>NC_142584.1:115488595-115790678 GCF_965207765.1 Zootoca vivipara
CCCACCCTGTGGAATGCCCTCCCACTAGAGGTCAAAGAGAACAACAATTACCAGACCTTTAGAAGGCATCTCAAGGCAGCCCTGTTTAGGGAAGCTTTTAATGTTTGATGGATTTCTGTATTTTAATGTTTGATGGATTTCTGTATTTTAGAATTTCTGTTTTGTTGGAAGCCGCCCAGAGTGGCTGGGGGAACCCGGCCAGATGGGCGGGGTATAAATAATAAATTATTATTATTATTATAATCCCAATCATTCAGATGCCAAATGATATAATTTAGGTGGCTCCCCGCGTGCTAGAATTGATGGTTTGATTACTTACTTTATTTCTGCATTCCAAACTCTTATGAATTTCAATTGCACTCCAGTCAAAATATCAATCGCTTACACAACAACTGCAATATTAACAACTTCCATTTGTACTGACACAAAAAAAGTGTGGGATCCACTTTTCTCCGTAACCACTTGACCGATCGTCCTGAAATTTTGACACAGCGATCCAGGCCACACCTCCGCAGGTACAAACCTCTTTTTCAACAAAGTAAAACAGCGCCCTCAAGTGGATTTCCTCCCACAGTACACCTCCTCCCTTCCTGTGAAATCTACACCACACCCACACGCCTCCACCACGAGATCCACCACTCACATCCATCCATCTGGCAGAGGTGTTGAAGACCAAACCAACTGAAAACAGGCCTTTTCCAGCAACAAGGCCCAACATTGCCAAGTGGAGGTAGGGGCCTGCCTGGGGGGGGATGGGGGGCCGAATAGGGGGCAGGGATACGTAATGGGTCAGAACAGGGTGGGGGGAGGCACAGGGTGGGGGGAGGCACAGGGATGAAACCTGCCCTCTCCACAGTATCTCGCCTCGACTCAGGGGGACTCTGAGGCTTAGGGGGATCTGAAGGGGGGCTATTACCCTCCATTTCACAGACTAACGCACAGCAACGCGTGCAGGGCCAGCTAGTGATTTATAAAGCTACAGATGAAACATTCAAACTATATCCTTGTTCTTCCGGTGGGTGACAATTATTCCATCCATGATGTTTCTTCCTGTCCTTGTAGAATATTATGTCTATCTCGTCCTGGTTGTTGCCACTCTCCATCATGCCTTGGGCAGATAAGAACAACAATTTAAGGCAGCATGGACCAACCTGCATCCCGAACGGCCTCTTTTGGCAGCCCTTGAAAACGTTTGAGGGGAAAAACATCTTAAAGCCTTAAGAAAATATTTTGGTGTCATACGTTGTTAACGATAACACATACATCTTTTCTATATTAAATTGGTTTAACAATTAAATATATTAAACCTGATGTGCATTTAACACACACACACAAACTCTCTCTCTAGATATATGGCATATATTGTATGATATGAAATATATTTTAATTTACATTACGAAAATTTAATTCAGGGTGCGGCCTGCGAGTTCTGTGTCAAAGTACAGCGGTACCTTGGCTCCCGAACTCAATCCGTTCTGGTAGTCCATTCAACTTCCAAAACGTTTGCAAACCAAGGCGCAACTTCCGGCTGGCTGATTGGCCCTGGAAAGCTGCCATCAGCTGTTTTCTAAAAGTCAGATAGCTGTTTATTTCCTTGACATTTTATTCTTGTAGCCCGCTTGGTCTGAGTACATTGATCGAAAAGCCACATTTCCATAACACCGCAGGTACCGCAGTGTGAATGGAGCGTTAGACGATAGCATAATTATAATAAGGAAAACTGATGCGACATACTCCCTGCCTGCCTGCAACCTGATTTAGATCATTGATCCATCTAGCTCAGTATTGTCTACACTGACCGGCAGATGCTCTTCACCATTTCAGATGGAGGTCTCCCCTAGCATGGGGGATTGAATCTGGGACCTTCTGTTTTAGCAATGCAGACGTTTTACCCGAGCTACAGCCTTTATCCTACACAAGCTCTGCATCTCCCCTCTTCTACGCTGAGGTGTACGTGATTTGCGCCATCGTCTCTCTGCCGAACCTGGCCCATTCAGCCGCCTGAAACCTCCTCGCCTGCTTCTCTTTCTTTTTTATACATAATTTTCATTAAACTTTCTGTTTTACCATTTAAAATACTCATTTAAACATCCTTAAAATTTCAATGGCTTCCCATTTTCTCTTTCTATGCTTCATTTTGCATAACATAAATCCCTGCATATTTTACAAAAGCTAAACTATTCAGTATCCCATTATTATATCCATCAAAATTTATTTCCAAAATTTATCTGAATTCTGCCCACATTTTCAAGTGTACACAACCCCCCCCCCAATATATTCAATAAATGTTTTCCAATCTTCTCTAATAACACGTTTTTCTTGTTCTCTTACTCTATAGGTTACGTCTTCAAGCTGTGCATATCCCATCACTTTAAGTTGCCAATCTTCTTTGGTTGGGACCTCGCTGGTTTTCAATTTTTGGGCTAACAAAACACGGGCCACAGTAGTGGTATACATAAATAACCTTTTTTGACAGCTGGAAATTTCCATCTGAATTATCCCCAACAAAAAGGACTCTGCGGGGGTTTTTTGGGGGGGTGCTTTTGAACATTTTTTCCCCAATTCATTATGGATGATTTCCCAATACCCTTCTTACCCTTTTACATGTCCACCACATGTGGAAGAAAGTTCCCTCCACCTCTTTGCATCTCTAGCACTTACCTGCTTCAGTCTTAAAGATCTTAGCAAGCCAACTGGGAGTTAAATACCACCTGTAAATCATTTTCCTCCTCACCTGCTTCTCCATCCTTTCGGCATCCTTCTGGAGGAACTCCTCAGCCAGGGCCACCGCCTGGGCACATGTCTCCGGCCCCCACTGCCTGACCCAGCTCTGGATGTCAGCCGGAAGGACAACCAGGAGCTGCTCCAAGACCAGCAGCTCCAGGATCTGCTCTTTGCTGTGCCTCTCGATCTTCAACCACGCCTGGCAAAGCTCCCGGAGCTGCCTATGGGCCCCCCCCTCGGCCCCTTGGCCTGCTGGTAGCAGAAGCCCCTGAAGCGCTGCCGCTGCTTCTCCCGCCTCAAGGCATCCCAGCGCAAGATGGCCGTCTTTACTTTCCCATAATCCTCCCTGTCTCGGGCTTCGAGTGCAAGGAAAGCCTGCTTGGCTCCGCCACTGAGGGCCGGCAGGAGCCGGGCTGCCCACTCGTCCTCGGGCCACCGGCAGGCTTCGGCCACTTGCTCAAAGGTGGCCAGGAAGGCTTTGGGGTCGCCCCATGGCTTGGGCTCCTCCAGCAATGGGCCAGTGGGGCTGAGGGGCTGAGGGGACTCCACCATCTTCAGGAACTCCTGCCATTGGGCTTCCCAGTGTTGAAGCAAACCCTCGCAGGGCTCTTGTTTAACTAAGGTTGCGTCTGGTGTTTTTTGGACGACTTCTCCGGCGGTCTCAAGGGGGTCCTTCCCACTGCCATCCAGTGCCTCCCCTTGCGGACAGCTTCCTGGGTCCATTTTCATGCCGGTTCCACCTCCTGAGGGACCCAGAGTAACCCAGAGTCGTGGCCGTTGATGCCGCCACATTCTAGGCCATCACGAAAGGGGTAGCTCCCTGGATATAGCAAAGAAAGATCACAGGATCGTAAAATTCGTAGCGTTGGAAGGGAACCCAAGGACCATCTAGTCCAAGGCAAGAATCTTTTGCCCAATGTGGGGCTCAAACCAACAATCCTGAGATTAATAGCTTCCTGGTCTGCTCCAGGTCTATTCAATTAAATTGATTTAGAAACCACATAACATTTCAGAATTCCCTTAAGTGGTGTGTACCACGTACGATTAAATGAACAGGGTCTCTATTACAACAAAATTAGAAGCTAAAAGCCAAGAATCCAGCAGAATTTAGAGCAAACCCATCAAAATAAATGGGCCTAAGTTACTCATGGCCAGTGCTTTTTTTCTTTAAAAAAATGTGTGCGCGGTCAGCACATGCGCAGAAGTGCAAAATCGTGCTTTGCACATGCGCCATAGCAGCGCTTCGAGAACCAATAACCTCGACTTACAAAGACGGCCGCAGAACAGATCGTCTTCGTAAGTCGAGGTACTACTGTATCATTAATAATAACAATAACAATACAGGTAGGTAGCCGTGTTGGTCTGCCGAAGTCGAAACAAAATAAATAAACTCCTTTCAGTAGCACCTTAGAGACCAACTAAGTTTGTCATTGGTATGAGCTTTCATGTGCATTTCGTGTGTATCTGAAGAAGGGGACACGGGTGGCGCTGTGGGTTAAACCACAGAGCCTAGGGCATGCTGATCAGGTCGGCGGTTCAAATCCCCACCAAACTAGCAGTTTGAAAGCACGTCAAAGTGCAAGTAGATAAATAGGTACCACTCCAAGCGAGAACGTAAATGGCGTTTCCGTGTGCTGCTCTGGTTTGCCAGAAGCGGTTTTGTCATGCTGGCCACATGACCTGGAAGCTGTAATGCGAGATGAGTGCGCAACCCCAGAGTCGGTCACGACTGGACCTAATGGTCAGGGGTCCCTTTACCTTTAGCTTTAAGGTGCTACTGGAAGGATTTTTTTTATTTTGTTTCGAATCAATACAGCACCTTTTCAAGCAATAATACAGCTGCATAGTTGTCTCCAGAAGAATAAATATAATTTGGATACAATGGAGGATTGTCAATTGGATTGACCTAAAATATGCAGCTAAAAAGGTTACTTAAAGAACCTTTGGGGGGGGGGGGAGTCCTAAGATTCGGAAGAATCTTGTGTAGAATTCTAATATGTTAACATGCAAGAATATTAATTGTGTGAAAGAATTTGTAAAATCAAATAATATATATAGGAATAAATATAGTTACAGGTAGGTAGCCGCCGTGTTGGTCTGCCATAGTTGAAACAAAATTTTTAAAAAATTCCTTCCAGTAGCACCTACTGGAAGGAATTTTTTTATTTTGTTAGGAATAAATATGATTATACAGCAGCAGAGTCGCCAAATAAAACAACGGCAATACAGTACAGCATCAACATGATTCATGATAATATAGCAGCACTGCCTGCTCCAACCTTTTCAAATGAATTATTCTAATAACAATACATAGGGCAGCATAGTCGTCTTCTAGCGCACCTTTTCAGCGGCGGTTTGCTGCGCACAAATCTGCAAAAGAGCCTTTCCCCCAGCCCCCCACTCTCCTCCCCAAACGGGAACACACGGCCCTCCCCTGACAATAGGTGCCCATCTAGATGCTGGGAGCGGGGGAGGAGCCCCCCTTGATTGCCTCTTTCGCTAATTAGCGCCCCCCACGCGCCCAGTCCCCCTCCCCCGACCTCCGTTTCCTTCCCGGGAATCTCCGTGCACCAAAGCAGGCGCCCAACGCGTGTGCACGCACACTTTTCCGGGCGAGGGGGGAGAGGGGCTACTGCGTTGAAAAGCATCCCGTGTTGCAGGGTCCTTGCTAGGAATCGCAGTCTCTTTCTGCTTTAACTCCTTGTGCATCTCTCTCTCTCTCTCTCTTTCTCTCTCTCTCTCTCTCTCTCTCTCTCTCTCTCACACACACACACACACACACACACACCTCTATTTATGGTCAAACAAAATAAAAATAAAAATCCTTCCAGTAGCACCTTAGAGACCAACTAAGTTTGTCATTGGCATGAGCTTTCTTCAGATACATACCTATTTATGGCATCATAGCCTCAAGGGTATTTTTCGTTCTTTAATATTTGTTTCATTTTTCATGACACTGCTACATTTTAGAACTCAGTCGGGAAAGCATGAAGCTCTTCATCTCACGGATGTGGGTTAGATGACCCTTGTGGCCCCTTCCAACTCTACCATTCTATTCCATTTTTAATTAGTCATATTGTATCATATTATTTCATATTTCATACTATTTTGGGTTTAAAAAATATTTTCCCATTTAAATTACATTTTAGATTTATTATTCATATTTCGGGGTTATTCCATTTTTATACATTGCATTATTATAGTTTACCAGCTGGCCTGGCCACACGTTGCTGTGGCTTAGTCTGTTAAATGGGCCCACAGAGTCCACCTTCAGACTCCCCTGTAGGCCCCACTTTGGCTTAGTCTGTTAAATGGGCCCTCAGAGTCCCCCTTCAGACTCTTCCCCTCAGCCCCCCCCCCGGATTCATCCCTGTGATCGGCCCCACCCTGTCCCGACCCGTGACCTTTCCCGCCCCCACCCCCCACCCCCCACCCAGGAGAGCCCCCACCTCTATTCAGCCTAGTCTCCAAACCTCTACCAGTCTGCAAAGCCAGGCCAAGCTGCTGTGGAGAGGAAAGCTTTCCTATCTGCAGTACCAGTGTAGCCACCACAAGAGGCCGCTGTTGTGCAAGGTCTCCTGATTCTGGCTTCTATTTCCTAGCTAGCATGTACTTTAGGGTGAGTTGTGAGTTCTTGAACACTGGGATTTTGGGGTTTTACGTGGCCCAGGTGTGACATTTGTCTTAGGAAGCTTTATAAGATCCTTCAGACATTCACATGGGACGTTGTGACCGAATTTGAATGCAATCAATCAACCGGTTTCGGAGAAAAACGGAGACCCACCCACATGCCCTTTTTACATTTATATAGATATAGATTTTGCATGGTTATTTTCATTTTTAATTTTTATATTCTACTTAATGTTTAGTATTTTGTTCGATACTTATTTTTAAAATATAATTTACTGCATTATATTGTATGTCTGCAACTATATAAGAGTATATATATAAAGAAGATACATAAATGAGCAAATTAAGTTAATTTGGATATGCAGAAGATATAAAAATAAATTTAAGGAACCACGGAAAGGGGGGGAGGAAGTAAAGCTTCGAAATGTTAAGGTGATGATAAATTTGATGAAATGTATTAATCTGAAAAGTATAGCCATATATTGGTTTTTGAACAGAATGCATTCCAGTGTTCTGCAGCCAATCGGAAGCTGCAGAAGCCATGCCAGATGTTCAGTTTACAAAGCAAAGTTCGCAAACCAGAACACCTACTTCCAGGTTTGCGACGTTCGAGGTCCAAGTTGTTTGTGAACCAAGCTGTTCGAAAACCAAGGTTAAAAAAAAAACTTTTTTAAAAAAGTATGGCTCAGTCAGTGGAGCACAAGACTCTTAAGGTGCATCTACACACAGGGGGAGGAAATGCTATAAATAAGTCAGAAATTAAACTGATATAATAATAATTTTAAAAAACCTATGTCAAATTGCAAAGAATTTTTTTGCTCTCCAGCGCCACCTGGTGTTGCATGTTTATAACGCATTCAAAGCGCTGTTTTTTTACTAATGTGGCTGATTCCTTAATCTTGCTTAATCTTGAGCCTCACACTGGGCAAAGCAATTCTTGCATTGCAGTGGGGTTGGTCTAGATGACCCTCGGGGTCCCTTCTGACTCAACCATTCTATGAACCCCTGGCAGAGGTAAAAAAACCTTTGTATTAAAACCTCCGACGAAGGCAATTCCGTCACTTTCCAAGGCAGCTCTATCCGCCAGCCTTCCTGCTAGCTTAGTCACAACAGAGCCCATGTTATTTATTAATTCTTCCTTTAAAAAAAATGTTTCCTCGGATTCTGCTTTGCAAACCCAACCTTATGTCCGGTCTCCCTCCCAGGGAAGTACGTTGCCATCGCTTGCAATGCAGCCTTGAAGATTCCCCCAGGTACAGGGAGATATTTTTATTATTAATAATATTATTATTGCTGCCTGCTCTCTGAAGGGGTTAAATGCACTGAGAAGCGGTGGGATGCTAGAGAGGAAAGGCATTTGGGGAAGCGGAGTGGGAGGGGCTCCTCCAGAAAGAGGGAGAACGCAAAGGCATCTTGCGCACCTTCAACCCTGCTTTGCAAAAGAAATGATCTTTGGAGAGGAGCTGGAGCTTTGATGCAGAGAGCAAAGCCTGGGAATTTGCAAGCTTGGAGACGGTTCTTGCTTCTGCCTGCAGAAACCTGCTTCAGGACCAGAGATATTTTGGACTTTGGCGGGGAACAGGGTCTGGGGGGTCTGGTGAGTGTTTCCATCTCTTGGTTGTGCAATTTGGGGGAAGGAGACCCACACAGAACTGCAGGGACCCTCAACCTCTCCCTGACCTATTCAGAATGGGGGATAAAGTGACCAGGGGCCACTAGCCACAGGGGCTATGTTTTCAGGGAAGATGTGCGCAATTGGAACTCACTTCCACCTGGGTAGCTTTAAAAGAGGACAAATCCATGGCAAATGAGGGTGGTCGTGCTCTGCCTCCACAGCAATGCTCCTGATATCCCCAGTTTTAGAATCATAGCATTGTACATTTGGAAGGGGGTGCCCTGAGGGTCATCCAGCCTTCCCCCCCCCCAGTGATGCATGAAAAGTGGGGAGAGGACTCTTGTGTTTGAATCCTGCTCGATAGGCCCCTGGTCTGATCCAGCTGTCAGGCTCAGCGGTTTTAAAACAGCAGCACTTTAAAAGAAGCTTCAGTTTAAGAGCATTTGTCTGTCATGGATGTGGACTAGATGATCCTTGGTTTCCCTCCAGGCTCTACAATTCTATGATTCCACCCCATGATCTCAGGGTTGCCAGGAGTAGTATTCTTCAGCCCCCAAATGCCTGGATAAACAGTTATTGTTATTGTTATTATATGTTGCCCATCTGACTGGGTTGCCCCAGCCACTCTGGGCGGCTTCCAGCAAAATATGTTTTAATAATGATGTAGACAGGCTCACTTCACTAGGGAGGATATTTCCACAGCTGGGGAGCCACCACCGAAAAGGCCCTGTCATGGGTCGGTGCCAGTCTTTACAAGGAAACAACAGAGAACCCCATATATGATTTTTGATAGACTAAGCATGTGAAATAAACTAGAAATGTGTAGTTTTTGTATTCATTTTTCTTTTTTAAAAATTTTATTTATACTTTTCAGATTAATACATTTCATCAAATTTACCATCACCTTAACATTTCGAAACTTTGCTTCCTCCCCCCCCTCTTTCTGTGGTTCCTTAACTCTATTTTTAATATCTTCTGCATATCCAAATCAACTTAATTTGCTCAACCACTTTAAATATATACTCTTATGAAACTGCAGGTTATTACAATAAATCTGCCAATGTTCTTATCTGTTTACAGTTTATCTGTAAATATTCAATAAACCATTTCCATTCTTTTTAAAAAAGTTTATTATCTTGATTCCCTATTCCATTTCTGCATATTCCCTAAGTTTCTGTGTCCGTTCTTCTTTTGCAGGGACTTCTGCTGCTTTCCATTTTGGGGCTAGTGACATCAATCAATCAATCAATCAAATCTTTATTACTGTCATAGACCAGCATACAGGTGAAACTCGGAAAATTAGAATATCGTTGAAAAGTACATTTATTTCAGTAATGCAACTTATTATTTTAATTTTAATTTTTACAAATGCTTACTTTTGGAAATTCCACAGTAATAAAACAAATAGTTACAGCAATACAAAAATAAACATCGCTATTACATTTCATTAATTACATTCCATTTATAATTGACCCGCCTAACGACAAATAATGACAATTGCAACAAATAAAGGCTTGACATATCTTGCTTTGCATGTCATGCATCCATCTCATATATTGGTTTCACCTTTTAAGTTGCATTACTGAAATAAATGCACTTTTTGAAGATATTCTAATTTTCTGAGTTTCACCTGTATAGGCGGGTAACATTCTTGCCATTATAGTAGCATAAATAAATAAATTTCTATACAGTTTAGGTATAGTTCCCAAAAGAATATCTGGTTGGTGTTTATCCATCCAACTTACTGACGATGCAGTCGGGGAATAAGTTTTATTCCAGAAAATAAGAATATAAGGAGTCTTATTCGCAGAACAACTTGTTGTTTCGTAGGGCTTAGCATCCTCTCTCCTTCCTGCGCCCCCAACATATGCAGCCGGTCTTTGCCTTGAGCCATGATGGGGACAGCCTTGGACCAAAAGCAGAAGATGGGAGACGAAGACTCAGCTGTCCCTTATCCAGGAAGAAGGCATGGTGCTGCCGGGAGTAGAAGCAGTGGGGGATTCTGGGACGGAACCAGGCAGGAGATGCCGGTCCAGGAGGAGACTCTCGCCTCAGAGATGGAACCTCAGCTCTTCAAGCCGATCCACTACCAGGAAGCCAAGGGGCCCCGAGAGGTTTGCAGCCAGCTCTACTATCTTTGCCATCAGTGGCTGAAGCCGGAGAGACACACCAAGGCTCAGATCCTGGATTTGATGATCTTGGAGCAGTTCCTGGCTGTCCTCCCCCCGGAGATGGAGAACTGGGTCAGGGAATGTGGAGCGGAGACCAGTTCCCAGGCGGTGGCCCTGGCCGAAGGTTTCCTCCTGAGTCGGGCAGAGGAGAAGAAGCAGGAAGAACAGCAGGTGAGAGTTGGGGCTATACAGCTACAAATATAATGTTTTGGTTTTTTAAAAAAATCATTTTTATTAGTTTTCCAATACAAACAGCCAATTATAATGTTCCAAATACAATATTCCAATTAAAAACAATAAACTAAAATAAAAAAAACCAAATTGTCATCCAAATTGTCAAGTTTTTTTTTCCGGACTCCCCATAGTCTGGACCTCTGAAGCATATTTCAATATCTCATTCCTGCTCTTCTCGTTGTTTTCCTGTTTTCCACATTCCAATTTTATAATACTGTACAAATATAATGTTTTAATACAAATGTGACACTAGATGGTGATGATGAGCTAATGACAAATTCAATATACATGTATATTTTAAAACTTTTTAAAAAGCATTTATATATATGTCTAACCCATCTGGGAGGGCATGGTCTCCCAAATTGCCAGCAATGAACTCCAAAGCACCAGACTGGTCTGATTCTCTCTCTCTCTCTTTAAAATTAAATAGATTTTATTAAGGTTTATAGAGGAAAAACACCAAACTTGATATTTTTTCCCTTTCTTAAAAAAACAAACAATACTTTTATATAGATGCAATAAAAACACAAAAAAAGGGCAGAGAGAGAAATAGAGAAGGAAAAAGAAAGAAATTTATAAATAGAAAATAAGTTTAATGAGAAAGACAGAAAAATAAGATTTAGAAAGTAAAGAACTTCCGGCTCTTTGCATTGCAGGGTCTGTTTACGGAAGAAGCAACTGACTTCTCTGAGGTGCAGAATACGGCCCCCGTGGACTCCCAGCCGAGTTTTCTGTCCAAGCGCAAGAAGGACGACGAAGACGCCACCTTGCAGGGTAAAGACGAACAGGATAAGATTTCGGTGTGGCCTCCCTCTTGCCACAGTGGCTCCCTACTCTCCCTCCACTGTCAAAGGGGGTTGCATTCCCTCCGAATATTTTCTCCCGGAAATTGCAACTGGGGAAAGTGCTGGGGGTTAGTTGCAGGTTTCCGCTGAGTATCTGGTGGTTGGCTACTTTGACAATGCTATGCTAAACCCGATGGACCTTTGACCAGACCTTGTAAGGGCTCCCCTGAGGTTTAATAATGTTTCAGGCAGTAAGGCTGTTGGACCAGGACCTGGGAGACCTGAGTTCGAATCCCCACTCAGCCATGATGGATCAGTCCCTGTGTCTTGGCCTAACCAAACCTCCCAGGGTTGTTGGGGAGAGAAAATGGGGAGCGGGAGAGTTACATGCGGGGAGAGGGAGAGTTACATGCACAACCTTGAGCTCCTTGGAGGAAAAAATACAGGAAACAATACATAAATATAAATACAGGAAACAATACATAAATAAATAAATCTGTGGTCTGCTTTGGTGTTCCCTTGAGCTGGGTGCTGTGGAAATGCTGAGTTCAAGCAAATGTTTCCTTTCAACAATTTAAGAATTCATATATCCACACTTTTTTAAAAAAGGGGGGGGCTCATGTGGGAGGAAAATCTTTGCTTCCAACTCTCAAAATAAGATACCCAGAAACGGTGAATAGGAAAAATGCAAAATGTATTAAAAGGCTTTTAAAAAGAAAATAAAAATTGAAGGAAATTCTGATTCTGCATATTGGGATATTGATCTTCAGCCAGCCTCAAATTCCATTAGTCTGTAAGGCCTTCCTTACACCTTTTTGCCATTCACAGGAGAAATGCCAGCTTCCCTTCCTTCTCGTCTGGCAAAAGCATCTTTTGGGCAAGTGGATCAGGTAAGAGTAATAATGATGATTATTATACCCTGCCCATCTGGCTGGGTTTCCCCAGCCACTCTGGGCAGCTCCCAACAGAATATTAAAAACATGATAAAACATCAAACATTAAAAACTTCCCTAAACAGGACTGCCTTCAGATGTCTTCTAAAAGTCAAATAGCTGTTTATTCCTTTGACAGCTGATGGGAGGACATTATTTTGTGTTGACATCTATATATGGGCCTATGGCCGCAATAAAGTATTGATTGATTGGCCAAGTATCAACCATACTTGGAATTTTGCTTTGACTACATTGCAATGTAAATAAAAAACGTACCTCATACAAACACTATTCCCCTCACAATACAACAGCACAGCGAAAAGACCCATTACCACCAACTGGCCTCCCTTCCGCCCACAACTACAGATTCAACAATTTGATGGCAGAAGGAAAAAAGCTATTCCTGTGCCTAGACATTTTTGTAAATAGAGTCCTATACCGACATCCAGATGGGAGTAAATCAAACAGGTGATGACCAGGATGCGAAGGGTCTCACAGCAATTCTCTCTGCTCTCTTCCTGACTCGAGCGGCATAAAGTGTCTCTGTTGGAGGCAAACTAACACCAATTACCCTCTCTGCAGTTCTTACTGCTCGTTGGAGCCTCTTCTTATCCAGCTTAGAAGCTGTACCATACCAGACAGTGATGGAATTACAGAGAACAGTTTCAATAGTACTTCTATAAAATTGGACCAGCGATTCTTGGGGCAGATTAAATTAAAACTAGATCTTAAGATGACCCTGAGGCTGCTTAGCCAGGGGGCAGGACTATGTGCGTTAACCGCAAGAGGTTTTATTTTATATTTGCATTCCAGGTGTCCTTTGAGGAGGTGGCTGTGCATTTCACTGAGGAGGAGTGGGCCCTGCTGGATCTGGGACAAAGAGCCCTGCACAGGGAAGTCATGGCGGAGAATGGCGGGATCGTGGCCTCTCTGGGTAAGGCTGCCTTTCCTGTGTGGCTCATCACGTCAGCTTGTCAGAGAGCAAACAAAATAGGCGTCCCCATGTTAATCCCTTATAAGGGCTAGATGGGGAGGGAGGGTGGGAATCCAGTTCATTGCAAAGACATGTTCTGCACATGAGCATCAGAAAGCTCCCTGAGTGCATCTTAGGGATGGAATTATCTGCTGACTTTTCACTTTCATTCCACTTTCAATTTGCATAACGCCTTTCTATGGTAATATGTACCGTATTTTTTGTTCCATAAGACACACTTTTTTCCTCCTGAAAAGTAAGAGGAGATTTCTGTGCGTCTTATGGAACGAATGCATGGTCCCTGGAGCCGAATTATTAATATAATAATAATAATAATAATAATAATAATAATAATAATAGACCAATCTGATCTTGGGCAGGAATTCCCTTTGTGGAAGTCAGTATGTAGGCTCACGCCAAAATTCCCAGTTAGAATCATAGAATTGTAAATTTGGAAGGAACCCTGAGGATCATCTAGTCCAACCCCCTGTAATGCAGGAATCCTTTGCCCAACGTGGGGCTCGAACCCATGACTCTGAAATTAAGAGTCTCCTGCTCTTCCGAGGGTGTAGCAATGTGTTACAGAACAAAGTCCAAAGATTCTTTGAGAGCTTTCCATTAGGACTTACCCTCTATAGGAAAAAATGTACCGATGCAGGGAAAAAACCTATATAACTGCTTTGGATGTGGAAAGAGCTTTCATGTGAAAATAACACTTTGTTCTCATCTAACAGCCCACACCTGGGAGAAACCATATAAATGCCTGGAGTGCGGAAAAACCTTCAACCACCACAGAAATCTCACTTCCCATCATCGAATGCACACAGGGGAGAAACCCTACAAATGCTTAGAGTGTGGGAAAGGCTTTTGTGACAAGAGAACCTTAACAGATCATCAAAGAAACCACACGGGGGAGAAACCCTATACCTGCTTGGAGTGCGGGAAAAGATTTAACTGGAAGAGGAGTTTCACTATCCATCAGAGAAATCACGCGGGCGGGAAACCCTACACATGCCCAGATTGTGGAAAAACCTTCACATGGAAGAAAAGCCTCACTATACATCAGAGATCTCACACGGGGGAGAAGCCCTATAAATGCCTGCAGTGCGGGAAAAGCTTCACACAGAAGGGGCACTTTACTGCACATCAGAGATCTCACACTGGGGAGAAACCCTGTAAATGCCTGCAGTGCGGGAAAAGCTTCACGCAGACAGCACACCTCACCACACATGAGAGATCCCACACGGGGATAAAGCCATATACCTGTCCGGAGTGCGGGAAAAGCTTCAGTGTGAAGGCAACTCTCCGTTCCCATCAAAGATCCGACACGGGAGAGAAGCCCTATAAGTGCCCAGAGTGCAGGAAAAGCTTCAGCGTCCTCTCGAACCTTCGAAGGCACGAAAGGATGCATTGCGGGGAGGAGCCATACAAATGTTTCGAGTGCGGGAAAGGCTTCGGCGACGGGGCGAGTCTGGCTGACCATCGGGGACGTCACACGGGGGAGAAACCATATCCGTGCCCAGAGTGCGGGAAAAGCTTCACGCAGAAGAAAAGTCTCGCTGTGCATCAAATGGGTCACACAGGAGAAAAGCCATACAAATGCCTGCAATGTGAGAAAAGCTACAATTACAGGAAAAACCTCACTGACCACCAGCGACGTCATACGGGAGAATAACAGGAACACATGGAGCTCATGGGGGAAATTTTGTAGTCCAAAGGCAACCCTCACTGCACATCAGAGAACCCACACAGTGTGGCTTAGGAGTCAACTCCTAGGGGCTGAGGTCCCTTTGCCCCCTATTAAAATATTTGAGGAGGCTGCCCCCCCCCCCAGTTGATGGACATTACCATTCTAATGTGTCTTGTAATCAATTATGTGGGGCAGAGCTTACCTGGGCCCCCTGAAGATTTTATTTGAGTTGGCAACCCTGCAGTGTGGAAACCTTCAAAGGCCAAAAGCGTAGAATGAATTTCAGGCCTCCCCAAAATCCTTGGCTCGGTTTCTGAATGGCTGACTGTGGATGTACTGAATCTTAGTCCAGATATCTAGAATGTTGAAGTGTGTGTTTTCATGGGTTTTTTTAGTTTATCACTAATTTTAATTATTTTAACATTTGTTTCAAAGGGGTTTTTTTAAACCGCTTTTCTCAATACAGTCGTAGCTCGGAAGTCGAATGGAATCTGTTCCAGATGTCCGTTCCACTTCCAAAACATTTGGGAACTAAGGCATGGCTTCTGATTGGCTGCAGGAAGCTCCTGAAGCCAATCGGAAGCCATGGAAGTCCTGTCAGATGTTCAGGTTTCAAAGAACGTTCACAAACCGGAACAATAACTTCCAGGTTTGTGGCGATCGGGAGCCAAAACATTCGTCTCGCAAGGTGTTCGGGATCCAAGGTATGACTGTAATGGTATAGCTTCATTCTTTTCTCTCTATATATATTTTTATTAAATTTTCTGTTTTACAAATTAAAATACTCATTTAAACATCCTTAAAGTATCAATGACTTCCCTTCCTCTCTTTCCATGGTTCATTTTGCCTATCATAAATCCCTGCATATTTTACATAAACTAAACCATTCAGTATTCCATTATTACATCCATCAAAACTTATTTACTCTGTTGAATTTATCTTAATGCTGCTTAATGTTTTCAAGTATACGCAATTCCCTCCCAAAAAAATATTCAATAAACATTTTCCAATCTTCTCTAAACGTATGTTCTTCTTGTTCTCTTATTCTATATGTTAAGTCTGCAAGATGCACATATTCTTTCAGCTTAAGTTGCCACTCTTCTTTGGCTGGGACCTCGCTTGTTTTCCATTTTTCGGCTAACAAAACACGGGTCGCAGTAGTAGCATACATCAGTGCTCTCCAACCTTTTTATCGCCGCGGACCAGTCAACGTTTGATCACTTTACTGCGGCCCGCTGAGGGGGGGACGTTGATTGTTTCACCGCCCGCTGAGGAGGGGACGTTGATTGTTTCTATTTTATTTAGATTGTTTTGATTTAATAATTTTAATTTAATTGTATTTAATGACCCGGTACCGGTCCATGGCCCAGGGGTTGAGGACCACTGGATACATGAACAACCTTTTTTGACACCTGGGAATTTCCATCTGAAATTCCTTCATTTGTTTACGGTCCAGCGGTGTATAAATTTCTGAAGCAAAAAGTAAACTTGCTGAAACTGAACTAGTCCTTTCTGTGAACCCCCATGCCAGCATTCTTGATTGTAAATGTTTTAGGGCAGAGACCCCCCCCCCCTCTCTCTCTCTCTCTCTCTCTCTCTCTCTCTCTCTCTCTCTCTCTCTCTTTTAAACTGTCGCAGATGACATCACTCCCCGGGACCAACAGAGAGAGGGGTGTCGTTATGTCATCCACTTCTCCTGGGAAACGGGGGGGGGGGGGGCTGACTGAGCCACAGCAACGCATGGCCGGGTACAGCTAGTTATTTTAAAAAAATTATCGGATCCTATATATGGAACTCCCTGCCTATTGAGATCAGACAGGCCCTGTCACTGCACTCTCTTTACGGGGCCTGCTATAAACATTATCTGCTCAGATATGTAGAATGTTGGCATGTGTTTTTAAATCCTTTTTTAGTTTAACACTAATTTTATTTTATTTTTTTTAGAAAAGTAAACGCTTGTTTTTTACTGATAATTTTAATTTATTATTATTATTATTATTATTATTATTATTATTATTAAGCAAGCAAGCATTATATAACTTTTAGGATTTTTTTAAACAGCAACAACAACCCACTTCTTTGGCTATGAAGTTTTTAGCGTGTTTTGTCGTATTGTGGTTTTTACTGCCTTTTTTTTGCTGCTTGGACTACAAAGGGTTAAATGCACCGATGCTTGGAGGCAGCTTCCTAGATAGGAAGGAAATTGGCGGGTGGAGGCTCTTGGTCCTCCGAAAGCGGAGGCCCCGCCCCCTCCCGCCTGGCTGATCGCTCCTTGGAGGCTGGTGCGTAGGGAAGAAGCAAAGGAGTTGTTGCTGGTTGTTGCTTCGAGCTGGGATAAAGTTTTCCCAGCGTTGTGGAAAGAGTTTCCCTTGAGGTTTCCAGCTTCAGGGGGTCTGGTGAGCCCCCTCCCCATTTTCCTGGGTGGAAGGGAAGACCTGCAGAGGTGCAGTGGAGGCTAGGAGAAAAGGCTTAAAAACTGTCTTGCACTGAGTCAGACCAATGGGGCCACCTAATATTGCCGACACTGGCTGGCAGCAGCTCTCCAGGGTTTCAGGTGGTGGGATAGGTGGCATAGAATCATAGAATTGCAGAGTTGGGAGGGAGGAAATGCGTTCTCCCCATATTTAGTTCCCCGCTTGATTTTTTCCAGCTGCCCCATTGCAGAAATACTGTAGGAAGGCAGTGCGGTGTAGTGGTGAGAGCAGAGCTTTCCAAATTGTGTTGCGACACATCGTTTGCAGTGTGTAGGTGTGTCTTGCGAATGTTTGTCACGTTCCTCCTGGAGCTGGAAAGGGTTTAGTTTAACCTCTGGTTTGCTTGCGAAACTGAATCAACGTGTCGCGAAATGATACGTGTCTTTAAAAGTGTGTCTCCAACATGAAAAGTTTGGAATGCTCTGGTCCATCATGAAGCTCACTGGGTGGCCTTTGGCAGCCTCACAGGGTTGTTGTAGGGTTTAACTGAGGGGGGGGGGAGGTTAAACCATGTGCCCTTTGGAGAAAAAGTCAGGATATAAATGCAGTAAATGAGATCTTCTGCTGACCTGCATAAGAAAGCTGGAGGGGCCAGCCAGATGGAGATGTCAGTTGCCAACCTGGCATCCAGAGATCTCCGTAAGGCCGAAATGTGCCCAGGGGATTTCTAGCACTGAGGAGGGGGAGGAAAACATCCCCAAGAGGGGAGCGAACGCACTCTTGGCTGAGAGCACAGCCAGGGATGTGGGGAAGAAAAGGCAGGGAAGCGCATGTGAGGACTGGGCTGGGGAAAACAAACTAGATCCATCCAATAATATTCAGTGAAATAAGGCAGAAAGCAGGGCTGCCAGACACTAAGTGGATCCACAACCAATTACAGACACAGCCAAATAATTCTAGTTGCATCCCCATTTGATACCATTTTAAACAGCCACAGGATTCTGGGAGCTGTTGTTTGTTAAGGGCTCTGAGAGCTGTTGGGAGATTCCCTGTTTCCTCACAGAGCTGCAATTACCAGAATTCACTGGGAAGGGGGGTTGATTCCTGTTTTTGCAGAGGGTTGGGCTAGATGGCCCTCAGGGTCTCTTCCACCTCTACAGTTCTATGAATTCTAAGCCCCTCTGGGAACTGTAGCTTTGTAACTAGCAAGAGTTTTCCCCTCGCAGACCATCTCGTTCACTTTGCAGGGCTTGGCTTCCTCCCCCCACACCCCGCCGCCACATGCACAGCCAATCTTTGCCGTAAGACAGAGACTATTGCAGAAGCGACCCTTCAGCCATGTTGGAGCAGGAAGCGAAGTTGTGGGAGCAGAACGCAGTGAGCCCTGAAGCAGGAAGGAGCACCGACGCCGTCGGATGCGGGCACAGCGGGGAATTATGGGACAGAAATGTGCGGAAGGTCATAATCAAGGAGGAGACCCTCAGCTCTGATGTGCCGTGCCAGCACTTCAGGGGGTTCTGCTACCAGGAGGCCAAGGGGCCCCGGGAGGCGTGCAGCCGACTCCACCATCTTTGCCGCGAGTGGCTGAAGCCAGAGCGACACACCAAGGCTCAGATGCTGGACCTGGTGGTCCTGGAGCAGTTCCTGGCTGTCCTCCCCCTGGAGATAGAGAACTGGGTGAGGAGATGCAGAGTGGAGACCAGTTCCCAGGCGGTGGCCCTGGCCGAAGGTTTCCTCCTTAGCCAACAAGAGGATGTGAAGCAGGAACGGCAGCAGGTGAGAAGTGTTCATGCCCAAGGGTCCCAATTCAGGTTCGACAGGCTCCAGACCACCAGCCTTGGAATCTGGAACCCAGGCTTGGTCCAATTCTGCAGCCCCTGTTCCTCTGGGATAAACCATAATCTCCAGATTCCCAGGTATCATTTTTTAAAAAAAGTAGATTCCTAACATTCTAAGAAACTGAGGCAAAAACATAAACACAATTCTTCCATTTTTTGGTGAGAAATTAGCCCATTTCATTCATCCTTAACGGCATTTCCTTTGACTGCCCCACACTGGAAAAATCTGTGTGTGTGTGTGTGTGAGAGAGAGAGAGAGAGAGAGAGAGGGAGAGAGGGAGGAGAGCAGGAGATGGATTTGGGGTGGGAGGAGGGATGAATATGTGAATCAGGAGAGGTTTGTGTGTAAGAGACCATGAGTTTGGTGTGGTCACCTTGTAAAAAGGTAAAAGGACCCCTGGACAGTTAAGTCCAGTCAAAGGTCTAAACCACAGAGCCTAGGGCTTGCCGATCAGAAGGTCAACGGTTCGAATCCCCGCGACGGGGTGAGTTCCCATTACTCGTTCCCAGCTCCTGCCAACCTAGCAGTTCGAAAGCATGCCAGTTCAAGTAGATAAATAGGTGCCACTGTGTCAAGAAGGTTAACGGTGTTTCTGTGCGCTCTGGCTTCCGTCACGGTGTTTCATTGTGCCAGAAACGTTTTAGTCATGCTGGCTGCATGACCCGGAAAGCTGCCTGTGGACAAACGCTGTTACATTGGAAAAAACAACCACCGCTTTTTAATGGAATGGCCCACAGAGGCCTTTTCTAATCCACGCTCACACATTCCTCTTGTAACCCTACTAGGTCTTTGTATTTCAGGGCCTGTTTGCGGAAGAAGCCACTGACTTCTCCAAGGTACAGAACACGGCCCCAGTGGACTCTGAGCAGAGGCTTCTGTCCAGGTTGATTAAGCAGGAGGAGGACGAAGACGCCACTTTGCGGAGTAAGGGCTAACAGGATAAAATATCAGCTTGGTCTTCCTCTCACCACGACGGCTCCATGCTCTCGTTCCACAATCGGAGGCAGTATATTCCACTGAATAGCAATTGTTGGGGATCGCAAGCAGAGAGGGTGCTATTGTGCTTAGTTTCTGCTTGCGGGGGCGCTTCCTGTAGGTATCTGGTTCGCCACCTTGAGAACAGGATTTTGGACCAGACCAGACCAACACATTTCACTAGACACATGTTAGTAATTTGTTTTTGTTTTTTGCTTTTTTGAAATAGTTTTTATTTGATTTTACAAATTAAGAAAATAATAACAATACACCCATAAACATACACATTTACAGGTTACACCGAATCTCCAGACTTCCCACCTCCCCTCCCCGGGTCCTATTATTAAACCTTTTCTACTGCATCTTTTCCAATAATATATCTTTTATATAACTCCATTGTCTCCCTAGTACTTGCTACATTACAAGTGTTATTGCAATCCTGCTAATATTTTCATCTGTTTACAGTGGTCTCCAAAGTTCCTGAGCTTTCCAGTCAGTTTTGCCATTTCGGCACAGTCCAACAGTTTAATTTGCCATTCTTCTCTGGTAGGGACTTTATCTTCTTTCCATCTCTGGGCTCGTAGCATCCATGCGGCTGTCGTCGCATACATAAAAAAGTCTTTTCTGCTTCCTTGGAATATCAGCACCTATAATTCCTAATTAAAAAAACTTCTGGGTTTTTTTTAAAAAAGTTAATTTGGACATTTGTTTCATTTCATTATATATCATTTCCCAGAATGCTTTTATTACCTTACAAGACCACTGCGACGAACCCCCTCGCCGATGTTGACAATAGATTATGAGACGAAAGGGTACAGGGGTAAAGCAATCCCCACTCAATTCCTTACGCCTTAAAATAAACCCCTCAATTCTGGGCTTCTCAGTAAAGAGAGTCTAATTCCAGCTTTCGTGGCCTGATCTCACAAACACTCAGGGCTATTTGAATGAACAACCTCTTGCCTACAGAACAGGGACTCCCTCAACTCAGATCCCCACTGTATCAGTCTGCCATATCACCCTGGCAAACTTGTGGCCCTCTAGGTTTTCACCATACTGCCCTTTCTGTGTGACTCTAGGACACAAACTATCCCCTTTTCTTTTCCACCTCTCTGAGTTTTAATACGCTGCTGGAATAACCAAGACGATACTCTTTGGCACAAAAAGAAGATGAATTTTATTTTCTTGAGAACATAGGGTTTTCTTTTCTTAACAATGCATAAGTTTACAAGCTTAGTTACCATTATACATTAACTCTGTCAGACTTCAAGTTATCCTAAGCCTAACCTAAACCACCACTATCCTGGCCCCACACCCTCCTTCTTCCCTCTTCGTAACCACACTCCCCCCCCCCTCCAACTGCCAAAACGGTTATTCCCTCCTTTTTAAACCGGGCACCATCCGGCCTCCTAAAGATGCGCTGTCAGTTAAGCTGGAGGTGGATTAACTCTTTCTAATCCAGGGTGTAATAAATCTTCCATCCTGGGGCTAATCCGTTACAACCACCACATATGATAAAAGCTGCCGCCTTTTCCTTTACATTTCCAACAGATATTTGTTAGTAATTTGTTGATCATCCTTATATCTTTGTACCCCTCATAGGAGATGAGCCAAGTATGCCAGCTATATGTTCTACTTCATCTCTCCCTTCCGGTCCAATGGAAATGGTTTCTGGGCAACCGGATCAGGTAAGAGTGACAGCGCTGGGATTCTCTGGCTTCCTCTGCCTGCAGCCTGTCTCCCTGTTCCTGAAAGAATTGCCTCTTTCCCTTTCCGCCTGTCAGAGTTGCCCACTGCCAATGCCACTCCCTAAAGGCCCAATTCCCCCATTATTGCCCTGGCGGAATCAGCTGTCGGACCACACTTAGCAGTGGCAGAACTGTCAAGGGACACATACAAAGAGTTTATTAAATTTATATACCGCACCACATCCAAAGTTCTCTGGGCGGATCACAAGAGAAAAGTTTCTTATCTATTTAGAACTGCCCTGTATCTTTGTACTTTTGTCCTTCCAGGCTGTGACACCTTATTGTTTAAAACTCTTGATCCCCCCCCCCCCCCGTTCTTATGTTTGCCCTTTTGTTGTTGTTGTTGTTGTTAATAAAATAAATGTTATTAATAATCATTGGGGGGGGGACTTGGAAAAACATCGCACCAAACCATGGTTCGGTCTAACCATAGTTTAGAAACCAAGCTTTGATTCAATGCAGGCTAACCATGGTTTTGGCCATGCCCCACCTAAGCATCTCTAGAATCCTGATTTCCCCCTCATGACATATCATTCTTAGGATTCAAAAAGTGAACTCCTATTCATGTGGAGGAAGTCCATTAACTGTTAATAACTCATTCTCAAATTGCCCCCCTTAAAAATAAAATCGAGGGTTGCTGTTGCATTAACTGTTAAGAGCAGGCGTCGGCAACATTTTCTGGCTGTGGGCTGGAGCATTCTCATGGACTATTGTCCTTGGGCCGGACATGTGCAGAAGTGATTTCTGATCTGCCCATGTCCGGGGCACCGGAAATCACTTCTGCGCATGTCCGCAGTGCCAGAAATCGCTTCTGCGGCTGTGCAGATGCCGGAAATTGCGCCATTTCCGGCGCCGCTCGACGAGTCCCTGCACCGCACCATGCTGGTTTAGTACAGCACGTGGGGGACTTGCTGAGCGGGCGGCTCGGTGACTGGGCGGCTCATGGGCCGGATAAACGGCCTCTGTGGGCTGCATCCGGCTCATGGGCCGGAGGTTGCCGATGTATGGTTAAGAGAATAAGAACTGTTACATTATATATATATATATCTCTTTGTTTTCCTTCCTTCCTTCCTTCTCAGGTTTCCTTTGAGGCAGTGCCTGTACATTTCACCGAAAAGGAGCGGACCCTGCTACATCCAGGCAAAATCACCCTACACCGCAAAGAATCCATGGCTGAGAATTCTGGGGTTGTGGCCTCTCAGCATAAGTGCCCCAAAATCTCCAGCAGGAAGAGGACTTTAACCGACCACCACCAAGGAAATCACGCGGAGAAAAAACCGTACACCTGCCTGGAGTGCGGGAAAAGCTTCACACGCAAGAGGAGCCTCACCATCCACCAGAGAAATCACACAGGGGAAAAGTTGTACAACTGCCTGGAGTGTGGAAAGGGCTTCACACAGAAGGGACACTTCATTACGCACCAGAGATCTCACACGGGAGAGAAGCCCTTCCAATGCCTGGAGTGCGGGAAAAGCTTCGCGCAGAAGGGGCACTTCACGGCCCATCGAAGATCCCACACGGGGGAAAAGCCGTATACCTGCCCAGAGTGCGGGAAGAGTTTCACGCAGACGACACACCTCTCCACACACCTGAGATCTCACACGGGGGTGAAACCGTACACTTGCTTGGAGTGCGGGAAAAGCTTCAGCGTCAAGGCCACACTTCGATCCCACCAGAGATCTCACACGGGGGAGAAGCCCTACAAATGCCTGGCGTGCGGGAAGAGCTTCAGCATGCTGGCGAACCTCAGGAGACACGAGAGAATCCACGCCGGGGTGAAGCCCTACAAATGCTTTGAGTGCGGGAGGAGCTTCTGTAAGAAGGCAACCCTAACTGACCACCAAGTAAGTCACACAAGGGAAGAACAAACGGTGTACAAATTCTTTTAAATCAAACGAAACCTCCACGCCCAGAGGGGAAAGCTCTGTGCAGAAGAAAGCCCTTTGCCATATATCGGATGAGTCGCACAAGGGGGAAAGCCACAAGGGGGAAAGCCAAGCTTTCCTTGGAAGACGAGCCTCACTGCACATCAGAGAATCCACCAAGTGTGGAAACCTTAGAAGGTCAAGACGGTAGAATGACCTTCAGGTCTAATAAAGCCCTTGGATCAGTTTTCAAACGGCTGATGGGGTGAATGAAGAACTGGCAAGATGGGGGATACTATTGGCGGGAGTTAGGAATGTCAGAATAGATTGCTGGAACCATCCAATGGCCCCTCTAATCTAGCATCCCATTCTCACAGTGGCCCACCAGATGCCAGGGGCAAACCAGCAAGCAGGATTTGAACACAAGAGCACTCTCCCCTCCTGTGGTCTGTAGCAACTGGCATTCAGAGGCACTCCAGGCTCAGTTCAAAGTGTGGCCGTTGACATTTTAAAAGGCCAAACAGCCTGGGAAACAGAGTATTGCCTCCGTGCCTACAAATGTTGTGACACTTTGGGCACGAGCATGAAACATACGAGTCGATTCCTGTCAGGGCGGGTGTCGGGCCCGGGTCCGCAATAGCTCACTAGGTGTCAGTGAAGTTAAACTCTTTAGTCAAAGAAACAAAACAGTCCAGGCCTAGTGAGCCACAGCTGCTCTTCCCGGTAGATCTTGCCCCAAGGAGGCCATTGCAAGGACTGAAGCTTTCTTCCAAGCAATCGGAGACTGCGCCAGCAAACAGTCTGCCTTTGCTCTTCCCATTTCATACCTCTTCTGGTTCCAGGAGTCAGGGGAGCCTGTCGCAGCAGGAGGGGGAGACTCCCTGGCTTCCTCACCAGCCAGATTCATTCCAGCCTCTGCTTCTGCCTCTGATTCTGGGCTTCTCTCTGCCACAGACTCTCCCCACTCACTAACCCGTTACTTCTTCAGCTTCTGACACCTCCACTTTCCCCGTCTTCTCCCTGTGATCATTCATTGCCGTCCCACCACGAATCCCCGGGCTCTGAGCCTTCTTCTCTTGGGGGTTCCCCAGCTGGTTCCTCTCCCTGTTCCTCTGCATCCAACCATCCCATGACATTCCTTGACCAAGAGAACTTGTAGCTCATTATTGAATTACAAAATCCAAATATCGAGATTGCTCTGAATCTCCTGACTCCCCCCCCCCCCATCGCTTCCATGGGTCCTTTTAATTCTATTTTCAGCTGCAAATCAGTACTTCTCCAATTTTTCATCTTCCTAAGTTATCTATACGTTCTGTTACATTAAAGGTAAAGGGACCCCTGACCATTAGGTCCAGTCGTGACCGACTCTGGGGTTGAGCGCTCATCTCACATTATTGGCCGAGGGAGCCGGCGTATAGCTTCCAGGTCATGTGGCCAGCATGACAAAGCCGCTTCTGGCGAACCAGAGCAGCACATGGAAACGCCGTTTACCTTCCCGCTGTAGCGGTTCCTATTTATCTACTTGCATTTTGACGTGCTTTCGAACTGCTAGGTTGGCAGGATCTGTTACATTACAAGTGTATTTAAAATCCTGCTAATGTTTTGACCAGTTTTTGATTTTGCATATACATTATAAACATTTCCCATTCTTTTTTAAATTTCTTGTCTTTTGGTTCATGTGCGTCCCAGTTAATTTTGCCATTTTGGCATAGTCCATCAACTTGATTTGCCATTCTTCTCTGCTCTGGGCTGGCTCTTCCTTCTTTGGAGGTCTTTAAGCAGAGGCTTGACAGCCATATGTCAAGAATGCTTTGATGGTGTTTCCTGCTTAGCAGGGGGTTGGACTGGATGGCCCTTGTGGTCTCTTCCAACTCCATGATTCTATGATTCCTTCTCTCCCTCTGATCTTTTCTTTCTGCTTTCTGTTCCGTAACTTTATATGCAAGGTGGTTGTTTTTTAAGTTTTTATGATGGTGTTTTAATGGTGGGTCTTTGGGGTGGTTGTTTTTGTTGTTGTTGTTTGCTAAGTTGTACCGCTGTATGTCATGTTTGTATAGTTCTTTTGAATATGCTTGTAAGCAACCCTGGAATTGGAAGCTGGGGGATAAATGTCCTGAATAAACAAACCTTCCATCCTTCGTTGATTATCCAAACTGACACTCCCCCCACCCCACCCACCTAAGCATCTGAACTTGGAACATAAGAAGTTGTCAGATTGTTAGTTCATTAAGCTCAGTATTGTCTGCTCTGACCGGCAGCATCTCTCCAGAGTTTCAGGCCAAGGGACTTCAAAACTCCTGATCGGCTGATGCCAGATGATTGACAGGCAGGCAACTCTGCTCCCCCTCTGAAATTTTGTCTGTGTTGGTGCTGGGCTCCAATAAGGATTTTGGACCCTCTGGCAAAAATGGGTTCCCAACCCTTGGTTCAGAACCGTTTCTCTGTCGCTGTGAGCAAACACTTGCCTACCCAGCTATACTTTCACAAGTGGCCTTGAGAAAGGACCCCTGACCATTAGGTCCAGTTGCGGACGACTCTGGGGTTGCAGCACTCATCTCGCTTTACTGGCTGAGGGAGCCCGGTGTACAACTTGAGTCATGTGGCCAGCATGACTAAAACCACTTCTGGCGAACCAGAGGAGCACACGGAAACACCGTTTACCTTCCCACCGGAGCGGTACCTATTTATCTACTTGCACTTTGACGTGCTTTCAAACTGCTGGGTTGGCAGGAGCTGAGACCAAGCAACGGGAGCTCACCCTGTCGCAGGTGATCGACCTTCTGATCAGCAAGCCCTAGGTTCAGTGGTTTTAACCCACAGCGCCACCTGTGTCCCCGGCCTTGAGAAAACCTTTCCACAAAGCCTCTTGAGGACCCCAGCTGAACAGAGGGCTGTCTTGGGTGCGAGAACAGCTTGCCTGAGTTTTCGTAGGACCCTTGGTTCCTATGAAAGCTTCCTGCCCCTCTTAACGTTCTCTGTTAAAACATTTTATTATCAATTTTGAACATCCTCGCAATATCCCCCCCCTCGACATCCAGAAGACCAAAGAAGAAAGCTGGGGGTGGGGGGAGGTTAGATATTGACCAAATGAAAAAAGGAAATCTTTGTAGAATACCAGGGCCCCCAAACATTTTGGGGCCACTCCCCCCTTGGTTTCTTAAATTCATCCCCAGTGCCCCATACTGTATAAAAAGAATTATTCAGAATAGTGGCACTAAGGAAGATGATGCAGCTGTACCTTGGTTTTCGAACAGTTTAGTTCTCGAACGTTTTGGCTCCCGAACACCGCAAACCTAGAAGCGAGTGTTCTGGTTTGCGAACTATTTTTGGAAGCTGAACATCCGATGGGGATTCCGTGGCTTTCAATTGGCTGCAGGAGCTTCCTGCAGCCAATCAGAAGCCACGCTTTGGTTTCCGAACGTTTTGGAAGTCGAACGGACTTCCAGGACGGATTCCAAGGTACAACTAATGCAAAAATAATAATAATCAAATCAGTAACAATTGTTGGCATCAGCTTGAGACAATTGAGCGTGCCTCCGGGGGTGAAGTCCAACTGCTATATTAGCAGTACCTCCCTGGGGAGCAAGCCTGAACAGTGTGGATGGAGGTCCTGGGCTGCTCAGATGACAAGACCCCCCTGTAAGACTCACTGATGTGGTCCAAAGGAAAGGAAAGCAAGACGTCTGGCACAGCTTGGCTGCAGGAGTTTCCGGAAGGAGGCGTACAAGGCGCCATCCAACCGTCTTAGGGACTCCACTCCAGATTTGTGTAGGGTTTACTCCTGAGCTTTTTCTTATTATACCGCCTTAGGGGGAAGATGTCCCAAGATGTCCCAAGATGGACAGGTCATAGTGGAGAGTTTTGACTAAATGTGATCCACCTGGAGAAGGAACTGGCAAGCCACTCCAGTATCCCTGCCAAGAAAACTCCATGGACAAAGACAACAGGCATATAAAAGTTATGACGCTGGAAGATGAGCCCCTCAGGTCGGAAGGCGTCCAACATGCTACTGAGGAAGAGCGGAGGACAAGTACAAGTAGATTCAGAGCTGATGAAGCGGCTGGGCCAAAGCCGAAAGGACGCTCAGTTGCGGATATGCCTGGAAGCGAAAGGAAAGTCCGATGCTGTAAAGAAAAATATTGCATAGGAACCTGGAATGTAAGAACCATGAGTGGAGGTAAGCTGGATGTGGTCAAAAATGAGATGACAAGAATAAATATCGACATCCTGGGCATCAGTGAACTAAAATGGAAGGGAATGGGCGAATTCAGTTCGGATGACTATCATATCTACTACTGTGGGCAAGAATCCTGTAGCAGAAATGGAGTGGCCCTCATAGTCAACAAAAGAGTGGCAAAAGCTGTAATGGGATGCAATCTCAAAAATGACAGAATGATCTCGATACGAATCCAAGGCAGACCTTTTAACATCACAGTAATCCAAGTTTATGCACCAACTACCGGTGCTGAAGAAAGTGAAATTGACCAATTCTATGAAGACCTACAACACCTTCTAGAAATGACACCAAAGAAGGATGTTCTTCTCATTACAGGGGACTGGAATGCTAAAGTAGGGAATCAAGAGATAAAAGGAACAACTGGCAAGTTTGGCCTTGGAGTTCAAAATGAAGCAGGGCAAAGGCTAATAGAGTTCTGTCAAGAGAACAAGCTGGTCATCACAAACACTCTATTCCAACAACACAAGAGACGACTCTACACATGGATATCACCAAATGGACAGCATCGAAATCAGATTGATTATATTCTCTGCAGCCAAAGATGGAGAAGCTCTATACAGTCAGCAAAAACAAGACCTGGAGCTGACTGTAACTCAGATCATCAGCTTCTTATAGCAAAATTCCAGCTTAAACTGAAGAAAGTAGGAAAAACCACTGGGCCAGTAAGATACAATCTGAATCAAATCCCTTATGAATACACAGTGGAAGTGAGGAACAGGTTTAAGGATTTAGATTTGGTGGACAGAGTGCCTGAAGAACTATGGATGGAGGCTCGTAACATTATACAGGAGGCAGCAATGAAAACCATCCCAAGGAAAAGGAAATGCAAGAAAGCAAAATGGCTGTCCAACGAGGCCTTACAAATAGCGGAGGAGAGGAGGCAAGCAAAATGCAAGGGAGATAGGGAAAGATACAGGAAACTGAATGCAGATTTCCAAAAAACAGCAAGGAGAGACAAGAGGGTCTTCTTAAATGAGCAATGCAAAGAAATAGAGGAAAACAATAGAATGGGGAAAACCAGAGATCTGTTCAAGAAAATTGGAGATATGAAAGGAACATTTCGTACAAAGATTACCATAATCAAGGACAAAAGTGGTAAGGACCTAACAGAAGCAGAAGACATCAAGAAGAGGTGGCAAGAATACACAGAGGAATTATACCAGAAAGATATGGAGGTCTCGTACACCTCAGGTAGTGTGGTTGCTGACCTTGAGCCAGACATCTTGGAGAGTGAAGTCAAATGGGCCTTAGAAAGCATTGCTAATAACAAGGCCAGTGGAAGTGATGATATTCCAGCTGAACTGTTTAAAATTTTAAAATATGATGCTGTTAAGGTGCTACACCCAATATGCCAGCAAGTTTGGAAAACTCAGCAATGGCCAGAGGATTGGAGAAGATCAGTCTACATCCCAATTCCAAAGAAGGGCAGTGCCAAAGAATGCTGCAACTACCGCACAATTGCGCTCATTTCACACGCTAGCAAGGTTATGCTTAAAATTCTACAAGGCAGGCTTAGGCAGTATGTGGACCGAGAACTCCCAGAAGTGCAAGCTGGATTTCGAAAGGGCAGAGGAACCAGAGACCAAATAGCAAACATGCGCTGGATTATGGAGAAAGCTAGAGAGTTCCAGAAAAACGTCTACTTCTGCTTCATTGACTATGCAAAAGCCTTTGACTGTGTCGACCACAGCAAACTATGGCAAGTTCTTAAAGAAATGGGAGTGCCTGATCACCTCATCTGTCTCCTGAGAAATCTCTATGTGGGACAAGAAGCTACAGTTAGAACTGGATATGGAACAACTGATTGGTTCAAAATTGGGAAAGGAGTACGACAAGGTTGTATATTGTCTCCCTGCTTATTTAACTTATATGCAGAATTCATCATGCGAAAGGCTGGACTAGATGAATCCCAAGCCGGAATTAAGATTGCTGGAAGAAATATCAACAACCTCAGATATGCAGATGACACAACCTTGATGGCAGAAAGCGAGGAGGAATTAAAGAACCTTTTAATGAGGGTGAAAGAGGAGAGCGCAAAATATGGTCTGAAGCTCAACATCAAAAAAACCAAGATCATGGCCACTGGTCCCATCACCTCCTGGCAAATAGAAGGGGAAGAAATGGAGGCAGTGAGAGATTTTACTTTCTTGGGCTCCTTGATCACTGCAGATGGTGACAGCAGTCACGAAATTAAAAGACGCCTGCTTCTTGGGAGAAAAGCAATGACAAACCTAGACAGCATCTTAAAAAGCAGAGACATCACCTTGCCGACAAAGGTCCGTATAGTTAAAGCTATGGTTTTCCCAGTAGTGATGTATGGAAGTGAGAGTTGGACCATAAAGAAGGCTGATCGCCGAAGAATTGATGCTTTTGAATTATGGTGCTGGAGGAGACTCTTGAGAGTCCCATGGACTGCAAGAAGATCAAACCTATCCATTCTTAAGGAAATCAGCCCTGAGTGCTCCCTGGAAGGACGGATCGTGAAGCTGAGGCTCCAATACTTTGGCCACCTCATGAGAAGAGAAGAATCCTTGGAAAAGACCCTGATGTTGGGAAAGATTGAGGGCACTAGGAGAAGGGGACGACAGAGGACAAGATGGTTGGACAGTGTTCTCGAAGCTACGAACATGAGTTTGACCAAACTGCGGGAGGCAGTGCAAGACAGGAGTGCCTGGCGTGCTCTGGTCCATGGGGTCACGAAGAGTCGGACACGACTAAACGACTAAACAACAACAACAAGGGGGAAGATGATAAAGTGATTTACAATATACATAAAACCAAACAGGAATCAAAATACAAGCCAGACACCAATTAACTACTGTATATGTCTTCTTCATGGGCCTCCTCTAGAGGTCCAGAGGGTGGCAACATGAGAACGGGGCCTTCTCTGCAGTGGCTCCCTGCCTGTGGAATTCTCCCCCCAGGGAAATTCGCCTGGCGCCTTCATTATACACCTTTAGGCGCCAGGCAAAAACGTTCCTTTTTAACCAGGCCTTTGCTTGACCTGATTTACATCCTATGCCCTTTTATAATGTGTTTTTTTTGGGGGGGAGCACTATTTTGTGGTTTTTATTTTTATTATGTTTTTGTAGTTTTATATCTTGATTTTATTCTCTGAACCACCCTGAGACTCCCAGGTATAGGGCAGAATAATAATAATAATAATAATAATAATAATAATAATAATAATGTTAGTTCATAACGAGGTGGGGGATTTGTACCCAGGTTTCCCAGTCCCTGGTCACAGAATTGTAGAATTGTAAGGGACTCAAGGGTCATCAATGCAGGAATCCTTTGTCTAAGGTGGGACTCGAACCCATGACCCTGAGATTAAGAGCCTTACGCTCTACCAGCTGAGCTATCCCAGATCAATGGGTCTGAGCTGGTACAAGGCGGCTTCCTAAATTCCTAATACCAGGTGCCCCTAATCCAGGCATCCCCAAACTTTGGCCCTCCAGGTGTTTTGGCCTATGATTCCCATCATCCCTGACCACTGGTCCTCTTAGCTAGGGATCATGGGAATTATAGGCCAAAACATCTGGAGGGCCGCAGTTTGGGGATGCCTGCCCTAATCCATTCGTTGTAAGGGAAGGGCCTGGCTGAGAGAGATGGCACTGTGTCATTCAGCCCCGCTCCGCAAGGTTTCCGGCAGGGGGCAGCTCTACCTCTACCCGAAGATGCCATCTGGGGCCGAACCCGGGTCTTTCTGCATGCAACACAGCTGCTCTGTCTCCAAGATGTGGTCCCTGCCCTTAGAGATGAAGTACTGTAAGATTTCAGTCCCCCCCCCATTCTAAAATCTTAAGCAGAGGTTGAATGGCCATCTGTCATGGATGCTTTAGCTGAGATTTTCCTGCATTGCAGGGGGTTGGACTAGATGACCGTGGGAGCCCTTCCAGCTCTTAAGGTTCTATGAAGTGCTGCTTAAACAGGAAGAAAGGAAGCCGTTTTCTGCCACCTCACTATTATCTGCACTACACTTTGACTGCCAAGCAGATGTTCTGCCACTGAGCTGTGCGGCCCCTTGTAGATGACGTAAGGTGCTAGTCCTCATTGAGGAAGAGCTGCTCAGGTTGGTGAGAACAAAGGCTCAGGTTGGTGAGAACTGTGGTGCTGATAATGCCAAGGTCATGGGTTCGATCCCCAATGTGGGCCACCTTCACATTCCTGCATTGCAGGGGGTTGGACTGGATTACTCTGGGTGTCCCTTCCCACAAGTAGCTTCTATGATCCCTTTTTGCATGGAAAGCAGCCCTTCCCATAGCTGTCAAGTTCTCCCTTTTTTTAAAGGGAAATTCCCTTATGCTTAATAGGCTTCCTCGCGAGAAAAGGGAAAGCTTGACAGCTATGGCCCTTCCCAGCTGACCCACACATAGGAGGCAACTCCTAGAAGCTGAGTGGTCTCCCCCCCCCCCCAATAAAATATTTGAGGCGGCTGCCCCCCTAAGTTGATGGGCATTACCAGTGCTTTTCCCCCAAAAAAATATTTAGGGGTACTCTCATTTTGACTCAAGAAAATCACCAATTGATAGTTCAAATCGGGGAAAATAAATACAGTACAGTAAATGGACCAAAGTACAAAAGATTCACAAAATCTTTAGGGGTATGCGTGCACTGTGTCATGTGATCGATTATGTGGGGGCGGGACTTAACTCCCCACCCCACCCCAACATTTCATTCAAGTTGAAATCCCTGCACCAACAGCAAGGGTTAAATGGCAGAGATGGATTCCTAGACAGGAAGGTAATTTTTTTTGGGGGGGGGTGGTCTCCTCTAGAGCAACAAGGCTTTGGAGAGGAGCTGGAGGTTGCAGAGAGCGAGGACAAAGGAGGTTTGCAAGGCTGCTGCTTCTAAGCAGAGCTGAACCAGCCTCCCTTGGGCTTTGCAGGGTTTTGCAGCAGCAGCAGCAGGAGGAAAACTGCACTCTTTCTGGCCATGTCGGGGGATGCCTTGAAGGATGAGGTCAAACTGCAAGATCGAGTCACGGCTGCCCGCCGGCGTTTCAGGCAATTCTGCTACCAGGAGCCCAAGGGACCCCGAGAGGTTTGCAGCCGACTCCACCGCCTTTGTCGTCTGTGGCTGGAGCCGGAGAGACACACCAAGGCTCAGATCCTGGATTTGGTGATCCTGGAGCAGCTCCTGGCTGTCCTCCCCGCGGAGATGGAGAACTGGGTGAGGGAATGCGTAGTGGAGACCAATTCCCAGGTGGTGGCCCCAGCAGAAGGTTTCCCCTGGAGTCAGGCAGAGGAGAAACAAGGAGAGCAGCAGGTAAGAAGCAAGGCATCCTAGAATTGTAGTTTCAGAAGGGACCACGAGGGTCATCCAGTCCAACCCCAGGCAATGTGGGGCTCAAACTCATGACCCTGAGATTATGAGTCTTATGGTCTACTGCAGGGGTTCCCAAACTACGGCCCCCGGGCCGGATGCGGCCCAATCGGCCTCCCAATCCGGCCCTCGACGACCCCCGCCGCCCGCTGCCGCCGCCCATCTTGAAAATCAGCAAAAAACGCCGAAAATCCTTTGTGCGCATGCGTATGGGCCTCTCCCGACCCAGAAGAGGTCATTTCCGATGCACTTCCGGGTCGGGGGAGGCCCATACGCATGCGCACAAGCGATTTTCGGCGATTTTCCCCGCCCGTGTGCGTGTGCGCATGCGCATGGGCGCGCACTCCCCCGCCCTCCGGCCTGCTGCGCGCGCACTCCCCTGCCCTCCGGCCCACTGCGCGGTAAGTCTGGGGACCCCTGGTCTACTGACTGAACTATTAAGGAGTTATTATCATTATCATCAAGGGACGCAGGTGGCACTGGGGGTTAAACCACTGAGTCTAGGGCTTGCAGATCAGAAGGTTGGTGGTTCAAATCCCCGCGACGCTCGGTCCCAGCTCCTACCAACCTAGCAGTTCGGAAGCACGTCAAAGTGCAAGTAGATAAATAAGTACCGCTCAGGCGGGAAGGTAAACGGGGTAAACGACGTTTCCGTGCGCTGCTCTGGTTTTGCCAGAAGCGGCTTAGTCATGCTGGCCACATGACCCGGAAGCTGTACGCCGGCTCCCTCGGCCAATAAAGCGAGATGAGCGCCGTAACCCCAGAGTCATCCACCACTGGACAGGGGTCCTTTTACCTTTTAATCATCATCATCATTAAAACTTATTAGTCACTTGCCACATTATTATTATTATTATTATTATTATTATTATTGAAACTTATTAATTGCTTGTCACATTATTATTAGTAGTAGTAGTAGTAGTGGTAGCAGTTTCTTGTCACTAATGGTCTCCAAACGACTAACAGCAAAGAAAAATACCCAAAACATAATACCATTGGGGGAAAGATCATCTAATACATTAATATATCCTATAATATTACATTTATGGAAAAAGAAAAAGAACATACCAGCCGTCTAAATAATAGCAGACAACATTAACGATGCTCAAATACTCTGGCCCACTAATTAGCCTCAACCCCACTCCGTGGCCCCAAAATCATTCACATCCAACCAGCGATTTCCCCCTTTAACTCCCCCTCTTCTTTAGTTCCTTTCTTTCTTTATTATTTATTCTCTTTTATTTTTTATTTATTCTCTTTTATTCATAGTAGTGCAGTTTTTGATCGCATTTTGCGTTGAAAACTTTTAATAAAAAATTATTTTAATAAACAGAGACAACCCCCCCCCAAAAAAAAAGGTCTGGTGACAAGGCCGGCTGCTGCAAAGCCAGTGGCAGGTGGGTCCAGGGTCCTCCAGGAGGGATGTTTGGGAATCTCTCCTCTCCCTTCAGGGGGGAACAGTAGCAAGGCAAAGCAGGAAGACGGCAAGCAAAATCCCCACTGCTTTGCAATTGGTGCTGGGGAGAGAAAGTTTCCTCCCCAAACGCAGAACTCCAGAACTTGCCTGTTGCCCAACTTCATCCTTCAAGCAGTGGGGAGTTTGAGGGGAGACAGTGTTTTGATAGTGGAACGGTCTCCCTCAGGAGGTTGTTGCCTCTGCTTCCTTGGAGGTTTTTAAGCAGAGGTCAGATGGGCATCTGTCAGGGATGCTTTAGTTGAGACTCCTGCACTGCATGGACTAATAATAATAATAATAGCATTATTATTATTTATTACCCCCCCCCCCCAATCTGGATGGGTTTCCCCAGCCACTCTGGGCGGCTCCCAGCAGAATATTTAAAACACATTAAAAGCTTCCCTAAACAGGGCTGCCTTCAGATGTCTTCTAAAAGTCACATAGTTGTTTATTTCCTTGACATCCGATGGGAGGGCATTCCAGAGGGCAGGCGCCACCACCGAGAAGGCCCTCTGCCTGCTTCCCTGTAACCTCACTCCTCACAGGGAGGGAACCACCAGAAGGCCCTCAGAGCTGGACCTCCGTGTCCAGGCTGAACGATGGGGGTGGAGACGCTTCTTGGGGATCCCTTCCAACTCCACATTCCTACGATTCCCCTGCTATGTCCAGCCATCTGGGCGTGGCAGGTCTCACGCTTCCTCCTTGTGCCTCTTTCTTTGAAAGAAATGCAGAGAGGGTGGATACACTACTGTTTAGCATTCTAAGGGATAAAACGAACTGGATTCCTACAGAGGAAGGAAATTCGGATTTGAGAGGATAGGGCAAGAGGGGTGGGGAAAGGAGCCTCCATCTTTCCCAAGTGCTGACATCAATGGCCCTCTATGAGATCTCTCTGAGATCTGGTGAGGTTTCGCCACCAACCTTTGCTAGAAGGCGATTAACCCTAATCCATTATGGATGTTCCATAACGAATTGAAATAAATGTTTAAAAGTGCTTTTCAAAAAGTCCTTTTTGTTGGGGATAACTCAGACTGAAATTCCCAGGTGTCAAAAAAGGTTTTGTTTTTATGTATGCCACTACGGCGGCCTGTGTTTTGTTAGCTCAAAAATGGAAAACAAGCGAGGTCCCAACTAAAGAAGATTGGCAACTTAAGTTGACAGAATACACACAGCTTGCAGACTTAACATATAGAATAATAGAACAAGAAGAACATGTGTTTAGAGAAGATTGGAAACGGTTTATTGAATATGTGGGAAATAACTGTGTACAGCTGAAAACGCTGGCAGCATTAATAATAATAATAATAATAATTTATACCCCACCCATCTGGCTGGGTTTCCCCAGCCACTCTGGGCAGCTTCCAACAGAAAAATAAAATACAATAATCTATTAAACATTAAAAGCCTCCCTAAACATTCAAACAATAAATTCCCTAAACAATAAATTCAACAGTGTAAATACTGATAAGTTTTGGTGGAAGTAATACAGTCATACTTCGGTTTAAGTACTTTCAGTTTAAGTACTCTGCGGACCCGTTTGGAACGAATTAATCCACTTTCCATTACTTTCAATGGGAAAGTTCGCTTCAGGTTAAGTACGCTTCAGTTTAAGTACTCCGCGGACCGTCTGGAACGGATAAATCCACTTTCCATTACTTTCAGTGGGAAAGTTCGCTTCAGGTTAAGTACGCTTCAGGTTAAGTACAGACTTCCAAAACCAATTGTGTACTTGAAACCGAGGTATCACTGTAATGGTTTAGTTTATATAAAATATGCAGGGATTTATGAAATGTAAAATGAACCATGGAAATAGAAGAAGGGAAGTCATTGATATTTTAAGGATGTTTAAATGAGTATTGTAAAACAGAAAATTTAATTATATATACATATATGTATATGTGTACAGTGGTACCTCTGGTTAAGAACTTAATTCGTTCCAGAGGTCCATTCTTAACTTGAAACTGTTCTTAACATGAAGCACCACTTTAGCTAATGGGGTCTCCCGCTGCCGCCGCGCAATTTCTGTTCTCATCCTGAAGCAAAGTTCTTAACCCAAGGTACTATTTCTGGGTTAGTGGAGTCTGTAACCTGAAGCGTCTGTAACCCGAGGTACCACTGTATATATATGTAATTTACCTTAATCCACACACATACCAAGGATCAGGCGATACTCACCTATACAAAATATCCAGGTCAGGGACCACAAGGGAAGGTGTCTTCGATTTGGGGTCTCTGCTTTTTTTCTACAGGGGAAGGACTCAGTCATGATCTGGAATCTGATCGCAAAATACCGCCTGGCCTCGAGACAGAAGCTTGTGGAACTGTCCGGGAATCCTTTGGCCATCTTGGGAGCTGCCTCAGATCCCAAGTCAAAGATGGCTGAGCGAGACTCGGTTGGCTCTCAAGCAGGAGGAGAACCTCATGCAACCCAGGCTGGGAGCAGTGGCAGATCCTGGGAAAGAACCACGAAGGAGATCCTGGATGAGGAAGGTGCCCTCAGTGTTGATGCACGGCGCCAGCATTTCAGGGCGATCCAGTACAGGGAAGCTGAGGGACCTCAGGAGGTTTGCCGCCGACTCCACCATCTTTGCCATCAGTGGCTGAAGCCAGAGCGACACACCAAGGCTCAGATCCTGGACCTGGTGGTCCTGGAGCAGTTCCTGGCTGTCCTTCCCCCGGAGATGGAGAACTGGGTGAGGGAATGCGGAACAGAGACCAGTTCCCAGGCAGTGGCGCTGGCCGAAGGTTTCCTCCTGAGCCGGGCAGAGGACCAGAAGCAGAAAGGGCTGCAGGTGAGAGAGACGGTTTTCATCCTGATAGTTTTCAGGGGCTCAGAATATTTATTCCCCACGTTCATTTTTATGGAAATCCTCCAAGGAGGGGACAGCCCACCAAGGCCTGATTCTGCCCCATTCCTTTCCCAGTCCCTCTCTGTTTCTGATCCCTGCTGCTATTTCACCTACAGGACCTATTTTCGGAAGAGGCCATTTCTGAGGCAGAGAAGCCTCTCTCCAGGCAGATCAAACAAGAGGAAGGTGGAGGTGCCACTTCACTGGGTAAGGCTTAGCGTGGCGCCATTGCCCATCTTGGTCTTCCTCTCTCAGGTACACCTAAAATAAGCGGGCCTCCTTTTATTTCTCTCAATTCCATGTTAGGAACAAACTGATGGCAAAATAAAAATTAAAAAATGCTGAGTTTCAACACTTAACTTCAACGCTGGCTTGAAAGAGCCAAGCTTTTTATTCTTGTAAATCGCTCTGGGACTGTTATGGGAGGCAAGTACAGTGGTACCTCAGGTTACAAAAACTTGGGGTTACAGACTCCGCTAACCCGGAAGTAGTACCTCGGGTTAAGAACTTTGCCCCAGGATAAGAACGGAAATCGCAGGGTGGCAGCAGCAGGAGGCCCCATTAGCTAAAGTGGTACCTCAGGTTAAGAACGGTTTCAGGTTAAGAACGGACCTCCGGAATGAATTAAGTTCGTAACTCGAGGTACCACTGTAATAAATTCAGTATACAGTGGTACCTCGGTTGTCGAACGTAATCCGATCCAGAACACCGTTTGACTTCTGAAAAGTTTGACAACCAAGGCACAAAAGGCAGTCTGCAAAGTCAATGGAGAAAATTGGAAAAAAATGCAGCAGAAGGCGTTCAACTTCCAAGGTGCGTTCGAAAATTGAAGCATTTACTTCTGGGTTTCTGGCGTTCGAAAACTGAAACGTTCAGCTTGCAAGACACTCAAAAAATGAAGTACCACTGTACTAGCTACCCAACCTAGGGAGGGAGAGAGAAGGGGGAAAGAGAGAAGGGGGAAAGAGAGGAGGGGAGAAGAAGGGAGGGGGAGGGGAGGGAGGGGGAGGGAAAAAGAAAGAAAGAAAGAAAGAAAGAAAGAAAGAAAGAAAGAAAGAAAGAAAGAAAGAAAGAAAGAAAGAAAGAAAGAAAGAAAGAAAGAAAGCAAGCTTGGGTATTTTTGCCCTCTTGCATGAAACTGAAATGCTGCAAGAGTGAATCACTGCTATGCTAAGTATGTTAGGCTTCCCTTACACTTTATATGGAAACTTCAGTTAGTGCAGAATGCTGCAGCATGGTTGCTGACAGGAGTAAGACCCTGTCGGCACATAACAGCTGTGCTCAAGGATCTACGCTGCTTTCCCATTTGCTACCTAGCCAGGTTCAAGGTGGTACTATTAGCATATAAAGTTTTTTAGCAGCTTGGGATCAGTTTGCTTGCAAGATACCAGTGGTACAGTTTGGTTACACGGTTTTGGCTGACACCTCCCATCCGTCCGAATGGGTGGTACCATTTTGGCTGCACTTGTAATGAGCCCAGCAGGACTTACTTTGATTTGGAAATGCAAGGAATGGTAAGTAAACCTCCCCCTTTTTTGTGTCCCTCTCAGGAGATGGATGTGGGAGGACGCGGGCAATACATGCCAGCTCATCTCTTCCTTGTGGTGGAGTGGAAATTGCTTCTGTGCGGCTGGATCAGGTAAACAAAGGGATTGATGGAGAGCCGAGAAAGGGAAACCTGTTTTTGCCTGGTGCCTAAAGGTGTGCAGTCAAACCTCGATTCCTGAACGGCTCCGTTTTGGAACCTTTCAGCTCCCAAATGCCGAAAACCTAGAAGTAAATGCTCCGGTTTTTTAACATTTTTCGGAAGCTGAACGTCTAACGCGGCATCCTCTTGAGTGCAGGAAGCTCTTGCAACCAATTGGAAGCCGCGCCTTGGCTGTCGAACGTTTCAGAAGCCAAACGGACTCCTGAAATGGATTAAGTTCGAGTTCCGGTGTAATGAAGGTGCCAGGCAAGCCTCCCTGGGGAGAGCATTCCACAAATGGGAGCTTTAAAAAAATACGATAAAATGAAATTATTATTTTTTGCCATGTACCCTTTGAAACCCTTTCATATATCCCTGGTGGGTACGTGATAGAAGAGAATGTATATTAGATCAATTTGTAAAGGGAATAGAATTTTGTCAAACAGCATGCTCCTAGATAAAGTTTATTTCCCCCTACCCCACCGCAGGCGACTTTTGAGGATGTGGCTGTATACTTCCCAGAGGAGGAGTGGAGATTGCTGGATCTAGACCAAAGGGCCCTGCACAAGGAAGTCATGGAGGAGAATTGGGGGGTCGTGGCTTCTCTGGAGCAACAAGACCCTGGTGACCCCCAAGCTTCAAGAGACCTTCATGCGACCCAGGCTGGGAGCAGTGAGGAATTCTGGGAACGAACTGTGCAGAAGATCCTAGGTGAGGATCTCTCTTTTCAATTGGCTAAGACTCTCTTGTCTTTGTGGCTGATGAAATTAGTTGGCAGGTGCTAAATATATTGAACTTTGGCATGTAGAGTACGGCAATCGTGCACCTGTTGCAAATTGTACACAGAGAAATATTGGTTGAGGGTCTCTTCCAACTCTACAGCTCTGTGATTCTGTGAAATTTCATGTTATGGATCATTAAAAAAGATGCTAACATTTTAAAGCTCTTCTTACCTTCTCACAAAGTATCCCTCTTGTTTCTCAAGGTGAAGATCAAGATGAAGGAGAATCGAACATGGCACTGTTGGAAAGATATGGATGCAAAGAGGAGGAAGAACAGAGTGCAAGACCTGAGCTAAAACAGGAGAGCAGGAACGAATTCTCTGCTTCTCAGGAAGGCGACATCTATGAGATCCCAGCTGAAGAGAACCTTAACAACAGAAAAGAAAGCAGTCAGTGCCCTGTGTGTGGCAAAATGTTCAAATGGAAATCGAGCCTTTATACGCACTCTAAGCTCCACACAGGGGAGAAGCCATTCAAATGTTCTGAGTGTGGAAAGAGCTTCAGTCAGAAGTCAACCCTCACTACTCATCAAAGAATCCACACCGGGGTGAAACCATTTCAATGTTCCATATGTGGAAAGAGCTACAGTAGAAATTCAAGCCTTACTGCTCATCAGAGAATCCACACAGGGGAGAAACCGTATGTGTGCCCGGAGTGCGGAGAAAGCTTCAGTGAGAAGAGAAATCTCACTGTTCATCAAGGAACTCACACAGGGGGGAAGCCATTTCAGTGTTTGGATTGTGGAAAGAGCTTCAGTCAGCTATCAAGTGTAACCAGACATCAAAGAATACACACTGGTGAGAAACCATATATATGCTCGGAGTGTGGAAAAAGCTTCAATCAGAAAAGAAATTTGACTGCTCATCAAGGAACTCATACAGGGGATAAACTATTTAAATGCTCGGAGTGTGGAAAGAGCTTTAATAGGAGAGACCGGCTTATTTTACATAATAAAATCCACAGAGGGGAGAAACCATTTAAATGCTTGGAGTGCGGAAAGAGCTTCAATCAAAGCTCAAGCTTTACTTCACACCAAAGAATTCACACCGGGGAGAAACCTTTTAAATGCTTGGAGTGCGGAAAAAGCTTCCGTTGGCCTAGCGTCTTGACTTTACACCAACGAATTCACACAGGTAAGAAACCGTACAGCTGCTTGGAGTGCGGAAAAAGCTTCAGGCAGAAGAGCAATCTCACAGCTCACAAAGGAATCCATACTGGGCAGAAACCATTTAAATGTTTGGAGTGCGGAAAGAGCTTCAGTCAAAAGATGCACCTCACTTGCCATCAGGGAACACACACAGGAGAGAAACCATTTAAATGCTTGAAATGTGGAAAGTGCTTTCGTTGGGCTACCTCTCTTACTTTACATCAGAGAACCCACACAAGGGAGAGACCGTACACATGCTTGGAGTGTGGAAAGAGCTTCAGTCAAAAAACCCATCTCACTTATCATCAAGGGACTCACACAGGGGAGAAGCTATTTAAATGCCTGGAATGTGGAAAGAGCTTTTGCTGGGCTATTTCTCTTACTTTACATCAACAAATGCACACAAGGAAGAAAGTATATACTTGCCTGAAGTGCGGAAAGAGCTTCAGGAAGAACTCCAACCTTAGATCACACCAAATAACTCACACAGCAGAGAAACCATTCAAATGCTTGGAGTGTGGAAAAAGCTTCCGTTGGAACAACTCTCTTACATTACATCAACGCGTTCACACAGGAGAGAAGCCATATGAGTGCTTGGAGTGTGGAAGGAGCTTCAATAGGAAATCCACCTTTATATTACATCAGAGAATTCACACAGGGGAGAAGCCCTTTAAATGCCTGGACTGTGGAAAGAGCTTTATTCGGAGAGACTCCCTCATTTCACATCAACACATCCATACAGGACAGAAGCCCTTTAAATGCTTGGAGTGCGGAAAGAGTTTCAATCACAGCTCAAGCTTCACTTTACACCAAAGAATTCACACAGGTGAGAGACCACATAAATGCTTGGCATGTGGAAGGAGTTTTAACAGGAGAGGAACACTTAAATTACATCAAAGAATCCACACAGGGGAGAAACATTTTAAATGCTTGGAGTGTGGAAAGAGCTATATTAGGAAAGACTCCCTTATTTTACATCAGAGAATCCACTCAGGGGAAAAGCCCTTTAGATGCCTGGAGTGTGGAAATAGCTTTATTAGAAAAGACTGCCTTATTTCACATCAGCAGGTCCACACGGGGGAGAAGGCTTTTAAATGTACAGAGTGTGGAAAGAGCTTCAATCACAGCTCAAGCTTCACCTTACACCAAAGAAGTCACACAGGAGAGAGACCACATAAATGCTTGGAATGTGGAAATAGCTTTAACAGGAAAGGGGTCCTTAAATTACACCTGAGAATCCACACAGGGGAGAAACCCTTTAAATGCCTGGAGTGCAGGAAAAGCTATATTAGGAAAGGGTCCCTTATTTTACATCAAGACATTCACATGGAGGAGAAACCATTTAAATGTCTGGAGTGTGGAAAGAGCTTTGCTAGGAAAGACTGCTTCATTTCACATCAAAACATTCACACAGGTGAGAAACCATATAAATGTCTGCTGTGTGGCAAGAGCTTCAATCACAGCTCAAGTTTTACATCACACCAACGAACTCACACAGGAGAGAGACCACACAAATGCTTGGAGTGCGGAAAGAGCTTTAACAGGAAAGGGATCCTTAAATTACATCAGAGAATCCACACAGGGGAGAAACCTTTTAAATGCTCAGAGTGTGGAAAGAGCTATATTAGGAAAAGCTCCCTTGTTTCACATCAAAGCATTCACACAGTGGAGAAGCCATTTGAGTGCCTCGAGTGTGGAAAGAGCTTTAGTCGGAGAGATGCTTTTATTTCACATCAAAACATTCACACAGGTGAGAAGCCCTTTAAATGCCTGGAGTGCGGAAAGACTTTCAATCACAGCTCCAGCTTTGCATCACACCAAACTACTCACACAGGTGAGAGACCATATAAATGTGTGGAGTGCAAAAAGAGCTTTAACAGGAAAGGGACCTTTATTTTACATCAAAGAATCCACACAGGGGAGAAACCTTTTAAATGCCTGGCATGTGGAAAGAGCTATATTAGGAAAAGCTCCCTTATCTCACATCAGAGAATCCACATGGAGGAGAAACTTTGAATGTTTGGAGCACCGAAAGAGCTTCAATCACTGGTCGAGCTTTTATCACACCCAAGAATTCAAATGGAAGAGAGGATCTAAATGTGTGGAATACATAAAGAGCTTCAGGAAGAGCAGGGACCTCAGTAGACATCAAGTGATAAATCAGATGTATGCACAGACTGTAGCATGATTTGTCACCACAGAGACAGCCTTAGAAATAATCAGAGACTGCGCATAGAGGAGCAACTATATACGTACAGGCTTGGAATGTAGAAGTGTCATCTATGAGCAAGCAGAATAAAAGGGTCAAATCACATTAAAGAGTCCACCCAACAATAAAACCACAAAAATGAAGTGTGGAAAGAAAAGTTGGGGCACAAATCTTCACACAGGGAGGAAGTGTCTAAAGAAAGAAGACTACAGCTTTCCTGAGCAATCACACTTTTATAGCACACACAAACATGAGATTGACCGTCTAAATGTTCAGATACAGTGAGGGGGAAAAGTATTTGATCCCCTGCTAACTTTGCCCGTTTGCCCTCTGACGAAGAAATGACCAGTCCATAATTTTAATGGTAGGTTTACTGTAGCTGTGAGAGACAGACTAACAACAGGAAAAAACCCAGAAACCCAGAAGACACCTGGCTGGTTGATAGGGGATCAAATACTTATTTCACTCATTATAATGCACATCAATCTCTGACTTTTGTCTTCGGGGTTTCTGGGGGTTTTCCTGTTGTTATTCTGTCTCTCACAGCTACAATAAACCTACTATTAAAATTATGGACTGGCCATTTCTTCATCAGAGGGCAAATGGGCAAAGTTAGCAGGGGATCAAATACTCCCCCCCCTCACTGTATCTACGATCCCAAACATGGTATGTGGGGAAAGTGATTAGGGCAATCATCTTGACTAGTACAATGTTGTGATCAGGCATTTTCCTAGCCACATTTTGTGAATGAATCATGAGGTAGCAGCCATAAGGGTCTTCACCACCATGGGAATAAATCACTCATAAGGAACTGTGGGATACTCGGGGGTGTGTGGGTGTGGGTGTGGGACTAAATGGGCCTTTGATAGAAGCTAATGAAGGTATGAATACTGGTGAGAGGGATAGAGGGAAAGTATCCTTCCTTTCTCCTCTTGTTAGAACTCAAGGTTAACCTAAACAGTTCCATTGTTGTGTTGTGTACAAAAACCAGTTTCACTTGATTATATTGAAATGATTATATAGACTGCTGCTCAGAATGGCATATAGGGAAATGTTATACTCCTGTTAAGAAATGAGTTTTAAGAATATGAGGCTTGATATATATGATTAAATTCTCTAAGAGAACTAACATTTATTGGAGAGTTTTAAATAAAGGTTGGATGATTCTATTCAATCTCTGTGTTGAAACGTGGAGTTTATTATTGGGTGGAGTTCAAGATGCAGCACAACAATATTCAGTTTTAAGAATACTACAGGGCAACTGTTGTAAATATTGTTTGCTATACCTGTACATACCATTTTTTACTATTATTTTTAATTGAATTTATATACTACCCTGTACCCGCAGGTCTCAGGGTGGTTCACAGAAAAGATCACAATATATATAATAAAAATAAAAACAATAACCCAATAACACCCCACCCCCCAAAAGAGCCACATTTGAAAAGGGCATAGGATGTGCATCAAATCAATCAAAGGCTTGGTTTAAAAGGAACGTTTTTGCCTGGTGCCTAAAGGTGTATATTGTTGGCGCCAGGCTAACTTCCCTGGGAAGAGCATTCCATAGACAGGGAGCCACTGCAGAAAAGGCCCTGTTCTCGTGTTGCCACCCTCCAGACCTCTCGAGGAGAAGACACACGAAGGAGGGCCTCAGAAGATGATCTCAGGGTCCGGGTAGGTTCAGATGGAAAGTGGTGGACCTTGATGATGTATTGTGATCCTGAGCCCTTTTAAACCAGGCATCCCCAAACTGCGGCCCTCCAGATGTTTTGGCCTACAACTCCCATAATTCCTAGCTACGGTAACAGGACCAGTGGTCGGGGAAGATGGGAATTGTAGTCCAAAACATCTGGAGGGCCGAAGTTTGGGGATGCCTGGTTTAAGCCTTTATAGGTCAGAACCAGCACTTTGAATTGGGCCCGGAAACTCATTGGTAGCCAGTGCAGTCAACCAGGATCTGTGTAATATGCTCAAACTGCCTTGCTCCGGTGAGCAACCTGGCCGCTGAAATCTGCACTAGCTGAAGTTTCCAAACCGTCTCCAGAGGCAGCCCTACGTATAACACATTGCAGTAATCTAACCTTGAAGTTACCAGCAGATAGACAATAGTAGTTGGCCCATCCCTGTCCAAATAGGAGGGTAGCTGGCCCCACCAGCCTAAGCTAATGGAAGGCACTTGCCCAGTGAGGCCACCTGAGCCTCGAGCGACAGCAAAGGATCCAGGAGTAGCTTCAAGCTATGAAGCTTCTCCTTCAGAGGAAGTGTAATCCCATCAAGAGCAGGCAATTTCCCACCCATCTGGTCTAGGGAACCACACACCAACACAGCCTCGGTCTTATCTGGACTGAGCTTCAGTTTGTTGGCTCTCATCCAGTCCATTACCAAGGCAAGACACTGGTCCAGCACTTCCGCTGCCTCACCTGCAGATAGAAAGGAGAAATAGAGCTGTGTCATCAGCATACTGCTGACAACGTACAGTGGTACCTCGCAAGACGAATTTAATTCGTTCCACGGGTCAATTTGTTTTGCGGAAAATTCGTCTTGCGAATCGCAGTTTCCCATAGGAATGCATTGAAACTTACTTAATGCGTTCTTATGGGCTCCGGGGGACTGGCGGGGGAAGGCAGGCAGGCGACAAGCAGCACCACTGCGCTTCGGCTCCGGGGCTGCTTGCCGCCTGCCTTCCCTGAGGAAGCCCCGCTTTTTTTATATATTATTATTATCATTAGGGAGCCACCAACCACAGAAAAGGCCTGTTCTTGTGTTGCCACCCTCTGGGTGTCTCATGGAGGAGGCGCATGAAGAAAGGCCTCAGAGGATGGTCTCAGGGTTTGGGTCAATTCATAAAGAGGGGTGGTCATTGAGGTATTGAGGTCTCACGCCACAAAGCCCTGACATTGCCAACTTCCTGCTTCCATTGTAAAGAAGAGTAGCAGCTCTGCTGCTCCTGAGCCACTGGAGGTCCCCAGATGTTACTGGACTACAACTCCCATCACCCCCAACTTCTCTGGGAACCAAGCCATATGAGGAACGGTTGAAGGAGCTGGGTATGTTTACCTTGGAGGAGACAGAGGAGATATGATAGCCATCTTCAAATATCTAAAACGCTGTGTACAAATAATAAATTGTTGTTGTGCAGATGGAGCCTAAGTTTTATTTATTCTTTATGTTTGCATTGTTTTTGTATGTGAACTGCCTTGAGTTTTTAACAGAAATCCAAAGTGGACATTTCTTTCTTTTCCATTTCATTTCATTTTTTTCCCTAACCCTCACTTCTGCTTTCCTTTCCAACAGGTGCTTAAAGGCCGCTTATATCCACAATAGCTTTAAACTTGAATTTAAAGGAAACCAGAAGAAGCACACACACACACGCCAGAAGAAGCCAAGGGTTTAATAAAATCAATGGTTTATTGTAACAAATGGTGACTTAGAAGATTAGAGCATTTAAACAAAACTGAAAGGCTGTGTAACTACTGTCTGTAAAGGAGCCTTCATCAACCTGGTGCAAAACATGGGTTTTGTGGTATAGTTGCCATCGGCACAACTAGTGGTCAAGGATGATGGGTTTTGTAGTCCAAGAAACCTGGAAAGCACCAGGCTGGCAGAGGCTAATGTGACATTACTTGCCAGCACCGTCATAGGATCCCCAAATATCCTGGGTTGTATTCAACCAAGTGCTCTTCAGAGTAGACCCACAGAGGTTATTGAACCCAAATTAGTAATCTTCATTAACTACACAGCCCATTGTTAAGCTATGGAACTCCCTGCCTCAGGAGGCAGGGATGGCCCTAGCTTGGGTGGCTTCAAAAGAGGATTGGGCAAATTCAGGGTGAACCAGGCTCTGAATGGCTACTAGCCATCATGGCCGTGCTCTGCTTCTGCAGAGGCAGAAATGCTTCTGAATGCCAGTTGCTGGAAACCACAAGGGAGGAGAGTCCTCTTGTGCTCGGGTCCTGACTAGTGGGGACAATGGCCTGAGTCAGCAGGCTCATCTTACGATTTTATGAATACAACCCTCTGGAATTTTGATTCCTTTCTAGCCGTTAGGGGCTTCTTTAGTCAAAGAATGTCTACTCCTAGTCTATTTGGGATGTGGGTGGCGCTATGGTCTAAACCACTGAGCATCTTGGGTTTACCAATCAGAAGGTCGGCGGTTCAAATCCCCACAATCGGGTGAGTTCCCGTTGCTCTGTCCCAGCTTCTGTCAACCAAGCAGTCTGAAAGCATACCAGTGCAAGTAGATATAGGTACCACTGCGGTAGGAAGATAAATGGCATTTTGTGTACTCTGGCTTCCGTCACAGTGTCCCGTTGCACCAGAAGCGGTTTAGGCACGCTGGCCACATGACCTGGAAAAGCTATCTTTCTACAAACACTGGCTCCCTTGGCCAATAAAGTGAGAAGAGCGCTGCAACCCCAGAGTCGTCTGCGACTGGACCTAACGGTCAGGGGTACCTTTACCTTTTTAAGAAAGCATCTTAAAAAGCAGAGACATCACCTTGCCGACAAAGGTCCGTATAGTTAAAGCTATGATTTTCCCAGTAGTGATGTATGGAAGTGAGAGCTGGACCATAAAGAAGGCTGATCGCCGAAGAATTGATGCTTTTGAATTATGGTGCTGGAGGAGACTCTTGCGAGTCCCATGGACTGCAAGAAGATCAAACCTATCCATTCTGAAGGAAATCAGCCCTGAGTGCTCACTGGAAGGACAGATCGTGAAGCTGAGGCTCCAATACTTTGGCCACCTCATGAGAAGAGAAGAATCCTTGGAAAAAGACCCTGATGTTGGGAAAGATTGAGGGCACTAGGAGAAGTGGATGACAGAGGACGAGATGGTTGGACAGTGTTCTCGAAGCTACGAACATGAGTTTGACCAAACTGCGGGAGGCAGTGCAAGACAGGAGTGCCTGGCGTGCTATGGTCCATGGGGTCACGAAGAGTCGGACACGACTAAATGACTAAACAACAACAACAGAGGTAAAGATAAAGTAGGTGAAGGACCCTTGGACGGTTAAGTCCAGTCGAATTTGACTATGGGGTGTGGCACTCATCTCCACTTTCAGGCCGAGGGAGCCAGTGTTTGTACAAAGATAGCTTTTCCAGGTCATGTGGCCAGCATGCCTAAGCCGCTTCTGGCAAACCAGAACAGCACACGGAAATGCCATTTACCTTCCCGCCGGAGCGGTACCTATTTATCTACTTGCACTTCGTGCTTTCGAACTGCTAGGTGGGCAGGAGCAGGGATCGAACAACGGGAGCTCACCCCGTCACAGGGATTCGAACCGCCAACCTTCATGATTGGCAAGCCCTGGGCTCTGTGGTTTAACCCACTGCGCCACCCGTGTCCCCTAGGTAAAGGTACCCCTGACCGTTAGGTCCAGTCGCGGATGACTCTGGGGTTGCGGTGCTCATCTCGCTTTCTTGGCTGAGGGAGCCGGCATACAGCTTCTGGGTCATATGTCTAGTTTACTCAATTGAGGGCTTTCGTACTATACCTGGTGCCCTTCTATGGAGGACAAATCTTTCAATGGCTACTGGCAATGATGGAAGCTGGGCACTGCCTTCACAGCTGAAGGCAGCAACGCTGCCAAATGCCAATTTCTGGAAACTGCAGGAGGGGAGAATGCTCTTGTACTCGGTTCCTGCTTGCCGGTTTCCCCACAAGCATCTGGCTGGCCCCTTTGAAAACAGGATGCCGATCCTGGCCTGATCCAGCAGCCAGGCTTTCCTTGCGTTCTTGCTTCCAACACTTCTACATGAAATTCCCGTGCGGATTCTCCGATGTGGTGTTAGGCCTGCTCCGGCCAAAGCTCTTTCCACACCTCAAGCATCCGTACCGTTACTCCCATGTGGCTCCTCTCGTGGGCGTGGAGGCTCGAGTTCTGACTGAACCTTTTCCCACATATGAAGCACTTGTAGGGCTTCTCCCCTGTGTGGACCCTCTGGTGCCGAGCGAGGTCCCCGTTCCTCCGGAAGCAGTTCCCGCACTCCAAGCACTGAAATGGCTTCTCCCCCGTGTGGCTTCTCTGGTGTGAAATGAGGTTCGTGCTGTTGACGTAGTTCTTCCCGCACTCGGCGCATTTAAAGGGCTGCTCCCCCGTGTGCAGCCTCTGGTGGTTCCTAAGGTTCCACTTGTGGCGGAAATTCAAGCCGCACTCTGAGCAGGCGTAAGGTTTCTCCCCGGTGTGGATCCTTTGGTGCCGTGTGAGGTCTGTGTTCTTGATGAAGCTCTTTCCACACTCGGAGCATTGGAATGGCTTTTCTCCCGTGTGGATTTTCTGATGGGAATGGAGGTTGATTTTCTGAGTGAAGCTCCTTCCGCACTCGGAGCACTTAAATGGCTTCTCCCCTATGTGGATTCTCTGGTGGGTCCTGAGGCTCGAATGCCCACTGAAATTCTTCCCACACTCCAAGCAGTGAAACGCTTTCTCCTCTAGGAGGACTCCCTTACGGGTCTTGAGTTCTGAACGGTGGCTTAAGCCCTTTCCGTACTCGGAGCATTGAGGTGGTTTCTCCAGTGTTTGCGTTCTCTGTTGAACATTAAAACTTGGTTTCAAACCGAAGGTCTTCTTGCACGTGGGATGCCTATTCCTTTCTTTTCCTTCCGCCGTTTTGTTTTGGGTTGGGATTTCCTGGAAGTCACAGGGTTGATAAACCACGGAACTTTTCCTTTCCTTCTGTTTTGCTACCGTTTTCCGCCTCCACTCTTTCCTCTCTCTGCTTCTGTCTCTTTTCAGTGAACCGCCACATGGCTCTTGCTCAGTCTCACTCTTCCAGGTGAATCTATCACATGCTGGAAAAGAGAAGTGAGGCAATGTAGTAAGGCCAGAAGAGAGGAAGGGAATTAGTTTAGAGCTGTAAGACAACAGACACTCCTTTTTATACCGTGTTTCTCCTAAAATAAGATACGTCTTATATTAATTTTTCCTCCAAAAAAACACACCACGGCTTATTTTCAGGGGATGTCTTATTTTTTATTAAGTAGGGTACAGCAATCCACATTTATTCCATTATAATTAAGTTGCCCTTGCCGTTTGCTGGCTCTTGCTGGGCTGGGGCTCACCGCAGCATGCGCTGTTGGCTTAGCCGGCTCCCGTTCAGTCGGAGCGCGGCACGGCGCTGGGCTGGGGATCGGCGTGGGGATCTGGGGCTCCCGCTGGGCTGAGGATCAGCGCGGCGCGCGCTGCTGCGTTCGCCGGCTCCCGCTGGGTCGGGGCTCGGCAAAGCGCGCGCTGCTTGCCCTTGCCGTTTGTTGGCTCTTGCTGGGCTGGGGCTGCTGGCTTAGCCGGCTCCCGTTCAGTCGGAGCTCGGCGCGGCACTGGGCTGGGGATCGGCGCGGGGATCTGGGGCTCCCTCTGGGCTGAGGATCGGCGCGGCGCGTGCTGCTGCATTCGCCGGCTCACGCTGGGTCGGGGCTCGGCAAAGCGCGCGCTGCTTGCCCTTGCCGTTTGTTGGCTCTTGCTGGGCTGGGGCTGCTGGCTTAGCCGGCTCCCGTTCAGTCGGAGCTTGGCGCGGCACTGGGCTGGGGATCGGCGCGGGGATCTGGGGCTCCCGCTGGGCTGGGGATCGGCGCGGCGCGCGCTGCTGCGTTCGCTGGCTCCCGCTGGGTCGGGGCTCGGCAAAGCGCGCACTGCTTGCCCTTGCCGTTTGCTGGCTCTTGCTGGGCTGGGGCTGCTGGCTTAGCCGGCTCCCGTTCAGTCGGAGCTCGGCGCGGCGCTGGGCTGTGGCTCCTGCTGGGCTGGGGATCGGCGCGGGGATCTGGGGCTCCCGCTGGGCTGGGGATTGGCGCGGCGCGCGCTGCTGCGTTCGCTGGCTCCCGCTGGGTCGGGGCTCGGCAAAGCGCGCGCTGCTTGCCCTTGCCGTTTGCTGGCTCGGCGCGGGGATCTGGGGCTCCCGCTGGGTCAGGGCTCTGCGTGGTGCGAGCTGCGGGTCGCGCAGGGTCCTGCTACTGTAGTCCGAGGCTCTGCGCAGCACGTGCTGCAGCTTCTCCCGGCTCCCAGTCCTTCTGCACTCCACGTGGGCATCCGCTTCCGGCAAGGACAGGAATCTTCCTTTTCCTGTTCCTTACGGAAGCGCCATTCAGTTCCTTACGGAAGCGCCATTCAGCACGGTACGGTAGGTACCGGTACCCCTAAGACGTCTTATTTTCGGGGGATGTCTTATATTTTTTTGCCTGTAAAAGATCGTGCCATGGCTTATTTTAGAGGCACGTCTTATTTTAGGAGAAACACGGTAATTGTGGTGAGAATAATTGTGGTGAGAATAATAATAATAATAATAATAATAATAATTAATATATTTATTTATTTATTTATTTATACCCTACCTATTTGGCTGGGTTTCCCCAGCCACTCTGGGCGGCTCCCAACAGATAAAGCATCAAACATTAAGAACTCCCTTAAACAGGTTACAGGTAGGTAGCCGTGTTGGTCTGGGTCGAAGTAAAATAAAAAAATTCCTTCAGTAGCACCTTAAAGACCAACTAAGTTTTTATTTTGGTATGAGCTTTAGTGTGCATGCACACTTCTTCTGGTCTTTAAGGTGCTACTGAAGGAATTTTTTTATTTCCCTTAAACAGGGCTGCCTTCAGATGTCTTCTAAAAGTCAGATAGTTGTTTATTTATTTGACATCTGCCAGGAGGGCATTCCACAGGGCAGGCGCCACCACCGAGAAGGCCCTCTGCCTGGTTCCTTGTAACCTCCTTTCTCGCAGTGAGGGAACTGCCAGAAGGCCCTCAGAGCTGGAGCTCAGTATCTTCCAGCAGTGGCAGATTATGGGGAGTGTGACTGCTTCGGTTGCACAGAGCCTGAGGGGGTGCTACAACTATGATGTAGAATGGATATCCAGAGGCTGGGGGCACCAAATTTTGGCATCACATAGGGCACCACTGAATTTTGAGACCCTAAGATCTGCCACTGTTTCCAGCCTGTGGGCCAATTCTGGCCAAGCCTTTTCTGTCAAACCAGGCCCACCTGCCTATCAGGTGGTGTCACAGCTAAATCAGGGTGGATTTGATTTAAATTACTAGTCCGGAAGGCTTGATTTTAATCATATATTTTTTTACAGAAAGACTCATTCTTGCTGATATAATCTTAATATTTACAACCAGATGAAGGTTTCATTTTTGGAATCATAAATTTTCAGAGTAGTTTTTACAGTTATATCAAAAATTTCTGATTTGTTTATGCTATTAGAAATACATAGACAGGTAATTATGAAATTATTGTGAGGTTTAATAAGTTAACTATTTATATTTGGACAACATTTCTGCTGTGCTTTACTAGAAGGAGAAATAATCATTTCCTTAATAACAATTTATTTATCTAAGACAATAACATTATCGCATATGTATCCATGTTTGTTAACTGATGTGGTTAAACATTTTCTTTTTTAAAAAACCAAAAACCTTAGACATGAAAAACTCAAATCCTTATTTCCTGATAAGCCTTTGGACTATATATAGATATATACAGTGGGGGGGGAGTATTTGATCCCCTGCTAAATTTGCCATTTTGCCCTCCGACAAAAAAATTACCAGCCCATAATTTTAATGGTAGGTGTATTGTAGCTGTGAGAGACAGAATAACAACAGGGAAAACCCCAGAAACTCAGAAGATTTAAAACATTTGGTTTGTTTCCTAACATTTGCAGTCCGCTTCTGACCCCAGAGGTGAAAAAGGAGCAAGGCTTACACAGAGAGGACACGTTCCAAAAGTTCTCCTCCATGACTTCCCTGTGCAGGTCCCTCTGGTGCGGATCCAGCACTGCCAGCTCCTCCTCATTGAAATACACAGCCACGTCCTCAAAGGTCACCAGGTCCTAGAAGACATAGGGTTCCAGCAGGCAACAAGTCATGCTTCTTCCCCTTCTAAGCATGTGCAAATAAGGCAATAAAAGTGGAGCAGCCTAGCAGGCATTTCTCCGTAGGATTTAAGCTGTCGGACCCCAACTTCTATCAGCTCCAGCTAGCATGGCCAATAGTCAGGGATGATGGGAGTTGGGAGTCCAGCTGGAGGGCCGCCAGATCCTGAGATCACCTTCTGAGGCCCTCCTTCATGTGCCTCCACCTCGAGAGGTCCGGAGGGTGGCAACATGAAAACAGGACCTTTTCTCCAGTGGCTCCGCATCTGCGGAATGCTCCCCCCAGGGAAGTATGCCCAGCACCTTAATTATACAGCTTTAGGCGCTAGGCAAAAATGTTCCCTTTTAAACCAGGCCTTTGGATGACCTGATTGACATCCTATACCCCTTTAAAACATGGCTCTTTTGGAGGTGTGGTGTTATTGGGTTATTGTTTTTATCTTGATTTTATATATTGTGATCTTTTCTTTGATTTTATATATTGTGATCTTTTCTGTGAAGCGCCCCGAGACCTCCGGGTATAGGGCGGTGTATAGGGCAGTGAAGCTGAGGCTCCAATACTTTGGCCACCTCATGAGAAGAGAAGACTCCCTGGAAAAGACCCTGATGTTGGGAAAGATGGAGGGCACAAGGAGAAGGGGACGACAGAGGATGAGATGGTTGCAGAGTGTTCTCGAAGCTACAAACATGAGTTTGACCAAACTGCGGGAGGCAGTGCAAGACAGGAGTGCCTGGCGTGCTCTGGTCCATGGGGTCACGAAGAGTCGGACACGACTGAACGACTAAACAACAACAACAACATTGTGATCTTTTCTGTGAAGCGCCCTGAGACTTCCGGGTATAGGGCAGTAAATAGAAGAAACCCAATAAATAAATAGAAGAAACCCAGTGCTGACTGTTAGTGTGAAAGACAACTCCAGATAAGGCATAAGGAGGGCTTTGAACTGAGAGCAAAAAACTTGGGTTGAGTGTTTTCAAGGACTGCAGTTGGATGAAGAGATGGTGGGGCGTTGAGGTGGCTGAAAGTGGTTGGCTAGAGAAGAAACAGCCTTGACGATGGACATTTGCTAATGGATATGCTCTCACAGACTCTTTCATCTGGTAATGCATTACTGAATGAAGTCAGACTAATTGGGGGGGGGGGTTGGTGTGAGCCTCTGAATCCCCATCCTCCACCAAGGGAATTTTCTCCCACAGACTTCTGGGGACGTGGCTGAAAGCAATTTGGATGCTGAGCCAGGACTGACTCCACTTATCTGCAAACCAACTTCACAGGCTCCAACCCACAAGAAGGTGCCCACTTTCTTGCCAATCCTTGGACTTCAGCTGCTGCCCGCCCCGCTCATCAAAAGGAAGACGCACTGGACACGACACCTGCTGGATCAACACCTTAGCTAGTGCAGAAATACCTGTCTTGTACCTGCTATACTTTGTAAGCAACACCTTGTACCAATCTGATTGATGCAGCAAAGGCTTTAACAGAAACAGAATCGGGAGCTTGAGTTCGTCTGGCAATGAGGGTTAGGGCCCTGTCCCCACTTGGCTACCCAGTGATCATTCCCCACTGCCACCACCTGCTTACCTGATACAGTTTTACTGAGGCGGCTTCCACTCCACCAGAAGAAAGAGAAAGTTTTTCCAGCATCCATGGCATCTCCTCTGCCTCAGGGAGATCAGCGTCTGCTTCCTGCTTGTGAAACTAGAATTTGCAGGGAGTAAAGAGAGAAATGGGATGAGAAAAAGAATATACATGGAATACATGTTGGGAGATGCCCTAATGTAACATGTCACTCGATAAAACTTCTTCAGACACTGAATACCTGGGTAAAGAACAGGCATCCCCAAACTGCGGCCCTCCAGATGTTTTGGCCTACAACTCCCATGATCCCTAGCTAACAGGACCAGTGGTCAGGGATGATGGGAATTGTAGTCCAAAACATCTGGAGGGCCGAAGTTTGGGGATGCCTGGTAAAGATAGATAGATAGGTAGATAGGTAGATAGATAGATGATAGATAGATGGGATTTTTAAACATTTATATTCTAAATACCTAAACAATAGAAGAAAAGGGATAATGGATGACCAGCCCATCGGTTGTAATATAGCAGTTAAAGTTTAACAAGTAAGTTATTTTTGCTGCAGCCTCTAATATCCAAAACAATTAAAATGTTTTTGTTTATTTTAAGTTTATGAAAATACAGCCATCAGCACAAAACTATTAAGATGAAAGTGTCTCACCTGCTGCTCTGCCTGCTTCTTCTCCTCTGCCTGGCTCAGGAGGAAACCTTCTGCCAGGGCCACTGCTTGGGAACTGGTCTCCGCTCCACATTCCCTGACCCAGCTCTCCATCTCCGGGGGAAGGACAGCCAGGAATTGCTCCAGGATCACCAGGTCCAAGATCTGAGCTTTCGTGTATTGCTCCGGCTTCAGCCACTGATGGCAGAAATGGTGGAGTTGGCTGCAAACCTCTCTGGGTCCTTTGGCCTCTTGGTAGCACAAATGCCTGAAGCGCTGGCTTAGAGCATCTGAACAGAGGATGTTGCTTTCCTGACCCAGGGTCTTCTTCACACTGCCTTCCCAGAATTTCCCACTGATCTCAGCCTGGGCAGCTTGTGGGCTTTTTCCTGTATCCTCCAACATGGTTTCTGGAAGCTGGGAAAGTGCTAGCAGGGCTGCCACCTGTGCTGTATATTGCAGGATTGTCCTGTATTTCAATGTGAAATGCTATGTACAATGTACAGATACAGTTGTAGGGAAGTTTTTTAATGTTTGATATTTTATATTGTTTTTAGTATTCTGTTGGAAGCCGCCCAGAGTGGCTGGGGAAACCCAGCCAGATGGGCGGGGTATAAATAATAGAATTATTACTATTATTATTTTGTCCTGAATTTCAGGTCTTCTGCCTGCCTGCCGAGTTAGGGATTCTCTCCAAATTTATTATTATTATTATTATTATTTTAATTTATATACTGCCCTCTACCCAGGGGTCTCAGGCCGGATCACAGAATAAAATCAAGATGTAAAACTACAAAATACGTAATAAAAATAAGCGCTGGGTGGCCAAGCACAGACATTCATGAGTGTGTGAGAGACAAATTGCAGATGGGTCACCCTGTGAGGCTGCAACAGATTGCAACGGGTTGCTCTGAAGTCGCTTCAGCACCAGGTGAGAAAATCCATCACCCCCAACCGCCCCTCCCTGTCCTGCATTTTGCCAGGTCAAAGGGGGCCGCCCTAAGCAATGAGATCTGGGTTCATGTGCCTCTGGAGCGCCTTAAGCTCAGGGGTGAAAATGGCCCTGATGAAGAAAGTATCTGGTTCTGCTCCTCCCCAGATGCCTACAAATCCGTCGCAAAGAAATCTCTCCCCCCCGTTGCCATGGTTACCTGCGGGTCGTGGCGAGCCCGGCTTCCTTCCGGTCGCGAGCGTAGCTCCGCCCGGCATCATCCGGGTCCCTTTCTCCGCCTCACTTCCGCCTCCTCGCGTCGCCTCGGCGTGCTCCGCCCCTTAGCAACCGGGCCTGCTGCCGGCTGCTTAGCAACCGGGCGCCCCACTAGCAACCGCGGCCTGCCTTCGCCGCTGCTTCAGGGACGTCCGTCTTAAATATTCATATGGATTTTTAGTTGCATTTTTTTCACCGCTTCTTTTATTTCTCACATTGCTTTTTATCGCGACCCCAATGCACATCGTCGTTCTGTGAAATGGCATTTAAAATGCAATTACATGTCATGCAGCACCTAGCACAATTAACAATTGTTACAACGGGCAGTCGCGGGGGGGGGGGGCGGAAATAATGAAATGGCCTGTCGAGACCATCAGCAGTCTCACACTACGCCTGCGCACCTCTGGTTCTGCTCTCCTCAATATTATAGCATCATAGAATCGTAGAGTTGGAGGGACCCCCCGAGTCATCTAGTCCAACCACCTGCAATGCAAGAATCTCAGCTGGAGCATCCATGACTGAGGGCCGTTGAACCTCTGCTAATAAACCTCCAAGGAAGGAAATCCATTTGCAGTGCTATGGAGGTGGTGGACTCTCCTTCCTGCGATTCCTGTATTGCAGAGGGCTGGACTAGATGGTCCCTTGCCAACTCTCCCGTTCTCTAGTTCTAGGATGGCGTTTCCTTCTTGCAGAACCTTTTCACTGCTCCTTCTTTTAATAGCCAACAACAGAAGGAGAAGCTCACAAGGATGCCAGCTAAAAGGATCCTCTAAATAAAGCATGGGGGGGGGGTGCGCCATGCACATGGTCCAAGAGAGTTTGGCTTGCCAAGGGTTAAAAAGCACTGAGCAGCATCGCTGGAAAGGACAGGAAGTAAAAGCCAGAGGTAAAATCCCCTCCCTCCTCAGTCTGTTTCTGTAATAGGGGGGTAGCTGCTTCTGTTTCTGCTCTGCATATATTGCCTCCATGCCATAGGAGTCAACTCATAGGGGCAGAGGTCCCTTCACCACCACCCCAAAAATATTTTAGGGTTTCTGACTACCCCTAAAATATTTTATTTGGGGGGGGGAGAAGAACTTTAAGAAGGAATGGGGAAAATTTACAATGTATTTAAAAGAACACTGTAAACAGCTAAAAACACTGGCAGGATTTTGAGTAATGCTTGTAATGTACTAAAAATTATGCTAAAAATGAATTAAGAAAAATAGAGAAAATAAGAGAAGCAGCTGAAAAAAAGTTGATAATGGTAACCATTGAAGGGCGGAGGGGAGTCGAAGAATTCGGGGAATCCTAAATGATCATGATGGTGTTTAATGTTTGAATTTAAATTTGCAATGTAGAACTTAATAAAAAAGATTTGAGCAATAAAAATATATTTTAGGGGGCCGGGCTCCCCAAACGTTGATGGGTATTGGCATTCTATTGGTGTGTGCACACCATGTCACGTGATCAATTATTTTTTGATATTTTTATTGGGGGGAAATTCAATGAATAAATGAATGAATAAAGAGGGGAAGGGGGGGGAAGTGAGGGGGGAAAGAGAACAAAGATATGAAAAAGAGAAGAGGGGGGAAATGTTCAAAAATGCAATGTACTATACTCCCATACATTCTTATATAAATTGATATATTGTAGTTTATCCCAATATATTTTTAGATGTGAATAGCCTGCTGCATTCTGTATAAACTCATCCCAAATGATGTCATATTTATTATGAGGCAGGGCTTACCTCCCCACCCCCCAAAAAAAATACTTTATTCAAGTTGGCACCCCTGCTCAGTGCCCCTTCTGGGATCTGGCAAGTCTCCTCTCTCTTCCCCATAGGGTATATTGGGAAGGGGGAAAGTCCCAGGGAGGATGCATAGAGGGTCTGCTCAGCTCATGTGTGGGGAGACCCCCAAATCAGGGAGCAGAGAAAGTCCTCTTCCCTTCTTTGCAAAGCCAGGAAGAGGACAAGTGTGCATGAGGTCTGTAACTCCTTTGCATGAGAGGCTCTCTGTCAGTAGGAGAGCTATTGTTTGAGCTCAGCTCCCCACCAATCCCAGGCTTTGCAGATCAACTTTGGCAGGTGATTGGCAGCACCCGCCTGTCATATCATATGATGTCACAATTGTGCCCGGCCACATCATCAGATGCACAGTGGGTCCAAACTCTTTTCTTACAGGGATACAGACAGAACCAGTTCCAGAAACGCCAAGTGATCTGTCATGGAAAGAGGGGGGGGGAGTGCATTTCAGGAATCCATGCCCCTTTGTTTAACAATGGATAGGACTTTATTCACTTTACTTTATGAATCACTTCCTACGAGGCATCAAGGAGAAAACCATATATGAGTTTCAAATCTAATACAGATGCAGACTGGGATAAAGGTCTCTACTTTAAAAGGGCTACGTGGTCGATCCTTGCAAAATAAAAATAAAAAGCATAATGGGGTGGGGTGAGGAATCATCCAATTTAAAGTCGCACTAAATACAAGTCCATTGGAAGATGTTGACTTGGAAGTAAACTCCCCGGGAGTTCGAGGCAGTTATTTTCCCAGGTGTATATAGGGACCTATACTTTTCAATGGCCTTGCTTCTCATTCTCCTTGAGTGTGTTTGCTTGGCTGGCAGGATTGTGGCCTCCAACTCTTGATAAATGCCTCTCGTAGGGTTGGATTGATAAATAACCTTTATTATTATTATTTGGCCAATGAATACCCTTGGAATTTTGATGAAGCTGTCATGGGCGCCAGCCACAAAATGGTTCATTCACAAAAAAGTGAAGCAGTTAACTAACTAACCACAACATATCAATGCGTAGGATGAAGGTCCTTATCGTCCTTTTTGTCTCTCACTAAACATCACCGCTTGTTTTCACTAGGTAAACTTGAGTTCTCATAAAATGAGAGAGGGAATCCATTTCTCCCTCTGTGCCTCAATCGTAGCTTTATGAGCCACTATCGCTGCCCCATCTAGTCATCTCCCCCCCACCCCACCCCACTGAAGCATCCCAAATTCTCTTCTGAGTCCCCAGCCCCCATGGCGGTGGCCGCTCTAGGTCACTAGGAGTGATAGTTCATTCACAAAAGGAAACAAGGTTAAATGCTTACTCAAAACACTACACTTTGTAAGATTCTGGCTCTATTCATTCCCCTAAGTACAATACAGGGTTCGTAGGTATTTGAACATCAGTCTCACGTGTAGATTCTCTGTTGGCTGCAAAGATCCAACTGATCACTAGAGCTCTATTCCAGGGGTTCCCAGAGGTCCACAAGCTTCGTTCAGGTATTCCATGGCACATCCGTGTTAAATATTCATATTGATTTTTAGCTGTATTTTTCATTGCTTCTTTTATATCTTATATTGTCTTTTATTGCGATCCAAATGCAAATTGTCATTCTATGAAACAGCATTTAAAATGCAACTTAAAATCATACAGCACCTAGCACAGTGTGTTCCAAATGCTACAACGGGCAGGGGGAGGGGAATAATTAAATAGTTTTGTTGAGACCATCAGCAATGATCAAGTGGTCCATGGGGGGTGGGGATTCTCCTCTAACCTACTTCATCGACTGCTCTAATCTACTTTGTTACATATGCTTCCTTCAGATGTGAATCGCAAAATCACAGAGTCATAGAACTGTAGAGCTGGGACCCAGGGGTCATCTAGTCCAACCCCCTGCCAAACAGAAATCTAAATAAGATTGGCATTTTCCCATTATGCTGTGTGCACTTCTAGGATTCCCCCGTAGGTGGATTCTTCAGTGTGACGTGATCCTTATATTCTGGCCGAAGCTCGTCCCACATTCGAAGCATTTGGATGGTTCCTCCCCTGTGGACTGGAGCCGGCATGGGAGATATTTCCATGTTCCAAGGCAGCTGTTCCAGATGCAGCCTCTGGTGCTTTTTCAGGCTCTCGTTCCTCCGGAAGCTCTTCCCACACTCCAGGCAGCTGTAAGGTTTCTCCCCGGTATGGGTTCCCTCGTGAGCGGTGAGGTTGCTCTTCTGGCGGAAGCTCTTCCCGCACTCCGGGCACGTGTAGGGCTTCTCTCCCGTGTGGATATTCTGGTGCGAGATGAGGGAGTCCCTCCTCATGAAGCTTTTCCCGCACTCCTGGCACTGGAAGGGCTTCTCCCCGGTGTGGATCCTTTGGTGCGAAATGAGAGACCCTTTCACAATGAAGCTCTTCCCGCACTCCAGGCATTTGAAGGGCTTCTCGCCGGTGTGGAGAAGCTGGTGCAAATTGAGCGTCCCTCTCCGCGTGAAACTCCTCCCGCACTCGAAGCACTGGAAGCGCTTCTCGCCCGTGTGGATGCTCTGGTGGGAAATGAGGTTCGAGTTCTTCCGGAAGCACTTGCCGCACTCGGAGCATTTGAAGGGCTTCTCCTCAGTGTGGATGCTCTGGTGCGAGATGAGGGCGCCTTTCCGGATGAAGCTCTGCCCGCACTCCAGGCACCGGAAAGGCTTCTCCCCGGTGTGGATCCGCTGGTGCAAATTGAGGTTCCCCTTGCTGTTGAAGCTCTGCCCGCACTCGAAGCACTTGAAGGGCTTTTCCCCCGTGTGAGTTCCCTGATGAGCGGTCAGGCTTTTCTTCTCTCGGAAACTCTGTCCACACTCCAGGCACTGAAACGGCTTCTCCCCAGTGTGGATTCTCCGGTGAGAGATGAGGCTCGAGTTCCTGCAGTAGCTCTTGCCGCACTCTGAGCACTTGTAGGGCTTGTCCCTCGCGTGGATTCTCTGGTGGAAAATAAGGCTCCCTTTCCGGTTGAACCTCCTCCCGCACTCCAGACACTTATACGGCTTCTCCCCTGTGTGGATCCTTTGGTGTGAAATGAGGGAGTCTCGGCGAATGAAGCTCTTCCCGCACTCGGCGCACTCGTAAGGCTTCTCCCCTCTGTGGATCTTCTCGTGCGACGTCACGCTGGAGCTTCGGCTAAAGCCCTTCCCACACTCCAGGCATTTGAACGGCTTCTCCCCAGTGTGGACTTTGGAATGAGCATCGAGGCTCGATTTCCATTTGAACATTTTGCCGCACACGGGACACCTTTCCTTCCTCTTGTCCTGTTTCTCTTCGGCGGGGATTTCGCAGGTGCCGCTGCCTCGACGGACGGACGACTCCTTGCTCTTCTGTTTAGCTTCCCCTTTCCTTCTCAGCTCTCTCCCCTCTTTGCGTCGGACTCTTGGCAACAATGCCGTGCTGCGTTCCCCTTCGCCCTGGCTCCCTGCTCCTGGAACAAAAGGAAGCTCCGTAAGTACTGAAGTGAGAAAGGGAGTATTCATTGCAGATCACAAATGGGAGGGTATCTCCCAAGCTGTTGGGTGTACAGCGGTACCTCTGGATACGAACGGGATCTGTACGCATCCAGAGTAGTACTTACCCTGAAGCACCGAATCTGTGCATGCTCCCCGCACAATTTGGAGCTTCTGCGCACGCGTGTGACATCATGCACGAATTGCCGAACCCAGAAGTAACCCATTCCGTTACTTCCGGGTTCGGCACGTACGTATCCCGTGTCATATGCAACCTGAAGCATATGTAAGTAACTATGACTGTACGCCGAAATGGCAAAACTGACCGGAAAGCTCGGGAACCAGGAAGACAAAATATTCAATAAAGAATGGGGAAAGTTTACAATTTACTTAGGAGAGCACTGTAAGCAGATGAAAACATTAGCAGGATTCTAATAACACTTGCAATGTAATAAATATTATGGGAAACGTGGAGAGATATAAACTATGGATTATGAAATAATATGCAGTTGAAAATGTTGAGAACAGGACCTATGGAGGGGAGGGTGGGAAGTCTGGAGATTCACAGAAATCTCTAAATATGGATATGTATTTGGTATTGTTATATCTCTACACTTGTAAAACCAGATAAAAATTATTTCAAAAAAAATCAAACAAATGGGAGGGTATCTCACCCATTCCCCTGCTCAAAACCATCTCTGCATGCTTACAGGAGGCCTTGGCCAAGGTCATCCTCTGGACACACGTCAGGCTAGCGAAAAATTTATCCCTCCCTTTCCCCTTTACATTGGAAGGGGTGTGGAAAGCTTGGTTCATTTATTCACATTTGGTGGGAATGCCCCCGTGTTAAAAACTTTTGGAATAGAGTATTCTCCATTATATTCGCAATTACAAGCCAACCCCTTTCTCCAAATCCTGAATTGGCCCTAATATCTTTGGACATAGACTTAGGCTCAACCCTGAGCAAAGTAGTGGGCTTCTTACTGACTCCGGCACAATTAGTGATAACAGAAGAACCAGCCTGAAATACCCCTGAATATATGGGAGAAAGATATCTGGGATACAGCAACGTCTGAGGATTCCACCAGACACAGGAGGGCAATTAAAGGCATAATGAATGGAGACACCTTCCAAGAAACGTGGACGCCCTTCTTTAACTATGTTAATGACCAAAATCAAGACCTTCTTATGGAGGACTCTAATTTCTACATCCCTCCTTGGGGAGAAATCTCCATTTATTCCTACTCTCTCCTTCCCATTTCTTAACCAATTCCTGTTTTATTGTGTTTTAAATATTCTGTTGGGAGCCACCCAGACTGGCTGGGGCAAACCAAGCAGATGGGCAGCATATAAAATCATCATCATCATCATCATCATCATCATCATCATCATTCATGTCTGCTACCACTTACTAAGGTGTCTTGTGAAAAGATTTTTTGAATCTTTGAGCTGTAACACCTCTATCTATATGCCTGTTGGCACTAATAGGTTAGTGAAACAGGACGTGCCCATGCAGAAGCCATGCTAGTTCTGCTTCAGCAAGGCTTGTTCTTCTATTTCCTTGTCTATTTTATCGTAAATGATACTTTCCACTGGTTTTCCCAGAACGTATGTTAAGACAACCAATCTAATTTCCAGGAACCCTACACACTCCAATCCTTTTAAAAATATTTGAGTTAAGTTGGCCACTTTCCCATCTGCCGTTCTGGAGAAGTTACATATTTTTGTTAGAAAACGTTTTTTGTTTTGTTTTTTTCATTTCCTAAATCTTAACTTATACTTTTCAGGTTTATACATTTCACTGATTTTACAATCATTTTGACATTTCAGAGCTTGACTTCCTTCCCCCCTTTCTGCGGTTCCTTAAATTTATTTTTAATATCTTCTGCATATTCTAATTAACGCAATTTGCTCATTTATTCATCTTTTTTTAAAAGATGTACTCTTATGAAACTGCAGTTTATTACAATAATCCTGCCAGTGTTTTTATCTGTTTACAATTCATCTGCAAATATTCAATAAACCATTTCCATTCTTTTATTAAGAAGTTTGTTATCTTGATTTCTTATTCTTCCGGAAGGAAGGAAGAATAGGAAGATTTTTTGTTAGAAAATGCAGTTTCACATGTACTTGGAGCATCCCATTTCCTCCAGGTGCAAAAAAGGAAGAAGTCTCCGACATCCCAGCGTGACGCCATCTTTTGTAGCACTGCCATCTAAGCGCTGACATTGAACAGAGAGCCCAGAAGCTAGTTACCCTGCCCATTGAAGTCTCACAGAAAACACAGGCTACAATATTTATTATTTAAGCCCTCGTCAACTGACTTTACCAGCTACGGGGAAAAAGGAGCCTTAGCCACAGAAAAAAGCTCACCTATGAGCTTTTGCACAGTCCTTTCCCAGAGTTCCTCACTGCTCCCAGCCTGCACTGCTGCTTCGTGGGCAGCCAAGCCTTGCTGTCCCAGGGAGGTCACCATTTTCCAGTTCTCCTCCATGACTTCCCTGTGCAGGGCCCTTTGGTCCGGATCCAGCGAGCTCCATTCCTCCGCAGTGAAACATACAGCCACATCCTCAAATGTCACCTGAGCGGGGGATAAAAAGAAATGTGATCTCTGCGTGGAGAATGGCAAAGAGGAGAAAGAAGGAAAAGCTTGTTTATGTAGACAGAGGCTGCCTTTCAAGATTTAAATCATCAGAAACAACATTCGCAGCTTCCTTGCTGGGCAGCTAGGATGACAGCAGATGGGGAAGAGGTTGATTTTTGTGGGAATGTTGTGGATAGTAGGAGAGGATATATTGATGAAATATTATCCTTCCTCACCCACGCTAGTGAGTCAGTAGCAGAGTACATTCCCCAGTATATAGCAGGAAGCTATACAGTTGAATCTCGTTTGAATCTCTTTACTTAAGCAATCCAATCTGGCTTTGTCCACATTGGGTTTTGTTCTTGGTAAATTCCCCTTTAAAGGTAAAGGTAAAGGGACCCCTGACCATTAGGTCCAGTCGTGGACGACTCTGGGGTTGCGGCGCTCATCTCGCTTTACTGGCCGAGGGAGCCGGCGTACAGCTTCCAGGTCATGTGGCCAGCATGACTAATTCGCTTCTGGCGAACCAGAACAGCGCACGGAAACGCCGTTTACCTTCCCGCCGGAACTGCAGGAACAGGGACCGAGCAACAGGAGCAAGCCCTAGGCTCAGTGGTTTAACCCACAGTGCCACCCACATCCCATCTAAATTCCCCTTTAATCCCTCCTAAAAAGAATAAAGACACACAGTCTTCTCTTAAAATAATGATAAGATGGATAAATACAATTAGATGCAGTTTCAAAAAGAAGATAAATTTTGGAAGCCAAGGGAGGGGTAGAGGGAAGTCTGGGGGTTCAGGGAGCCCCATAAAGTTACTGATATGGATTGTTCCCTACACCCTGTTTATCTGCGGTTACGAGAGGTATGAAAACAAAACTTTCTCGAGCCTTCCAGGAGACTGTGCTGAACTATTTGTTGTCATGGGAAGATTTTTACAAGGAACGGCAACATCCCAACTCACCACCAGTTGAGATTGAAGTCCAAGTCCAGGACTTAGAGGCTAATTCAAATTTGGAGATTATTGACTCTGAGACTGTGGGTGATAAGAAACAACTTGAAGAGGACTTGGACTATGACAAATTTGTTTGGGATGAAGCAAAATATGATCTCCAAAAGGGAGAAAAACAAGCAGAACAAGAAGATGAGAGACAAAGGGACTTAAAGTCTAATGGAATTGAAGATCCTGGAGGGGTTAAAATGTGGAGTGGGGTTTTTGTGGGATGGGAAGGACAGGGGCAGAGGGGGGCAAAGGTCTGGAGATGGATTTGGGAAAGAATGGGTGTGGGGTAAAAACTTTAGTTAAAAGGTATTGTTTTGGTCTCTGAAAGACGGTTTTCGAAATCTTGGCTTGATAATGGAAATGCTGAACCAATTGGGGGAAAAAGACTTGGGGAGAGGAGATGGAATGTAAAAAAGAAAGGGAAAAAAAGTTATGTTTCCTTAAGGGAGTATAAGAATGGTTGGGAAAGAACTTTTAAGTGATTGTAAATTATTGTAGGCTAAGTGAGGTGTTTAGGCAGAAAGCTGCCCACCCTCCTCTCCTTATTCTGAGGCACTCAGTGGCAGGGGGTGCCCAGATGGGTGAGGAGGAAATGGAACCTTGGAAGTGCTGTTGCCCTGCAGGTTCCTCTTGTGGCAGGAGGGGACCTGAGGGGGGACAGCACGAAAAAGGAGGAGGATTGAGTTAATATTATAAGATTAAGATTTGAAACTGAGTTGGAAAATTCGCCACAAGTAATCAGAGTTTGTTGGAAAACCATTAAGAAGACTACCGAGGGAGTCGCAATTAAGATGTTAAAATAATAAGAACTGGGAAGTTTGAATTCTTCCCAATTTTTTCTTCTGTTTTTTCTTTTGTTTTTTCTTTCTTTCTTTCTCTTTTAGGTTTGTTAATATGATTATGAAAGAGTTGGGGGAAGCAGATCCCCATAACTCTTCCCTACCTGTTCTCTCAGTGGCAGGGGGGGGATATGGGGGGAGAAGGGAGGGGGGAAGCAGAACTCAATTCATAATTGGACCCCTTTGATTCTTAAAGCACACAGGTCCTACTGGTGGCAGAAGTGGACCGGTGGGTGGAGGGAAAACGAAGGGACAGTGTTATATTGTATGTTTTGTTTTGTAAAATCAATAAAAATTTCTTTTAAAAAAAAAAGTTACTGATATGGACTATGATTTAATGTAAACGTGTGTGTTTGTGTTTGTGTGTGTGTGTGTGTGTGTGTGTGTGTGTAAAAATGTTTTTTCTCTTTGAAACTTTGAAAATAAATAAAATAAAATAATGATAAGACGTTTACTTACATTCCATAAGTAAACTGAAGGCAGACTTTAGCTTATAGCTACAGAACAGAGTTTGAGTTCATCCCATATGGGAATGAGCCCATGTGCTGCTGGCTGAGAGCCAGCAGACAACAAAATACATCAGGATGGAATAAAACAAAGAAGAAGGGGGAATTTACTAGGAACAAAACCCAATCTGGACAACCTAGATTGGATTGCTTAAATAAAGAGATTCAAACGAGATTCAACTGTATTGCTTCCTGCAATATACTGGGGAATGTACTCTGCTACTGACTCACTAGCGTGAGTGAGGAAGGATAATATTTCATCAATATATCCTCTCCTGCTATCCACGACATTCCCACAAATTTTCCAGGCCCAGTGAGTTGTGCAGAATGCAGAGGCAGCCAGGCTCACCTGCAGCCTCTTCTCTTACCTGTTCCAGAGGCACAGAAGGTGCTTCCACTACGCCATCAGGAAGGGGCGAGGGAGGACACACCACAATAATCCTCAGTCCTTCTCCTGCAAGGGAAACAAAGATGACAGGAAGACCAGTTTCTTAATTATTTAGACCGGTGGTGTGCAGTCGGCGGACTAAGGGGACTAGGCTAGTCCCCTAAATGTTCCCCGGGCGCCTCCTTCCCCAAGCCTGCAAAGTTTCTGCCCAGCTTAGGGAGGCAGGCGTGATGTTCCACCATGGGTTGTTGGGATGTCAAGATGCCAAAATGACTAAAATGACTGGAAGAATCAGAAACCAGGAAGACCAAAAGTTTAATAAGGAATGGGGAAATTTATAATTTATCTTAAAAACCATTGTAAACAGCTAAAATCATTAGCAGGATCGGAATAACACTTGCACAGTGGTACCTTGGTTCCTGAACAGCTCAGTTGCCAAACAAATCGGTTCCCAAACGCCGCAAACCCAGAAGTGAGTGTTCCGGTTTGCGAACGTTTTTTGGAAGCCGAACGTTTTATGGAAGCTTGTGTGGCTTCCGATTGAGTGCTGGAAGCTCCTGCAGCCAATTGGAAGCCACGCCTTTGTTTTTGAATGGTTTCGTGAGTCGAATGAACTCCCGGAATGGATTAAGTTCGAGAACCAAAATACCGCTGTAGTTTAATGGTGAATTTTGGATACAATGGAGATGTAAAAGATTTGGATTATCATAAAAGATGCAGGAGGAAATGATTGATAATAGGACCCACAAATGGCAGGAGGGAAGTCCAGGAGATTCTTTGGAATCTTGTTTTTATGCTGTCTGTTGGATATGTAATTGTAAAATTTTAATCTGAAAAACCAAATTAATTCCTTTCTTTTAAAAAAAGCTGTCTGTCCTCCGCCCCCGCAATTGCCCTCGCAAGCTGACGCCTCTAGGCCTTATGCCCCTCTATGAAAAATTATCACACCACACCACTGATTTAGGCCCTGCTTTTAAAGCAAGACGGGCTTGCGACAGAAACCAAAACAAACAGACAACATGTTTAGAGGTTCCTCGGTGTAGCGGGTGGATGGGCACAGTTAGTGATGCAGCCTGATTCCCAAGCGCAAATTCATGGAGGATTAAGAGTGCAAGATGAGCGTTCAGGATCAGGCAAAAGGAGGCCAATCTGGTCCAGCATCCTGTTCTGATTGTGGCCAACATTTAGAGTGGAGTGGGTGGAGCTGTGGTCTAAACCACTGAGCCTAGGGCTTGCCAATCAGAAGGTTGGCGGTTCAAATCCCTGCGATGGGGTGAGCTCCCATTGCTCGGTCCCAGCTCCTGCCAACCTAGCAGTAGCATGTCAAAGTGCAAGTAGATAAATAGGGCGTTTCCTTGCGCTGCTCTGGTTCACCAGAAGCGGCTTAGTCGTGTTGGCCACATGACCCAGAAGCTGTATGAGCACCGCAACCCCAGAGTCGTCTGCGACTGGACCTAATGGTCAGGGGTCCCTTTACCTTAGGAGAGCTTAGTTTAGTCGGAATACACTTCCAGAGTCAACACTAAATACATTACTTCTGGTAAATGAGTCACTCGAGCCCCCTGAAAATTTGTGTCCCAGGCATCTTAGACCTGTCTATCCATGCACTGAGGTCCAGCTCCGAGGGCCTTCTGGTGGTTCCCTCCCTGCAAGAAGTGAACCAGGCAGAGGGCCTTCTCGGTAGTGGCACACGCCTTGTGGAACGCCCTCCCTTCAGATGTCAAGGAAATATTGTAAACAGCTCCCTGACTTTTAGAAGACATCTGAAGGCAGCCCTGCATCGGGAAATTTTTAACGTCTAATGTTTTACAGTTTTTATGTGTGGCTGAGTGGCTGTGGAAACCCAGCCAGATGGGCGGGAGAATAAATAATAAAATTATTATTATTATTACCATCTGAAACCAGGGTGAAATACATTGACATTATTTTCATCTCCCCTGCCCCACTATTAGATGCACTGTCAGTTCACAGTCTTAACCAGGCATCCCCAAACTGCGGCCCTCCAGATGTTTTGGCCTACAACTCCCATGATCCCTAGCTAGCAGGACCAGTGGTCAGGGAAGATGGGAATTGTAGTCCTCTGGAGGGCCAAAGTTTGGGGATGCCTGGTCTTAACAGTTAGAGCAGCAAGTTAGAACTGCAAGCACACTAAGTAAAAGTTTTATGTTATTTTAACTTTAAATGACAAAACTAACTGGGAAGCTCAGGAATCAAGAGAAATTTAAAAGAATGTGAAATGTTTATAATTTATATACAAAATCATTGTAAACAGGTCAAAACATTTGCAAGATTTTAAACACACTTGTAATGTAGCAGAACGTGTAGATAATCTAGGAAGATGAAAAATTGGATAAGTATTGATATGCAGTTGAAAGAGAATCAATAGGACCCTTGGAAAGGATGGGAGGAAGTCAGGTGATTCAGAGTAAGCTCAATAATTAGATCTGGAAGTGGTTTAGTTGCATGTTTATATTTTGGAAAATCAAAAAAATATATATTTCAACAACAACAAAACTTTAAAAGAGAGTGTCTTGCATAGTTTTTATAGGAGGGAAAAGAGAAATAGCTAAATGGTCAAATGACCCAGGGGTGTCTTCCACAAAAGTAACCAGAGTTTAATTCCCACAAATTCGCCCTATGGTAACCAGAGTTTAATTCCCACAAATTCGCCCTTCCAGAAAGTACTGTATTGTATTAATTCTCGAACGATGGAAGCTAAGCATTTGGTGGAGTCAGCTCCTCCCCGACACAGGCTCAAGGGGAAATAAGAGAGACCCGCTCAAGAGGGGAAGACCCAAGCTGGGAAATGCCTTGTGAATCCTTACCCAATGAAGGAGCACCTTCGTCTTCCTCCTGCTTGATCCACCACTTGGAGAGAGGTATCTGCCTGGGGTCTGATGGGTCCTCCTCTGCCTCAGGAAAGTTCACGGCTTCTTCTGCAAATAGTCCCTGCAGTTGAAAGAGCAGCAAGTATCAGAAAGAGAAAAGAGTGGGGGGGGGAGAGATTAGGAAACAAATGAGCGGTCCTCTCCTTGCAGGACTTCCAGAATGGGTGAAAAGTGGACAACCGTTGCACACTTTGGCAACGTCCTTGGAAATATTCTCAGCCCCTTGGAACCACCAGGATGAAGCCCTCTCTCACCTGCTGTTCCTCCTCCTGCTTCACATCTTCTGCTCGGCTCGAGAGGAAACCTTTGGCCAGGGCCACCGCCTGGGAACCAGTCTCTGCTCCATGTTCCCTCACCCAGTTCTCCATCTCTGTGGGGAGGACAGCCAGGAGCTACTCTAGGAGAACCAGATCAGACTTTTCGTGTCTATCGCTCTGGCCGCAGTCACTCGAGGCAAAGGTGGCGGAGTCAGCAGCAAACCTCTCGGCCAGCTGCAGTAGAGAAACCGTCTGAAGTGCTGGAGCTGAGCATCTGAGCTGAGGGCGTCCTCCTTGTTCAGGCTCTTCTGCACGGTTCCCTCCCAGAATCCTCCGCTTCTCCCCGTCTCGATGGTACGAACAGCTTCTCTAAGCAGAGTCTTCTTATTCCATCTGTGCTCCAAGGCAGCCACCAAGAAGGTTGAAAGAACGCCTCCATGTTCCACCGATTTCGGTCATAAAGCAAAATCTGCCCTCCAAAATGTGGGTCCTGCAAAGCCAACAAGAAGAAAATACCTCCACCAGTTGCTGAACTACTACCAGGCCAAGTTCAAGTTGTTACAATAAGGTCTTTAATAATCTGGGATTGTTTTACCCAAATTAATGTTATTAAGGGTGCCCAGCGTTGTCAGGAGAGATCCCTGTTCTCCATCACAGTTACAGTTTCCACAGCAGTTTAACCATGAATCCCGCTTCACAGAGAACTCTGGAAATTGTAGCTCTGCAAGGGGAATTTGGAGGGGGGTGTCTCTCCTCCAGCTCTCAGCACCCTTAAAACAAACTACAGCTCCCAGATTTCTGGGAATAAGGACTGTTCAAACTAGCATCACGGTGCTTTAACGTATGATGTGAATGTGGCCAGAATCCGCAGTAGCTGGGGATTAGGGGAAAGTTAACCTGCTCCAAAACAGACCAGATCAATCACAGACTATTATAGCTGCTGTTTCTTGGTTGCCTGGAGCTATTAGTCAGGCATCTTCCTAACGAAAGAGAAGATGCAGACAGGAGGAAAGAGAGGGAGGGAGTTTGTCCAGTATGCAACACCGAGGGGTCCTTGTGGCATCTTAACTCATCATCATCATCCTCATATTTTTTTGTACCCCAGCCCCCTTACTGGATTGCCTCAGCCACTCTGGGCGGCTTCCAACATATATAGAAACATAATGAAACATTACACATTAAAAAGCTTCTCTAGACAGGGCTGCCTTCAGATGTCTCCTAAAGGTCGCATGGCTACTCATCTCCTTGTCATCTGATGCGAGGGCGGGTGCCACCACCGAGAAGGCCAAACCCTCAGAATGCCCGGCAGCCACCAGATAGCAAAGCTCATCAACGTAAAAAGAATATCCTGGATCAGCTGCACGTGATCTTAGGAATCTAAAACAGGCATCCCCAAACTTCGGCCCTCCATATGTTTTGGACTACAATTCCCATCATCCCTGACCACTGGTCCTGTTAGCTAGGGATCATGGGAGTTGTAGGCCAAAACATCTGGAGGGCCGCAGTTTTGGGGGTGCCTGATCTAAAAGGAGCCCTGCTGCAGAATCACACCAAAGTAGTGGGGGGGGGCAATCTAGTCTCCCAGTCTCCTGTTTTCACTACCGGCCAGACCTGAGCACAAGATCCCTCTCTCCCCTCCCCTCCTGTGCTTTCCTTCCGAAGCATTGGCCGAGCATACTGATAAAAAGCCTTGCGCTCTGCTGTGCAGATTTCACATAATCACGGAACTGTCGTGTTGGGAGGGTCCTCCAAAGGCCATCTAGCCCAGCCCCCACCCACCCTGCAATGCCGATATGACAGCTCAATGATCCCTGACAGGTGGCACACCCAAGCTCTACCAAGGAAGGAGAGCCCCCCACCCCCGCTTTTCATCCAGGCGGAACATACATACCCAACTCCCTCTTGCCTAAGGAAACTGTCGATCCATACCAGAAAAGGGTGTTGCATTTGGGGGAGGGGGAGCCCTGCCTCGCTCTTCTGTGCTTCCCAGGCCTTCCTCCACCCCAAGGCGCTGTCTGACCCCCACTTGGGGGGGTAAAAGGAGGGCTTCCAGCTCCTTCATTCATTCCCCAGCCCCACACATTTTGCACCCAAAAGCTGAATTGGGGGGGGGGGGGAGACTCACGTGATTGGTAAGGACAAAGGACAATTTTCTTCTGCAAGAAAGCCCTGCAGGGATGTGCGGGGACGACTGGGGGGGGGATGCAACCTCCCGATTCAAGCTGCAGTGGGGCAGGAGCAGGAACCAGCTGCCAGTTTTGCAGCCAATAAATGCATCCGTGCAATTCAACCTCCGGCTGCAATCCAAGGCTGGCTTTTTTTTTTTTTTTTGCAAAGCAGGATGGGGGAGCCGCCTTTGCTCTGGAGGACTCCTCCTCTCCTCCTCCCCCATGTATTCCCCCCCCCCGCAAACGACCTTCCTCTCTAGGAATATCAGCTCTCTCATGCATGTGCATCGTTTTAACCCTTGCGTGGCTGGAAGAGCAGCAGCAGGAACGCGAATTGATCCTTTGCAAACGGCGCGGGACGGGCGCCTCCAGGAGTAGGAGGAATTGCGCTTTGGAAGATCTGCTGCCGGCAGGGCTGGTCGATCATGGCCTCCTCTGAAAATGAGGGCTGTCCCGGTCGGCTTGCTGGATCTTTAGCAAAGCAACAACCCTGCAAGGTTGGCCCGATCAAACCATGTCTATGGCAGGGCGCTCTGGCCCGCGAGGCATTTTGGGGCGGCCCTCGACAGCATTTAAGAAAAATAATAATAATAGAATCATAGGATTGTAAAGTTGGGCAAGGGTCCCAAGGGTCATCTAGTCCAACCCCCGGCAATACAGAAATAAAGCCGTAAGAAAAATATTTTTGTGTGTCATGCGATCTTAACAGAAGCCCACCCGTCTTGTTTGTATATTAAATTTGCTGAATTAAACCCATTATGATATGATATAAAAAGGTAAAGGGACCCCTGACCATTAGGTCCAGTTGTGACCGACTCTGGGGTTGTGCGCTAATCTTGCATTATTGGCCGAGGGAGCCAGCATATAGCTTCCAGGTCATGTGGCCAGCATGGCAAAGCCGCTTCTGGCAAACCAGAGCAGCACACGGAAACGCCGTTTACCTACCCGCTGTAGCGGTTCCTATTTATCTACTTGCATTTTGACGTGCTTTCGAACTGCTAGGTAGCAGGAGCTGGGACCAAGCAACGGGAGCTCACCCCGTCACAGGGATTCGAACCGCCGACCTTCTGATCAGCAAGCCCTAGGCTCAGTGGTTTAACCCACAAAGCCACCTGGGTCCCATGATATGATATATAATTATATTAATTATATTATATTATATATGTGTGCGTGTGTATCACACACACACACACATTAAATTTCTGCTTTACAATTTATTCATTCAAACAACCTTAAAATATCAGTTACTTCCCTTCTTCTCTTTCCATGTTCCATTTTACATAGCATAAATCCCTGCATATTTTATATAAACCAAACCATTCAGTATTCCAATATCACATCCACCAAAACCTACTTACACTGTTGAATTTATCTTAATGCTGCCAATGTTTTCAAGTGTGCACAATTCCCCCCCCCAAAAAAAATTTAAACCCATTCTTGGTTTTGCATAAGGTCAGCTAGTGCCAGCTCCCTGCAACCCAAGAATCTTTTGCCCAACGTGGGGCTCTCAAACCCACAACCCAGAGATTAAGAGCTTCATGCTCTCCTGACATGAGCTATCCCAGCGGACAAAATTAACCTTCAAACGTCAAAGCATATAGACAGCCCCGAAGGTGCAAATTTTCAAAGGTTTATTAAAGGGAAAGGGGGCGGGTGACAAAAAGATAGGATGAAAAGAAATAAAGACCATTCACTTTGTAAATCACTTTGCACTAGATTAGTGTTTCCCAAAGTGGGTTATACCGCCCCCGCCCCCCGGGGGTGCTGGAACAATCCAGGGCCTCGTGTGTAACCAGGGGGCATTTAATAAAAATAAGGGGCAGTGGAAGACAAAAGAATGAAGAGAAGAACATTTTGAAGAACTGTATGTTTCTTCTGTTGTGTAACGATGCTTACTGCCAGCAAGACGTAGATAGAACTAGGTAAAGGTAAAAGGTAAAGGGACCCCTGACCATCAGGTCCAGTCATGACCGACTCTGGGGTTGCGGCGCTCAACTCGCTCTATTGGCCGAGGGAGCTGGCGTACAGTTCTGGCGAACCAGAGCAGCACACGGAAACCCTGTTTACCTTTCCGCCAGAGCGGTACCTATTTATCTACTTGTACTTTGACGTGCTTTCGAACTGCTAGGTTGGCAGGAGCTGGGACTGAGCAACGGGAGCTCACCCCGCTGCGGGGATTCGAACCACCAACCTTCTGATCGGCAAGCCCTAGGCTCTGCGGTTTAACTCACAGCGCCAACAGATACCTAAAAGAACAGAATTTTGCCACTGCATCTTTCTGTTTGTTTCCTTAAAGAAGGTAGGTTTACAGGGGACACAGAGTAATTTTTTTTTCTTCTGGAAAGGGGGCAGTATGCCAAATAAGTTTGGGAACGTTTGCACCAGAGAGACTTAGTGAGAAGTTCCAAAACATGCATGGAATAACCTTGCAGTGCGAGACGGCAGAGGGATGTCAAAAGGGATGACAAATTTCACAGGGGAAGGGCCCTACTTTTAGCCATGTAACTCTGGGCGCAGGGGGCTGGGCATGACCTTTTGGCACCAAGGCAATGAGCAGGTAGGAGAAGCAAGAGATGTTTCCTCCAGGCGCCTGGCAAAAAGGACTCAAGGTGGGTATGGCAGGGGGTGACTGCATCTCGTGACTTTTGTTACATAATGACAAAAACCATAGAAGAGATTCAAGATCATTGGCACAGAAAAATTGAGATGGACATTTTTTCTTCTCCAGCTTCTTCACAGCTCATGGGACGATCTTGGTACTGATAGGATTTCGCCATTTGTAATTGATTTGAGACATGGCCGGGTTTCTGTTCCGAATAAAGCTCTCTAGACATTTCCACAGTTTCTCCCGTGTGAATGGTTTGATGGCAACTTAAGCTTTTCCTCCAAGCAAATCTCTTTCCGCACTCCAGGCATTCGTACGGCTTCTCCCCGGTGTGGATTCTCTGATGACAGCTAAGGCTAGTGTTCCTGGTGAAGCTCTTGCCGCACTCCAAGCATTTATACGGCGTCTCCCCTCTGTGAGTCAGTTGGTGCACAGTGAGGTAATTTTTCTGAGTAAAGCTTTTCCCGCACTCCGGGCATTTAAATGGTTTCTGGCCTCTGTGCTTCATCTGGTGTAAACTGAGGTTCTTCTTCTCTGTGAAGTTTTTCCCGCACTCCAAGCATTGATACGGCTTTGCCCCGGTGTGACTCCTCTGATGCCTGTTGAGGTCAGTTTTCCGAATAAAGCTCTTTCCGCACTCCAAACACGTGTACGGTTTCTCCCCAGTGTGAATTCGGAAGTGGTTTTTAAGGTGGCCTTCGTACCAAAAGCCCTGGCCGCACGCCAGGCATTTATACGGCTTCTCCCCAAAATGAACCCGCCTATGTCTGTTGAGATCTTTGAGCTGGCCAAAGCTCTTTCCGCACTCCAAGCATCTATAGGGCTTCTCCTCCCTGTGAGTCAGCTGGTGTATCGTGAGGTAATTTTTCTGAGCAAAGTTTTTCCCACACTCGGGGCATTTATAGGGCTTCTCCCCTCTGTGATTCATCTGATGTGTACTGAGGCTCCTCTTCTGGGTGAAGCTTTTTTCGCACTCGAGACATTTATACGGCTTCTCCACCGTATGGATCCACTGGTGTCTCTTGAGGTCTGTCCTCTGGCTGAAGCTCTTTCCGCACTCGGCGCATTTGTACGGCTTCTGCCCTGTGTGGATACGGAGGTGTTTCCGAAGGTAGGAATTTTTGGAAAAGCTCTTGCTGCAGTTGAGGCATTCAAAGAGCTTTCCCCCTGCGTCGCTTGCCGTGCAGACAAAACTGTCCTCGCACAAAGAGCACTGGCCGCTTTCTTTTCCGCCCTCTATTTCCTCTCCCACTGGGATTTCAGCAACATCGCCCCTTTGGGAGGAACAGGGGTTTTCCCTCCTCGTCTCCGGTTTTCCTTCTGGTTTTCTCCCCTGCTGTCCCCTCTCTTTACACCTGGCTCTTTCGTCTCCTGAGAAGAAGAGAGACAACTGGTTAAGCCTGAAATCCAAGTACAGTAACTAAGAAATGATTGCTGTTGTGAGTGACAAAATGGAAATAGGGGAAAGGAGAAAAATTTGCTATACAAGTCAGGATCAAGATGGTTGCCACCACCCCCACCTGATGCCTTTCCCAATATAGCACCCCACACTTTAATAATAATAATAATTATAATTGTAATTGTAATTTATTTATACCCCACCCATCTGGCTGGGTTTCCCCAGCCACTCTGGGCAGCTCCCAACAGAAAATAACAATAATAACAATAATAATAGGTAAAGGGACCCCTGACCGTTGGTCCAGTCACGGATGACTCTGGGGTTCATAGCTGCCAAGTCTCCCGTTTTTCGCGGGAAACCCCCGGATTTTAATCCACTTCCCGCTGTTATCCCAAATAGAAAAAAATCCCAGAAATCCCCTGATTTCCTACCTGCCAGGGGGGCTCCATTTCGAGTGCCGCTCTGCCCATGTCTGGGCACCGTAAATCGGGCAGAGTGGCACCGGAAGTCGCTTCTATGCATGCCGCTGCTGATCCCACATTTTTCAGCGAGAGACTTGGCAGCTATGCTGGGGTTGCGGCGCTCATCTGGCTTTACTGGCCAAGGGAGCCGGCGTACAGCTTCCAGTTCATGTGGCCAGCATGACAAAGCCGCTTCTGGCAAACCAGAGCAGCGCACAGAAACGCCCTTTACCTTCCCGCTGGAGAGGTACCTATTTATCTACTTGCACGTTGACGTGCTTTCAAACTGCTAGGTGGGCAGGAGCTGGGACCGAGCAACGGGAGCTCACCCCGTCGCAGGGATTTGAACCGTCGACTTTCTGATTGGCAAGCCCTAGGCTCTGCAGTTTAGACCACAGCGCCACCCGCGTCCCTTATAATAATAATACTAAGCAACAAAACACAAAACATTTAAAAAGTTCCCTAAGCAGTGCTGCCTTCAGATGTCTTCTAAAAGTCAGATAGTTGTTTATTTCCTTGACATCTGATGGGACAGCATTCCATAGGGTGGGCGCCACTCTGACTGGTATGTATTCAAATAAAGGAATACATTAGATAATCTGCCAGAAAATATGCCTTGAGGCAAATAGGGTTGTCATACGTCCGGGATTCGGCTGTCGGAAACAGCTCCCCATCGGAAAGTGCCTTAATGTCCGGCAACCCATGTTGAAGGTGTAGATTTTGGCAAATTTCTTTTGAAAATAGCTCATGAACTTTTTTTTTAGATGGACTTCAACTTGTTGTTGTATCATAGCACTTGCAGAAAATAGGCAGGAAATATCTTATTCTCAGATGAGACTACCAGGGGGACGGACGGACGGACGGACATATCTTGATTGTTAGGAAGAAAAGGAACAGCCAACCCTCCCTGCCTTGTAATCTATTAAAACAGGGGTAGGCAACCTAAGGCCCATGGGCCGGATGCGGCCCAATCGCCTTTTCAATGTGGCCCGCGGACGGTCTGGGAATCGGCATGTTTTTACATGAGTAGAATGTGTGCTTTTTTAAAACATGCATCTCTGGATTATTTGTGGGGCATAGGAATTCATTCATTCCCCCCCCCCAAAAAAAATAGTTTGGCCCACCACATGATCTGAGGGATGGTGGATCGGCCCACGGCTGAAAAAGGTTGCTGACCCCTGTATTAAAAGGAAAAGGTTCACAAGGGCAAGTGCAGTGGGCAAGGGGCCTTACCCAAAAAGGCCACGATGCAACCATTCTCCTCCATGACTTCCCTGTGCAGGGTTCTTTGGCTCGTATCCAGCAGGTCCCACTCCTCCTTGGTGAAACGTACAGCCACCTCCTCGAGCGTCACCAGACCCTGAAAGGAAAGAGACCATTTCCCGCTCACAGTTAATAATCGTAATTTATTATTCATACCCCACCCATCTGGCTGGGTTTCCCCAGCCACTCTGGGCAGCTCCCAACAGAATATTAAAAAGGAACATTTTTTGCCTGGCGCCTAAAGGTGTGTAATTAAGGCGCCAGGCGAAATTCCCTGGGGAGAGCATTCCACAGACAGGGAGTCACTGCAGAGAAGGCCCTGTTCTCGCATTACAAGGGGGCTGGACTAGATGACCCACATGTCCCCTTCCAACTCTATGATCCTATGCCTCCTCTTACTTGATCTGTATGCTGAGAAGTAGCTCCAGCACAAAGAGATGATCTTTCCAGCATCAATGGAGCCTCCTTTGCCTCAGAAACTGCCAGTGCTTCAAACAGGCCCTGTAAGGAAAACAGGGATTAAAGACAGACATTTGTAGGGAAAGTGGGCCAACTGGCAGGGTTTCACAGTATTATTGGGAATCTCCTTTGTGTTATCAGGATGAAACTGTCTCTCACCAGATTCTGGTCCTCTGCCCGGCTCAGGAGGAAACCTTCAGCCAGGGCCACCGCCTGGGAACTGGTCTCTGCTCCACATTCCCTCACCCAGTTCTCCATCTCCGGGGGAAGGACAGCCAGGAACTGCTCCAGGATCACCAGGTCTAGCATCTGAGCTTTCGTGTATCTCTCCGGCTTAAGCCACTGACGGCAGAGATGGTGGAGTCGGCTGCAAACCTTTCTGGGTTCCTCGGCCTCCTGGTAGCGAAAGTGCCTGAAACGTTGGCGCCGAGCATCTGAGCTGAGTGGGTCCTCCTCGCCCAGGGCCTTTTGCCGGGTGCTTTCCCAGCATCCTTTGCTGCCTGTGGCTCGGATGGCGTGGAAGCCTCTCCCTGCCACTGGACCAGCCAATTCTGCCTCTTCCACCTTCAGCGCGTGATCCAAGGGAGCCTCCGACATTGCTGAAAAACGTGTCCCTTTCCCTCCTCGGTCAGATGCCGCCTTAAGGAAAAAGCTGGCCAAAGAAGCGAGGAAACAGAGACCTTCACAGCAGAGAAAGATACCTGTGAATAAGAACATTTTGAAAATACTTTATTTTATCGATTGCAGAGAGATAAATAATAAAAAGGGGAGGGAATAAAAAGGATACCTTAAGAAAAACATTTTAAAAGGCCAAGGAGAACGACAGTAACAAAATAAACCATATAGGTTACAAAACTACAGTATATATAGTATATATGTAGATAAAGTCATTGTTTTCCACTAGCGTACTGTATTTGAGTCAGTAGAGCATGAGATTCTTAATCTCAGGGTTGTGGGTTTGAACCCCATGTTTGGTGAAAGGTTCCTGCATTGCAGGGGCCTGGACTAGATGACTCTTGGGGTCCCTTTCAATGCTGCAGTTCTATGATTCTAAGCAGGCTCCCCATGGAAGCTTTTAATGTTTGATGTTGTTGTTGTTGCTGCTGTTTTTCCTGTTAGTGGGGGTATAAGAAATACCGGTATATGGTGGTGATGACAAATGCCTGCTTGGCTTTTCTCCCCAGTCCCTCATAGAATCTTAGAGTTGGAAGGGACCTCAAGGGTCATCCAGACCAACCCCCTGCAATGCAGGAATCTCAGCTAAAGCACCCCTGACAGTTGGCCATCCAACCTCTGCTTTCAAAGCCTCCAAGGAAGGAGAGTCCATCACCTCCCAAGGGAGGCCATTCCATTGTCGAACAGCTCTGACTGTCAGAAAGTTTTCCCGTATGTTTAGTCGGAATCTCCTTCCTTGTAACTTGAAGCCATGGGTTCGAGTCCTACCCTCCGGAACAGGAGAAAACAAGCTTGCTCCCTCCTCCATGGGACAGCCCTTGAGATATTTTAAGATGGCTCTCCTATCTCCTCCCAGTCTCTTCTTTTCCAGGCTCCCTCCTAAGGATTGGTTTCCAGACCCTTGATCATCCCGGTCGCCCTCCTCTTCCCCCACCTTCCAGCTTGTCAGTATCCATTTTGTCCAGCTCTACTGGGCTTCTCCTCACTTGGGGGCTTTCTCTCCCCCTTTGCCTCCCCCCCTTGCATTTCCCAGGCTCCTAGTCCCCACTGCAAATCTGGTGGTGGCATAATTATTAATACTATTATTAGTGCTTTTTCCTGGGGGGGATGCATACCTCTAAATATTTTGTGAATCTTTGTACTTTTGTCCATTTACTGTATTTATTTTCCCCGATTCGAACTATAAAATGGTGGTTTTCTGGAATCAAAATGAGTACCCCCCTAAACATTTTTTAAGAAGAAAAAAAAGCACTGATGATGAAGATTATTATTATAATTATTCAGATTTACACACCGCCCTTCATCCAAAGATCACGGGGCATTTTGCAACATGAAAATGCAAACATGCATAACATAATAATCGTAACAAAAAAATAAAAAAACAAATTCCTTCCAGTAGCACCTTAGAGACCAACTAAGTTTGTCATTGGTATGAGCTTTCGTGTGCATGCACACTCGGGTGATGACTTTTTTACAACCTCATTTCCGTGTATCATAATTTGATGAGCTTTCATTAAAGATTAGATAAAATCTTACTTTCAAAGAGATCTGATAAAAAAGACCTCACACACAAAATGATTTTAAAAAATTATTTATCAGTTTTTTGACCATTTTTGAAGTCACTTTAAGCAGATATAAAATTGAACCCAACATTATATAGGGTCATCAAACACACAAGGAAGCTTTTTTTAGATGCAGTAACAGTATAGACGCCGCTAGAGGACGATGTTTTGCTACCTCTCCTGAAGGTTCTTTTCCCAGGGTCTGCTGGCTGAGTTTTGAGGTCCCAAAAATGGGCTTTTACCTTGCGCAGGTGTGACATTTGTATACCCTATGTTGCTAAGAACACTCCCCATTGTCAAATGTGGTGTTGTGTCCAAATTAGATATGAAATATATATAGAATTGTTGATACAATTTTATGAAATGGTAAAACGGCATACAAAAAAAATTAAAAACAGTTTGTGCGTAACCTTTTTTAATATTTCAATGGAATATACAAAATAAAAAAATTCCTTCAGTAGCACCTTAAAGACCAACTAAGTTTTTATTTTGGTATGAGCTTTCGTGTGCATGCACACTTCATCAGATGGAATATACCTAATTTTAGTCATTAATAGGCAAAAGTTCATTCATTTGTGCTACAGGAAATAATTTTTGAGGGGGGGGGGAATGAAAAAGTCATCACCCCAATGCACACTTCTTCAGATACACACATGCACACGAAAGCTCGTACCAATGAAAAACTTAGTTGGTCTCTAAGGTGCTGCTGGAAGGAACTTGTTTGTTTTTATTTTTTGTTTCGACTACGTCAGACCAACACGGCTACCTACCTGTAAATAATAATAATCACAATAATAAATAGCAATGACATCCCCATGCTATCCTTCACCAAATGCAAGAGGAGAGACTCACCGGATTTCCCTGCTACCCCGATTTAAATAAACCCCGGTTCCTTATGCAGGATCAGGGCGCAGCCTCGCCACAAAGCACCTTCTTCTCTCCATGGGATCTCCTCTCCAGCTTCCCTGATCTGCAAGACAGGATGGGGAGGGGCCTCTGATAGGGAAGCTTTGGCCCTCCCCCTCCCCTCCCGCTCCTCTCTAGGAACCGGCCTCGGGTTAACCCTTTTGATGACAGGGGGGAAAGATCGCTGCCTCCTGCAATCCTATGGCCACCTGCGATCTGCAGAGATCCATTCCCCCGCCTGGAAAGCCTGGAAATTGCGGAGAGCTTTGGCGCACCGCTGGATCTTTTCCCCCCCTGCTTGTTGCAGCAAGTTGTAACTCACTGGACTAGCGTGTTGCATGGTTTTTCATTGGATTTTGTTTTTGTTTTTTACACACACACACACACAAGCATAGCTGTTAAGTTCTCTCTTGTTTTTTTTAAAGGGAAATTCCCTTATGCTGAATAGGCTTCCTCGCGAGAAAAGGGAAATCTTGACAGCTATGCACAAGAGACTAGGACTCTTCCCCCAAAAAATTAAAAAATCATGCTTTTCAAGTTTATACATTTCACCAATTTTACCACCATCTTATCATTTTGAAACTTGACTTCCTCCCCCCTCTTTCCGCGGTTCCTTAAATTCATTCTTAATATCTTCTGCATATCCAAAACAACTAAATTTGCTCATTTATCTACCCACTTCAAATATATACAGTACTCTTACGAAACGGCAGGTCATTACAATATAATCATGCCAACGTTCTTACCTGTTTACAATTTATCTGCAAATATTCAATCAACCATTTCCATTCTTTTATAAAAAGTTTATCTTGATTTCTTATTCTTCCGGTAAGTTTTGCGATTTCTGCATATTCCGTATGTTTTTGTATCCATTCTTCCTGTGCTGGGACTTCTGCTTCTTTCCATTTTGGGGCAAGTAACATTCTCGCCGCTGTAGTCACATACATGAATAAATTTCTATAAAATTTAGGCAGTTCTATCCCTATCATTCCCAAAATGTGTCTAATCCTCCTTTATTTATTATTCTTTTCTTATTATTACTGAGTTTCAGTACAGTCATACCTCATGTTACGTCCGCTGCGGGTTGCGTCTTTTCAGGTTACGGGCGTGCCGAACCCGGAAGTCCCGGAACGGGTTACTTCCGGGTTTGACGCGCGCGCATGCGCAGAAGCACCAAATTGCGTCACGCACAGATGTGACGCTTCAGGATGAGGCCTTTTCATGTTGCGAATGGGCCTCTGGAATGGATCCTGTTTGCAACCAGAGGTACCACTGTGTTATGAAAACGGTTCCGAAATTGCTGTGCCGAATACAAATCCAGTTGCTTGTGGGCCAAGAAAAAACAAAAGTAGGTAAGTTTAAACAACGAAAGCCATAAGCACATCACTGCAGTGTTGCAATACGGCGGAAAGTGATTAAGTGCTTTACTTATGTTTTCTGAGGCGGGTGGGTGCAAAACGTAAATGTCAAAATATAAAGACCAAAATATAATTTTTAAAAAAATTAATCCTTGCATATTCTTGTACTTTAAAATCACCCATACTGGCGGTGATCACTGCCTCCTGTGGCAGTGAGTTACATAGTTTAACTGGCATTCAGAGTATTTCAAATGCAATTAAACTTTCATGGAGATAGATAATGCTAGCAGTGGCTAGTAGGCATGGTAGCTATGTTCTGCCTCCACTGTACCCCACCCAGTTTTGGCCACCACTGGTATGGTAACACCACCCCACCTGGGAATCTGTTTAGGTTATGCCAGGGCTGAGGAACAAGCAGGTTTCAAGGACCGCCTCTCCCCCATATGAACCAACCCGGACCCTGTGATCATCATCTGAGGCCCTGCTTCATGTGCCTCTTCCACGAGACATCTGGAGGGTGGCAACGTGAGAACAGGGCCTTTTCTGTGGTGGCTCCCCATTTGTGGCATGCTCTCCTCAGGGAGGCTTACCTGGCGCCTTCATTACATAAGCGGAAAACATTCCTCTTCTCCCAGGCCTTTGCTTCACTAGCCAACCCATGGCCATTATAAGAGGGCTTCTTGTTTTTGATCCGAGGATGAAGGGCAGTATAGAAATTTAATAAATGAACTAATAAACATTGGCATCTTAATGCCCATCAACCCTTGCCAATGGTCAGGGATGATGAAAATTGTATTTCAGCATCATTTGGATGAGGCAAAGGCTACCCACCCTTGGATTATATCTTCTACAGGGAAAAAAATACAAGATCCCTGGTCATGACCTAAGAAAGGAGTTGGCATGCCCCCAGATTTCCTCAATATTTACATGCACTTGTAAATAGAGGCAATTGCAAAGTTAAGAAACACTGCCAGCACATTTGCAAAGCTAAGCAGGATCTGATATGGTTTCAAATTGGATGGGCGACAGCGTGTTGAGATTCCTGCATTACAGGGGGTTGGACTAGATGACCCCTGAGTCCCTTCCAACTCTGTGTTTCTACTGTACAGTGGCACCTCGGTTTACAAACAGCCCTGTTAACGAACTACCAGTATTTGGTTTACAAACTCCGCAAAACCGGAAGTTTGTGAACGATAGAAGGGCACCGGTGGCAGGAGGCAGCGTTAGGGAAAGTGCACCTCAGTTTAACAACTGATAAGAGGTTGAATCCTGACAAGACAGAAGTACTGTCTTTGGGGGTGGGGGACTCCCTGGTCCTGAATGGGGTAACTGTGTTCCTGAAGGACCAGGTGCGCAGCCTGGGAGTCATTTTGGCCATCCAACTGTCCATGGAGGTGCAGGTCAATTCTGTGTCCAGGACAGCTGTTTATCAGCTCCCATCTGGTACGCAGGCTGAGACCTTACCTGCCCGCGGACTGTCTTGCCAGAGTGGTGCATGCTCTGGTTATCTCCCGCTTGGACTACTGCAATGCACTCTACGTGGGGCTACCTTTGAAGATGACCCGGAAACAACAACTAACCCAGAATGCGGCAGCTAGACTGGTGACTGGGAGCGGCCGCCGAGACCATGTAACACCAGTCCTGAGAGATCTACACTGGCTCCCAGTACGTTTCTGAGCACAATTCAAAGTGTTGGTACTGACCTTTAAAGCCCAAAACGGCCTTGGTCCTGTATACCCGAAGGAGTGTCTCCACCCCTACCGTTCAGCCCGGACACTGAGATCCAGCGCCGAGGGCCTTCTGGCAGTTCCCTCATTGCGAGAAGTGAGGTTACAGGGAACCAGGCAGAGGGCCTTCTCGGTAGTGGCACCCACCCTGTGGAACGCCCTTCCATCAGATGTCAAGGAAGTAAGCAGCTATCCTATTTTTAAAAGACATCCAAAGGCAGCCCTTTTTAGGGAAGTTTTTAATATTTAATGCTGTATTATTTTAACACTCGATTGGGAGCTGCCCAGGGAGGCTGGGGAGACTCAGCCAGATGGTGGGGTACAAATAGGAAATTATTATTATGATTATGATTATGATTATTATTATTAATTTTCTGTAAAAGTCAGCTTGGTGATCTGTGTCGATTTTTTTGTATTGTTCTTTATTGTGTTGCTGTAAATCACCTTAATATTTTAAAAAATGAAATGGTTATATACAAATATATTTTATCAATCAATCAATTAGTCTTGTAGCAACGGGGAGATGGGCAGTTTTACAGCCAAACCTCACTCCTAAATTAATCGTAGGGATGTGAATTTCTGGGACATGTATGATTAAAGATAGAAAGGCATCAATCCATTTAAATGGCAGGGGGAATTTGTGCCACAATAGATGTGGGATCTTAAAATAGCTTCTCTAAAACGATGGATTTGCACCAAAAAAAAAGTGTTGTGAGGAGGGGAGAGTGTTTGGGAAGATCTGTCAAGACCCTCATCAATTTCCAAGTGGTCCATTCCCCCCCTCCCTCGAAAGACAATCCTCTTTGCCCTGGCTTTCGATACCTCAGATTTTTAAGGACCCATCTTATTCTGTGATTCGGAAGTTGCTTTAAAGTCTCATGTGGGCCAATAAGTCAGTGTTTCTGGCTGTTAACCGAAAGGCTGGTGGTTCAAGCCCACCTAGGGACAGCTTGGAGCAGAATTCTTGAACAAGATGACCCTTGCGATTCTATGATTCTAACTGTGTTTTATTTGTTATAATCTGCACTGGGACTCCCGAATCCCCTCATGGAGCCACAGTTCCCAGGGTGATTTAGCAATCAGTTCTTTACAGGGACCTCCAGGACCGGCAGCTCTGCAAGGAGAATTTGGGGTCTCCTAACAACTTTAACAACTTCCAGATAGATGCATTAATTTGCTAAATGGTAACGACGACAATACATTTTCAGTAAGTTCAGTAACACATTTCAGTTAAGTATACACATCGATTCGTTACAGGTAGATAGCCATGTTGGTCTGACGTAGTCAAAACAAAAAAAAATTCCTTCCAGTAGCACCGACAAACTTAGTTGGTCTCTAAGGTGCTACTGGAAGGATTCTTTTTTTATTGTTTGTTTTGACATCAATTCGTGACAGCAGTCACGGAATTAAAAGACGCCTGCTTCTTAGGAGAAAAGCAATGACGAACCTAGACAGCATCTTAAAAAGCAGAGACATCACCTTGCCGACAAAGGTCCGTAAAGTTAAAGCTATGGTTTTCCCATTAGTGATGTATGGAAGCGAGAGCTGGACCATAAAGAAGGCTGATCGCCGAAGAATGGATGCTTTTGAATTATGGTGCTGGAGGAGACTCTTGAGAGTCCCATGGACTGCAAGATGATCAAACCTATCCTATTCTATGATTCTATCCATTCTGAAGGAAATCAGCCCTGAGTGCTCACTGGAAGGAAAATTCTCCAATATTCTGGCCACCTCATGACAAGAGAAGACTCCCTGGAAAACACCCTGATGTTGGGAAAGCCAATGATCGTGTTCAGCATTAGAATTTGCTTCCATTAGAATTCCCCCCCCCTTTTAGTGGCTGTGTTACAGATTGTTCTCCCGATCAGAGTTATATTTTCATAGCTATAAGATTGAGAGCAGAAGGAGAAGGGGACGACAGAGGATGAGATGGTTGGACAGTGCTCTCGAAGCCACCAACATGAATCTGACCAAACTGCGGGAGGCAGTGGAAGACAGGAGTGCCTGGCGTGCTCTGGTCCATGGGGTCACGAAGAGTTGGACACGACTAAATTACTAAACAACAACAACAGCAACATACACATCAATTATTAGAGGCATTTAGAGCTGCCCCCTCACAGAAAAACAACTCCCAGACTGGTTTAACAGTCAGTCTTCAGAGAGAATTCTGGGAATTGTAGCTCTCTGATGGGAACAGAGGTTCTCCTAACAACTCTCTGCCATGAATTTTTTTAAAGCGGCATTGTGGTGATTTAAATGTTTGGTGTGGACTCCATTTGAAAGAGGGGGAGCCCCACAAAGAATCTCAGCCAATAGCAGCTCTCTCATGTCGATTAGAATTCGATACAGTCAATACTGGCCACTCCAAAACTAACTCGGGGATTGTGCTGTGGCTATAGCTCAGCTGTTCCCCAACCTGGTGCCCTCCATATTACAACTTCCAGCAGCCCCAACCAAGGAGCACGTAGTTCAAGAAAACCAGAGAGAAACCAGTTCTGCTCCGAGTCATTCTGCACCCCTGGCTTTTCTGTCGTTTCTCTGCTGTGTGGATTCTTTGATTTCTAGTGACAATGGTCTTCCAAAAAAAAACTTCTGTACACCAGGCTTTTATATGGTGTTTCCCTGGCGTAGTGCTTTCTGTACTAAGATCCGTTATCTCATTTTTCTCCTGAGTGAATTTGTGGATGAGAATTGAGGATGCGTTGCGTTGCTTAACCCAACAATTCAGGAATTTTTGTTTGCCTTTTCCGTAACTCAGTCTCAAAGTCGCCAGCACCCCTAGCAATAGGGCCTCCATCTTGGATTAAGATTCAGTACATTCACCAACAGCAATTCCAAAACAGACCTCAGGATTATATTAAAGAAATTCTGCATTCCTTAACAGTTCTATGGTTTATCTGCTCTGTGGATTCTCTGATGTTTGGTGAGATTTGTCTTGTGATTGAAGTTCTTACCACACTCCGAGCATGTATATGGTTTCTCCCCGCTGTGAATCCGTTGGTGGGAAGTCAAATATTTGCTAGTACTGAACCTCTTTCCACACTCCAGACATTTGTACGGTTTCTCCCCTGTGTGGGTTCTTTGATGAGAAGTGAAGTCTGAACTCTGACGGAAGCTCTTTCCACACTCTGAGCACTTAAATGGCTTCCCCCTCGTGTGTATTCGTTGGTGAGCCGTGAGGTATTTGTTGCTACTGAAGCTCTTCCCACATTCCAAACAATTATACGGTTTCTCCCCTGTGTGGAGAGTTTGGTGCGAAATCAGACTGGTGCTGAAAAAGAAGCACTTTCCACACTCCAAGCATTTAAAGGATTTTTCCCCTGTGTGGATTTTCTGATGTGAACTGTAGTTGGTTCTATGACTAAACCTCTTTCCACACTCCAAGCACACATACGGCTTCTCCCCTGTGTGGATTCTCTGATGTGAACGGAGGTTTCTGCAATCGCTAAACCGCTTTCCACACTCCAGACATTTATAGGGTTTCTCCCCCGTGTGGATAATTTGATGTGAAGTAAGGCTGGCGCTCGTACTGAAGCTCTTCCCGCACTCCATGCATTTATAGGGTTTCTCTCCCGTGTGAAGTTGTTGATGGTAAGTGAGGCTTGTGCTATGATTGAACCTCTTTCCACACTCCAAACATTTATAGGGTTTCTCCCCTGTGTGGATTTTCTGATGTGCAGTAAGGTTAGTCTGCTGGCTAAAACTTTTTCCACACTTCAAGCACGGATACGGTTTCTCCCCTGTGTGAGTTCGTTGATGCGTAGTGAGATTTATCTTCTGCCTGAAACTTTTCCCACACTCCACACATTTAAAAGGTTTTTCTCCCGTGTGGACTCTTTGATGAGAAGTCAGGTACTTGCTGCTACTGAAGCTCTTCCCACACTCCAAACATTTATATGGTTTTTCCCCTCTGTGAATATTTTGGTGTGCAACAAGGCCATCCCTCTTATTAAAACACTTCCCACACTCCAAACATTTAAACGGTTTTTCTCCTGTGTGGATTCTCTGATGTGAAGTGAGATACTTGCTGTTGCTGAAGCACTTTCCACACTCCAAGCATTTGTATGGTTTCTCCCCTGTGTGGATTTTTTGATGTGAAGTAAGAGCATCTCTCCTGTTAAAGCTCTTTCCACACTCCAGGCATTTAAATGGTTTCTCTCCTGTGTGGATTCTCTGATGAATAGTGAGATATTTACAAGTGCTGAAACACTTTCCACACTCCAAGCATTTATAGGGCTTCTCCCCTGTGTGGATTCTGTGGTGGGAAGTGAGGCTTGTGCTCTGACTGAAGCTCTGTCCGCACTCCATGCATTTATATGGTTTCTCACCCGTGTGGATTCTCTGGTGTTTTCTAAGGGTTGACTTATCACTGAAGCTTTTGTTACAGTCCGAACATTTAAATGGTTTCTCCCCTGTGTGGATTTTCCAATGAGCAATGTGGCTCAATTTGCAGGTAAAGCTTTCCCCACACACAAGGCACTGGCTCCTTTCCTCTCCTTCGCTTGTGTTTTCTTGGACTGGGATTTCAGAAATCTCAGCGCCCTGAAAAGCAGAGGATTCGCTTAGTGTGTGTTTTGCTTCAGGTTTTGTTCTCTCTTCTTCTTCCTCTTCACATCCGATTCTGTCTAACAACACCCTGTGTGGTTCATCTTCATTCTCCTTCTCTCTCCTGTCATGTCCTGGGAAAAGGAGACACAATTAATTAGGAACAGCCCAAGTGGAAAATAAGAGTCTGATATCAAAGAAGGAGCACAGGGGCGGACAACCCTTTTCATGGCAAGGGTCAGAACAGTGAGTACCTCTTTGTAATTTTGACAAATGACAGGGCCTTTTCAGTGGTGGCTCCCCAATAGTTGAAATGCCCTCCCTTGTGAGGTGAGCCTGCCTCTATCATGATTATCTTTCAGGAGGAATCTGAAAACATTTCTGTTTTGCAAAACAACAAAGCATGGGGCAGAGTGAGGGACATATTTATGGAACAACAATGGGATATCAGCTCTGTCCAAGGCTTGATGGATAACAGCAACAACCAGGAAAAGATAGACATAACATTTTACAAGGACAGGAAAAACACCACAGACAGAATAATTGTCATACACAGGAAGAACAAGGATATAGTTTGAGTGCTTCACTTGTACTTTTATAAATCATTTAAGGTGTCAACACGAATAGAAGCTATTAATATTGCAGTTGTTGTATAAGGGATTATTATTATGACCTGAATGTAATTGAAATTCATAAGATTTTTGGAACGCAGAAAAAAATAAAATCATCAAACCATCAATTCTAACACACGGGGGGGACCTTATCTAAATTACATAATTCGGTATTTGAACAATTGGTATTAGTAATTGTATTATATACTGGTATTGTTATAATGAGGCTATTATTGGGTTATAATTGAAAACTAATAAACATTATTATCAAAACCGAAAAGAAAAGATTCCTGTTTTCCCAGGCATTTGGTGGCTGAAAAATACTGCTCCTGGCAACCTCGAGATCACTGAAGTAGGTTTTAGAGCCGTGATATAAGGATTCAGGTAGCCCCCGATGTACCCTGGACCTAAGTGGTTTGAGGCTTTGCAAACTAATACAAGGACCTAAAACCTGGTTTGGGAGCAGATGGGCATGTACAGGATTGCGCTGTTAAGTTGCTAAAATTCATGCCAGCCTTCGCCAAACTGCAGGTGTTGTTGAGACTACAGCTCCCATCATCCTTGATCGCTGGGCATGCTGGCTAAGGATGATGGGGGTTGTAGTCCGACAAGAGAAGGACTCAAGATTGAGGGAAGTTTGTTTTCAAGCAAACCTCTCCCCTCACCCTTTTAGAATATAAAGGAGATGCAAGGCGATTGAGGAAACGTTCTTTCATATGTGGTGAACCGGTAAAAAGGTAAAAAAAGTATTAGGAAATAATCCACAATAAATTGAAAAAAAAATGTTTAAAAGCACTTTCACCCAAAAAACCAGAGTCCTTATTGTTGGGGATAATTAAGACAGAAATTCCCAGGTGTCAAAAAAGGTTATTTATGTATGCCAATACTGTGGCCTGTATTTTGTTTGCCCAAAAATGGAAAATGAGCGAGATCCCAACCAAAGAAGATTGGAAACTAAAGTTGACTGAATATGCACAACTTGCAGACTTTACATATAGAATAAGAGAACAAGAAGAACACACGTTTAAAGGAGATTGGAAAATGTTTATTGAACATATAGGAAATAACTGCGTACAGCTGAAAATGTGGGCAGCATTAAGACAAATTCAACAGTGCAAATAAATTTTGATGGACGCAATAACGGAATACTGAATGGTTTAGTTTTTGTAAAATATGCTGGAATTTATGATGTGCAAGATGAACCATGGAAAGAGAAGAAGGGAATTCATTGATATCTTAAGGATATAAAATGAGTATTTTAAATTGTAAAACAGAAAACTTGATAAATATTATATTTTTAAAAAACCAATTCTGATTCCTTGAATCCCACAGCTCCTTTTGTTGCTAAGCTTTGAATATCCATACTACGGGAATATAGTACTTTAGAAATATATGAACGCCTGCAAATATCAAGGATTTTTCCAAAATTGATAGGAGTAGCAACTTCAAACCAAAAGGAACCCAAAGAGGTATTTTCAACATTACCTCCCACATCTCACTGCATTAGGAATGACATCCATTCACAACACCTGTTTAATTCTTCCCAAAGAATTATGGGAGCTGCAGTTTGTGCTGAGAATTGTTCGGAGAGACCCCGGTACCACCACAGTCACAATCCCTAGAGTGGTTTAAGAATCAACCCTTTATCCCCAGGGAAACTCTGGGAACTGTAGTTCTGTGAAGGGAACAGGGGCCTCTCCGAACAAGTCTCAGCACCCATTTTTGCTCAGAAGAGGTTTCCCAGCTGGATAAACAGGTATCTGCCGTGGGTGGGACCCAGGCAGGGGGCAGAGGAACCCAGATGGTCCTCTCCTCAGTTCCCCTGCCCCACTTACCTGCCCAAAAATGGAAAATGAGCGAGGTCCCAACTAAAGAAGAAGGGCAACTGATGGAATGTGCGCAGCTTGCAGACTTAACATATAGAATAAAAGAACAAGAAGAACATAGGTTTAGAGAAGATTGGGAAATGTTTATTGAATATATGAGGGGAAATTGTGTACATCTGAAAACGTTGGCAGCATTAAGATAAATTCAACTGTGTAAATAGGTTTTGATGGATGTAATAATGGAATACTGAATAATATAGTTTCTGTAAAATATGCAGGGATTTATGATTAGCAAAAAGGAACCATGGAAAGAAAAGAAGATAAGTCACTGATATCCTAAGGATGTTTAAATTCAAAATCCAAAATTGTAAAATAGAAAATTTTAATAAAAACATATATAGAATGGAATGGAATAGAATCTCTTATACTTTATTGAACACCATTCTCTAGGGTTGGGGTTTTGGAGCATCAGGGAGGGGGAAGCTGAGATGTGAAACTAAGAGGATGAGGGGGAAAGATTGGGGCAGGGGAAGGATTTGTGAGTAAGGCGAGGGAAGGTAGAAAGTTTGGAATTTGTTATTATTATTTACAGTAATCACCTCCCACATACAGGAAAAGATTGAGGCTGGAGATTAGGTCTTATAGGGGCAAGGGAACGATTTGGGGGCAAGGAGCAAAGGAGTGTGACTAATAATAAAAAATAGAAAGTTTGGAATTTGTTATTATTATTTACAGTAATCACCTCCCACATACAGGAAAAGATTGAGGCTGGAGATTAGGTCTTATAGGGGCAAGGGAACGATTTGGGGGCAAGGAGCAAAGGAGTGTGACTAATAATAAAAAATAATTTAATCTCCTTCCTTTGCCCTGATGAAAAACAGGGCATGTCTGACGCTCTTATGTGCCCATATGAGACTGCAACCGTGGGGCATCCTCCAGCTTCTTCTAAAATCAAGGAAAGAGGTAGACATCCAACATCCAAGTCTGCCACCATCTGTTGTGGCTTTGACAAAGGTCTGCCAGCTTAATAAATAATAATAATAATAATTTATTATTTATACCCCGCTCATCTGGCTGGGCCTCCCCAGCCACTCTGGGCGGCTTCCAACAGATTAAAATACAAGAATCTATTAAACATTAAAAGCTTCCCTAAACAGGGCTGCCTTCAGATGTCTTCTAAAAGTCTGGTAGTTGTTCATCTCCCTGACCTCCGATGGAAAGGCGTTCCACAGGGCGGGCGCCACTACCGAAAAGGCCCTCTGCCTGGTTCCCTGTAGCTTTGCTTCTCGCAGTGAGGGAACCGCCAGAAGGCCCTCGGAGCTGGACCTCAGTGTCTGGGCTGAACGCTGGGGGTGGAGACGCTCCTTCGGGTATACAGGACCGAGGCCGTTTAGGGCTTTAAAGGTCAGCACCAACACTTTGAATTGTTCTCGGAAACGTACTGGGAGCCAATGTAGGTTGGGAGCCAATGGGACCCCGGAAGCCCAGCCAGGCTGGAAGGCGAAGATGCAGGATGACGAAATGTAGCAAGGATACATACAATAAAAGGGGGGGAAATAGGCTATGATTATTGTTTTTAGCCATCAACCAAGGGGAAAGGGGGCTCTTACCCAGAAAGGCCACAATTCCAGGCTTCTCCTCCAGGGCTTCCCTTTGATCCGAATCCATCAGGGTATTCTCGGTGAAATGTACAGTCTCCGCTTCAAAAGCACAGGATTCTGGAAGAGAAGGGGAAATGTCCTCCAGGTAGTTAATGTTTACAACTTGCCATCTCGGTTCCGGGCAATCCTTTGGGGGTTAAAAGGGGGAGGGCATGTGTGCCCCGTTGGTGTCATAGAATCATGAAATTGCACAGCTGGAAGAGATACCAAGAGTCATCTAGTCCAACCCCCTGCAATGCAGGAATCTCAGCTAAAGCATCCGTGATGGTCAGTCACCCAACCTCTGCTTAAAAACCTCCAAGGAAGGAGAGCCCACAACCTCCTTAGGGAGACCGTTCCACTGTCCAACAGCTCTTACTGACAGAAAGTTTTTCAGAATGTTGAGTTGGAATCCCCTTTCTTGTAACTTGAAGCCATGGGTTCGAGTCCTATCCTCCAGAGCAGGAGAAAACAAGCATGCTCCCTCTTCCATGGGACAGCCCTCCTAAGACTTGGTTTCCGGACCCTTGATGCTTGGAGCTCAATGCAAGAAGCCAGGCCAATCTAGTTGATATCCCTGCATTGCAGGGGGTTGGGCTAGATGACCCTCAGGGTACCTTCCAACTCTACAACGCTATTATTCTATGGCACTTGCTCTGCTCAACCCCCTCCCTTTTGCCCGTTTCTCTCTCCCGTCACTGGCCAGCTACGCTCCAGCTGACTTGGGGGAGCTTCTCCCCAATCCGCCTCTCGATTTTCTCCCTTGCATTTCCCTCCTCCCCTCATTCTCTGTGGGTCTCCTTCACCCAAATGCAAGAGGAGGGGCTCACCAGATCCACACACACCCGGTTGGAAAGGACAAAGGCCACTTTCCCCAAGTGGAGGCGCACCACCTTCAAGGAATTTACTCTTTGCGTTCCTTGCGCGCACCAAACCTCCGGCTTCTCTCCAAGGTTTCTTTTGCAAAGCTGGAGGGGTGAAGGGGGTGGGGTCTTTTGCTTTAGAGGACACGCTCCCCCCTCTCCTTTCCAAATTTCCTTCCTCTCTAGGAATCGCTTTCCTCAGCTTCGTTTTAACCCTTCCTTAGTCCAAGACAGGCAGCAGAAATGATAATAGCAGCCCTGCCTGGGAATCGTAGATTTTTGCAAATGCGGCAAATCTGATCCACGCTTTCGAGCGTTGCAGCCCCCTTCTGCACCCCAAGTTGGGTTTTTTTTAAAAAAGGTAATGTGCAATGGAGCCGTCTTCCATCCCAGATGTTTTGCACTACAACTGCTGGGAGTTTTGTTTGTTTGTTTTTTTCATTTCATTTGTATCCCAAGGAGCTCAAGGCATTTTATCCTCACAACAGCCCTGGGACGTAGGCTCAAGTTGAGAGACACAGTGGCTGGCCCAAAGTCACCCTGGGAGCTTCATGGCTGAGTGTGGGGAATTGAAGCTCACTTTCCCAGGCAGAAATCCAACGGGCTAAGCCCACCTTCACCTTGCTGCTTTCTGAACTTGGGGAAGAACCGCGGCTCTTGCAAATTCTGCCTCTCCCGGAGATGCGCAAAGACGCAGTGTTACGGCTGGCCCCACATGAGATTAATCCGGAGTGAGAGCCCTGAGTGTAAACCCTTTTACTGCCCCCAACTTCTCTTCCGTGCTGTGAGGTCCATCGCCGCCCAGTGAGAGCCAACCTCGGGCTTAAAGTGGGGTGGAAGAGGACCTTGTAGACAAGACAGAAGTGAGTGCAAGACACCCTTCTCCAAATCCCACCCAACGGGGTCTGCACCTAGCAGACCCCTACCCTCCCAAAAAGGACCCCGTGCAATGGGTAGAGCCTCAGATACTGCTTTCTCCCTGCAGATCATGTTGGAAGCCACCTCCCACCAAACAGCCAGCATGTCCAGTGGTTAGGGGTGGTGGGTGTCAAGAGTCCAGCAGCAGCTGGGGGCAGCAGAGTCCTTGCAAGCCTGGAGCTGGTTCCTGCCTCACCCCAGAGCAGCCTGACTCAGGAGCTGAAATTTGAACATCTCTGCTTTCAAGGGGAAGGATCCTGGCCTTTGTCCTTCCCACCTGGGTGAGTCCATCTCTCTCTCCCTCCCTCTTGTCCTGCATTTGCATGAGGGGCATCCTCAGAGCTGCAGGTGAGGAGGCATCTGTGGGGTTGAGAGGAGCAAGCCCCCCTTTCCACGCTGCAGTTGCAGGGGGTTGGACTAAATGACTGTGGGTCCCTCCTGCCTCTACCATTTCTAAGATTCTACAAATTGTTTCTGATACTCCTTATGATTTTGGTGAGTCCATTGCATGGCAAAGTTATGGACTGAACCCATTAAAAAGAATTCCGCAGTCATCTCTTGTCTATCTCACCTTAACAGGGTGTTGTTGTTTTTTTAAGTGCTTTGAAGAGAGGTTTGTAAGAAGAACAGCTACATTAACTTGTCTGCCCCCTTCTTTCAGGGTCAAGGAGGTGGTTGTGTACCTGAGGAGGGCTCGACTGCTGGATCCGAGACCAAGGGCCTCATGGAAGAGAACAGTGAGATCGTGGCCTTTCTGCGTAAGATTCCTTTCACGCTTGATACAAATCAGTTTACAAGTGCTTAAAAAAAAGGTTGTGGTTTTATTTATTTATTGAATTTCCAAACCACCCTTCAGCCAAGGATCAGAAGGTGGTTTACAACAGAAAAACACCAAAATATATATTGTAGTAAAAAAACAACAACACAACCAACTACTACTGCACCAACTCCCTGGAAAAGACTCTGATTGTTGGGAAAGATGGAGGGCACAAGGAGAAGGGGACAACAGAGGACGAGATGGTTGGACAGTGTTCTTGAAGCTACGAACATGAGTTTGACCAAACTGCGGGAGGTAGTGGAAGACAGGAGTGCCTGGCGTGCTCTGGTCCATGGGGTCACGAAGAGTCGGACACGACTAAATGACTAAACAACAACAACTGCACCAACACACAATTTAAACCATATGACAAACTTAGTTGGTCTCAAAGGTGCTACTGGAAGGAAATTTTTATTTTGTTTCGACACAATTTAAAAGGCATTGCAGATTCCTTTTTACACCGTTGCCAAATTTTCAGCACCTTGAGTCTGTTTTTTTCCGGCCGGGCTGGCTTCTGGTGTCTCTTTGAAACAAAAGCAAGAAATCAGGACTGGAGACTCTTGAGAGTCCCGTGGACTGCAAGAAGATCAAACCTATCCATTCTTAAGGAAATCAGCCCTGAGTGCTCCCTGGAAGGACAGATCGTGAAGCTGAGGCTCCAATACTTTGGCCACCTCATGAGAAGAGAAGAATCCTTGGAAAAGACCCTGATGTTGGGAAAGATTGAGGGCACTAGGAGAAGGGGACGACAGAGGACGAGATGGTTGGACAGTGTTCTCGAAGCTACGAACATGAGTTTGACCAAACTGCGGGAGGCAGTGGAAGACAGGAGTGCCTGGCGTGCTATGGTCCATGGGGTCACGAAGAGTCGGACACGACTAAACGACTAAACAAGCTATTCCTTATACTGAGATATCACAGAATCATAGAATTGTAAAGGGTCTAGTCCAGGGGTCAGCAAACTTTTTCAGCAGGGGGCCGGTCCACTGTCCCTCAGATCTTGTGGGGGGCCGGACTATATTTTGGAAAAAAATGAATTCCTATGCCCCACAAATAACCCAGAGATGCATTTTAAATAAAAGGACACATCCTACTCATTTGTAGGGTTCCTCCCTTGTGTGAGTCCTTTGGTGGGAGGAGAGATTGCCAATCTTCCTGAAGCTCTTTCCACACTCCAAACACGTGTACGGTTTCTCCTCTGTGTGGGTTCTCTGGTGAGAAGTAAGGTCTGAACTCTGGTGGAAGCTCTTCCCACACTCCAAACATCTGAAAGGTTTTGCACCAGTGTGCAGCTGATGGTGGTAAGAGAGACTTTTGCCGTCAATAAACCTCTTCCCACACTCCAAGCATTTATATGGCTTCTCTCCCGTGTGTGTTCTTTGATGTTTACAGAGGTACTTGGTCAAAACGAAGCTCTTCCCACATTCCAAGCATTTGTACGGCTTTTCCCCCAAGTGGATTTTCTGATGGGAGAGGAGGGCATCCCTCCTGTTAAAGCTCTTTCCGCACTCCAAGCATTTAAACGGCTTCTCCCCTGTGTGAAGCCACTTGTTTAAAGCAAGGGTTTTCTTAGTACTGAATCTCTCTTCACATTTGGAGCACATAAACGGTTTCTTCCCAACGTGGGTTCTTTGATGAGAAGTAAGGCAAGACCTATGAATGAAGCTCTTTCCACACTCCAGGCATATGAACGGTTTCTCGCCCGTGTGGATTCTCTGATGAGAAGTGAGGCTGGTGTTCCTAGTGAAGCTGTTTCCACACTCTGGGCATTTATAGGGTTTGTCTCCCGGGTGGATTCTCTGATGCAAATTCAGGTTGGCACTTCTGTTGAAGGTTTTCCCACACTCGGAGCATTTAAACGGTTTCTCTCCGTGTGTATTCTTTGATGGGAAGTGAGGCTTGAGCCGTCGCCAAACTTCTTCCCACACTCGAAGCACGAATACAGTTTCTCTCCCGTGTGAATTCTCCGGTGGGAATGCAGTCCCGAGGCCAAACTGAAGCTCTTTCCACACTCTGGACATTCTCCAAGGGCCAGGTGTCTGCTCTTTGTGTCTGTGACAGTAAGTCAATGGAAGCGGAAGCGGACACGGAGCAATGGATTCAAACTACAAGAAAGAAGATTCCACCTAAACATTAGGAAGAACTTCCTGACAGTAAGAGCTGTTTGGCAGTGGAATTTGCTACCAAGGAGTGTGGTGGAGTCTCCTTCTTTGGAGGTCTTTAAGCAGAGGCTTGACAGGCATATGTCAAGAATGCTTTGATGGTGTTTCCTGCTTGGCAGGGGGTTGGACTGGATGGCCCTTGTGGTCTCTTCCAACTCTATGATTCTATGAATCCCTCTAGCATATAATTTTCAACTGTCCTCTCCATAATATGGTACGGATGAATTTATTGGGCCCAATAATCCAGAGACTGGCTAATACCCCAGCAGAGATTCACCTTGCCTTAATTTTACAGGACAACAATCCCCATACAACCTTGCAAGTAGCAAGGTTTTTAACTTCAGTCCTCTCCCAGAAGAGACGAAATGGTCTGCTGTATGACTACTGAAAGTTTTTATTTTTGATTGTAGTTTGCGCACGCTTATGTTGATGCTGATGTTTATTTTCTATGGCTGTGGTGTGGCCATCTGCTGAAGTGTGATTTCTGTATTCTTGTATTTTATCTGGTATGTTGTATATCTAATGGGCTTATAGCCGCAATAAAGCTGAATCTGAAATCTGTGTGGATTCTTTTATGCGAAGTGCTGGTACATTTGCAAAGCTAAGCAGGGTCCAGTATGGTTTCAAATGGGATGGGAGACCACGTGTTGAGATTCCTGCATTGCAAGGGTATTTTTTACCAGATGACCCTTGGGTCCCTTTCAACTCTACAATTCTAAATTCTCTCACCTGGTTCTCATCCTCTGCCTGGCTCAGGAAAAAACCTTCGGCCAGGGCCAACACTTGGAAACCGGTCTCTGCTCTACATTCCCTCACCCAGGTCTCCATCTATGCGGCGAAGACAGCCAGGAGCTGCTCCAGGGTCACTACATCCAGGATCTGAGCCTTGGTGTGTCTCCCCGGCTTCAGCCACTGACGACAGAGATGGTGGAGTCGGCTGCAAACCTCTCAGGGTCCCTCAGCCTCCTGGTAGTGGATCTGCCTGAAACACTGGCACTGTGCGTCTGAGCTGAGACGGTCCTCCTCACCCAGGATCTTGGGCTCAGTTCTCTCCCAAAATTCTCCCCTGCCTGCAGCCAGAACATTATGGGTATCTTCTCCTGCTTTAGTCCTGGCTTAGTCTTGCCCTTCCAACTTCAGTCCACAATGTAAGCCAGACTCCAACATGGCTGTAGGATCGCTTCCTTCTTCTCGATTCCTTCTTGAAGCAAAGACTGTTGAAATGAGTGGGGAATCCCTTGCCCTGTAAAGCCACAAAGGTGTCATGTGATGGTCCTGTTATTAACACTCTTGCAAAAGGATTAATCAATTGATCCATTTGCAAATGCAATTCCGCACACCCCCTCAAAAAATAAATAAATGTATAAATGGTTTCTAGAAAAGAAGAACATTTCTAAGTGATACATGCCATAGGAACGTTTAATGGTGTTTTATGCTAATGTTACCATTGTGTTCAAAACAGTAAGTGTTTCGGAATGAAGAGCTGTTTAAATAGGAAGCAAGGAAGCTGCCTCGCCCAGAACCAGACCATTGATCCATCTAGCTCGGTGCTGTCTGCACTGACTGGCAGCATCTCTCCAGGTTTCAGGCAGGGACGATTCCTAGGCCCGCCAGAAGATGTCGAGGATCAAATCCGGAACCTTCTACACGCAAGAGCCACTGAGCTGGGGCTCTTTAGTCTTTTAAGCAACACCACCCGCAGAATTCACCAGTCACCATGGATATCTGGGAGTTACCAGGATGAAACTGTCTCACCTGCTGCTGCTTCTCCTCTGCCCGGCTCAGGAGGAAACCTTCGGCCAGGGCCACCGCCTGGGAACTGGTCTCCGCTCCCTGATCCTTCACCCAGTTCTCATCTCCGGGGGGAGGACAGCCAGGAATTGCTCCAGGACCACCAGGTCCAGGATCTGAGCCTCGGTGTGTTGCTCTGGCTCCAGCCACTCCCTGCAAAGGCGGTGGAGTCGGCTGCAAACCTCTCGGGGTCCTTTGGCCTCAATGTAGCGGGAATGCCTGAATCTCTGGCACTGAGCTTCTGAGCTGAGGGGGCAGTTTGGAGATTTGGAAAACAGTCTCCAATATGGCTGAAGGATTCTGCCCAACCCCCAACAGCCTCTTTTTCTATTATTTCCAGGTTCTGCTTTAAGGCAAAGGCTGGCCAGGGGAGCGTGGACCACAAACGGGCTGAGCCAGAGGTGGAGGAACCTCACGTCCTGCTCCAAGCTGCTCTGGGTTGGAGCTGGATCCGGCCCCAGCCTCCCTGCCTGCTTCACCCATCCAACCTCTGCAGCCTCTCTTCTGCAAAAGGACCATGCACAAGGCAGGAGGAAGGAGGGGCGCTTGCCCTGGAGGATCAAGCTGCTCCTCCAGTTCCCTGCCTGTCTAGGAATCCTGCACTTCATCTTTAACCCTTTGAAGACCAGGCAGCTGGGATGGGGAACAATATCTCCTTTCTGGGAACTCTGATCTCAACTTTCACAATGTTGGGGATTCTTAGGCAGTGGTGAGAGGCAGTGTGGTGTAGTGGTTAGAGTGCTGGACTATGGCCTTGGGAGACCAGGGATTGAATTTCCCACCAGGTGGCCATGGGGCCAGTCAATGCCTCCCAGCCTAGTCTACCTCACAGGGTTGTTGTAGGGGATTAAAGGAGGAGGGGACGAACTATATGCCAGCTTCAGCTCCTTGGAGGAAAAGGCAGGATATCGAAATGAAAATTGTAAAGTTGGAATGGGTGCCGATGATCATCTAGTCATATATATGGGGCCTGGTCTGGTAGTTGTCTCCTCCCTGCTGAGATGTACAGAGGCAATACTGAGCCACCCACTTGTATAAATTCAGGGACTCATCCATCAGTGGCTACAAACCCTGATATCTATGTTTGTTTTATTTATTTATTTATTTATGTTTATTATCTTCCTTAGTGGAACCCCTGGGTATAGGATGGTATATAAATAATAATAATAATAATAATAATAATAATAATAATAATAGGGCATTGGGACAATTTTATGGAACCAAGAAGGTGCTAGCCAGAATAAGTCTGGGAACCACTGTGTTAAAGGGTGTGTGTCGAAGATTGCATTTCAACTTTCCTGCATTATTTATGTTCCCACCTTGTGAATGAGCTGGGTGAGGGGGGATGTTTGTATATGGGCAGCTTCCATAGAATCTTAAGAGTTGGAAGGGACGCAGAGGGTCCTCTAGTCCAACTCCCTGCAATACAGGAATCTCAGCTAAAGCATCCCTAACAGATGGCCATCCAACCTCTGCTTAAAAACCTCCAAGGAAAGGGAGACCGTTCCATTGTCAAACACAGATTCTTACAAGCAACTAGCTGACCCGGCCACGCGTTGCTGTGGCTCTTTCCTGTGATTCCCCCCCACCCTGTCCTGATCCATGACGTATCCTGCCCCTCCTCCCTCCACCCCGGCTCATCCCTGTGTTTCGGTAGGATACCCTTCCCTCTGTTGTCCCTGGGGAGTGTTGGCCCCTCCCCCCTGTATCTCCATACCTTGGCCCCCACCCTTCGAAAAGGAACTGTTAGGTTCTGGGTTCTATTTCCCAGAATGCACTTTTGTCTGAGCCCTCTGTTGTCCCTGGGGAGTGTTGGCCCCAACCCCCCCCCCGTATCTTCCTACATTGGCCCCCACCCTTGGAGAAGGAACTGTCAGTTTCTGGGTTCCATTTCCCAGTATTTACTTTTGTCTGAGCCCTCTGTTGTCCCCTCCCCCCTGTATCTCCATACATTAGCCCCTGCGCACGCATCGTGAACATTTATATATATTTAGATTAAGGATCGGGGTGATGATGCGCCCTGGGACCCAGAGAACTTCTTTTAAAATCCCGACCTGGGGGGGGGGGTCAAATAGTGAAGCCCCACAGCCCCATAGCAACAGACAGGCCCAGACAGAAGGAGGGGGGCTCATATGGGCCACTTGGCGCGGGCCTCCGAATCCAAAGGGGGCCTCAGTCAGCATATTCACAATCAGTAAAATGAAAAAAAGTAACAAAATGGTTAAAACCATGGCCACATTATCTACCTGGCCCGGGCCTCTGTCTGGCCCTGCAAGGGCCTGGCAACAGAAGGTGCGTTCTGAAGCACCTGAGTTGTTCAGTTCCATAAAAAACCCAGGAAGTGGTAAGGGGAAGGTAGGGGATTGTAAATTGGGGGGGGGGATTGGGCACTGCAAATATCTGACAACTTAAGGAACTGTCAGTTTCTGGGTTACATTTCCCAGTATTTACTTTTGTCTGAGCCCTCTGTTGTCCCCTCCCCACTGTATCTCCATACATTGGCCCCTGCGCACGCATCATGAACATTTCTATATATTTAGATTAAGGAGCGGGGGTGATGATGCACCCTGGGACCCAGAGAACTACTTTAAAAATCCCGACTGGGGGGGGGTGGTGGTCAAATATTCAGCTGCCAGGAGAGGCTTGGGCTTTGGGGGTGGAATAGCTGTTTTGGTGGTTGTTGGACAGTTGCTCCCCCCACCCTACGTCAGCCCATGACCTATTTGGGCTCCTCCCACCCAGGGCTCCATTCGGGATAGTATTTAAAGGGCTGTAGAGCTGAGGCCTAGTCTGTAAAAGGGAGCCGAGGCCTAGTCTTTAGGCTGTAAAGTAGAGGCGAGGCCTTGGCTTGGGCTAGTATTTAAATGTAACCCAAGGCCTCCGCCCTGTATCTCCATTCCTTGGCCCTGGCCTGACTCTGTGGGTTGTCTGGTAATAGGCCCCCTTCAGATCCCCCTGAGCCTCAGAGCCCCCCTGTTTTACAGGATCTCGTGGCGGAGGCGGGGTTGTGGGTGTGGCGCGTTGTTGTGGCTCCTCAGAAAACCTGCACTGAAACGAGTTGTAAATGGCCTCTTAGGAATTGCATGCTTGTTTTGCTATGACATCTTTTGTAGGCATTTATTATTTTGTTCCGTAAGATTTACATGCAACTTTACTATACATATACATTTTTGAAAAATCCATAGTTCAGGAAAAATAAAACAATGAAATTATCAGTAAAAAAAAAACTTAAAATGACTACTGTAGTTACAGGTAGGTAGCCGTGTTGGTCTGAGTCGAAACAAAATAAAAAAAAATCCTTCAGTAGCACCTTAAAGACCAACTAAGTTTTTATTTTGGTATGAGCTTTCGTGTGCATGCACACTTCATCAGATACACTGAAACAGAAGCCACCAGGCCCTTATGTATATTCAGAGGGTGGGGGTGATGGGAATGGGAATGGGTGATGGGCTGATAGGAGTGGTAAACCTGTTGATGACTGTTACTGTTAATGACTGCAATTGGTCTTGCGGGGGGGGGGGAGCAAGGGCTGAGGTGCTAAGGAAAGCTTGATCATGTATAATGAGATAAGAATCCTATGTCTTTGTTCATTCCAGGTGGCTCCATGGTTTTAAGCTTGCTAATGAGTTGCAATTCAGCAACTTCTCTTTCCAGTCTGTAAATTTTTCTGTAATAAAACAGCTGCTTTGAGATCTTGTCCTGGCGTTCCTGTCGGGATCTTAAGGATTTGCTTGCCTGCTTCCCCTCTTGCCCATGTGCCTAGTGGGAAAATGGGCAATCTTTGGAACAAGAAGTGGCAGAGCACCAGACAGACACATTGGGGTCTGGGCAGGTTCTCTGCCAGTGGCGAGAAATGGCTTGTGCAAACCTTATAGTGAATGGCACACATATGGGGGTGAGTGGGGGGCACCAGTGGGCAGCTTCTAACAAGGCAGCAAAGATAGCGGCATGAGCCTGAGCAACAGCAGATCCCTTAGCTGCAAGGAAGCAGACACACACAAGCTCAGCAAGGCAGGGGGAGCGAAGGCATCAGAGTAAGAGGGCTGTTTGCTCCCTGAACTCTCTTATCAGAGCTATGAAAGAGAATAATAACAATACCTTTATTGTCAATGCACAACCTGTGTACAATGAAATTAACCAGGCTCCCCCCCCCCCAACACTCAATCCTGTTGCACTGTGCGCTTGTGGAATTGACTGTTGGGGGGGAGGCAATCTACAATTTAATCAGCAAAGTTCATGTCCGTATCCTCACCTTTCACTAGAGCAGGATTCCCACACTTGGATCACCAGTTCTTTCTGGACTACAACTCCCATCACCCCCAGTTAGCAGTCATAAGGGATGATGGGAATTGTAGTCCAAAAACAGCTAGAGACCCAAGCTTGGGAAAGCCTGCACTAGGGTATCTAAGGAAATTGTTTTCCTAACACAGGCATTTTTTTTACATTTCTGTGCAAATATATCTTAAGGGTAAAGGTAAACAGACTATTGACTGTTAAGTCCAGTCGCAAACAACTCTGGGCTTCCAGTGCTCATCTCGCTTTACTGGCCGAGGGAGCTGGCGTACAGCTTCCGGGTCATGTGGCTAGCATGACTAAGCCGCTTCTGGCAAACCAGAGCAGTGCACGGAAACGCCGTTTACCTTCCCGTAGGAGCGGTACCTGTTTATCTACTTGCACTTTGACATGCTTTCGAACGGCTAGGTTGGCAGGAGCAGGGACCGAGCAACGGGAGCTCACCCCGTCGCAGGGATTCAAACCACCAACCTTCCGATTGGCAAGGCCTAGGCTCTGTGGTTTAGACCACAGCACCACCCACGTCTTAAAAACTGCATTTAAACAGAATTCAGTTCTTAGCATTGCCTGCTGGATGAGGTTGAATTTTTTTGGGGGGGGGAGCTCTGGGGTACAGCAGCTCTCTGCCCAGGAATGGCTTGTGCTTTGTAATGGGAAGTGCAAGCAATTTAGTGAACGACAGACATATGGGAGGACCAGAGGACAGTTTCTAACAAGGCAGCAATGAAAGGGGCATGAGTAGAGATGTAAAATTTATGCAAATTGTGAAGCCATGAAAATTTGGGGGGGGGGGAAATCTAAATCTAACTCTGATCAGGGGTTACAGGTAGGTAGCCGTGTTGGTCTGAGTCGAAGCAAAATAAAAAAATTCCTTCAGTAGCACCTTAAAGACCAACTAAGTTTTTATTTTGGTATGAGCTTTCGTGTGCAGGTATCTGAAGAAGAGGTATCTGAAGAAGTGTGCCGACAAAGGTCCGTATAGTTAAAGCTATGGTTTTCCCAGTAGTGATGTATGGAAGAAGTGTGCATGCACACGAAAGCTCATACCAAAATAAAAACTTAGTTGGTCTTTAAGGTGCTACTGAAGGAATTTTTTAATTCTGATCAGGGGAACAATTTGCAACCCAGCCACTAAAGGAAAAAAAATTGTAATGGAAGCAAATTCTAATTCTAAACACAATCATTGGCTTACTCTCTGTAGGAGTTATTTGATATGATTAAAGATCTTCCCACACTCCTACCGTTTCTAAGATGTTTCCCTTGTACAAGTTATTTACTTTTTAGTAAGGGACTCCGTCACTGACGTTCTTTCCATACGCCAAACATTTCTAAGATTTCCTTCCTGTATGAGTTCTTTGGTGGCCAGTAAGGTTGTTACTGCGATTGAAGCTCTTTCCACACTCTGAACATGTATACGGTTTCTCTCCTGTATGAGTTCTTTGATGTGACTTAAGGGAGCTACTGCAACTGAAGCTCATTCCACACTCCGAACATGTATATGGTTTCTCTCCTGTATGAGTTCTTTGATGCTTGGTAAGGCCGCTACTGCAACTGAAGCTCATTCCACACTCCGAACATATATATGGTTTCTCTCCTGTATGAGTTCTTTGATGCGACTTAAGGCCGCTACTGCAACTGAAGCTTTTTCCACACTCCGAACATGTATACGGTTTCTCTCCTGTATGAGTTCTTTGATGCAATGTGAGTTGGCTACCGCGGCAGAAGCTCTTTCCACACTCCAAACATTTATAAGGTTTCTCTCCTGTGTGCAGTCTTTGATGCAAGGTAAGGCTGCAACTGTGGCTGAAGCTCTTTCCACACTCCAAACATGTATATCGTTTCTCCCCTAGATGAATTCTTTGATGCGAGGAAAGGGAGTCAGAGCGACTGAAGCTCTTGCCACATTCCCAGCATTTATAAGGTTTGCTGCCTTGATGAGTTTGTTGATGTCTAGTACGTGCATTGCTGCGAGTGAAGCTCTTTCCACACTCCAAACACGTATACGGTTTCTCCCCTGTATGAATCCGTTGGTGTGACTTATGGACGCTACTGTGACTGAAGCTCATTCCACAGTCTGAACATGTATACGGTTTCTCCCCTGTATGCGATCTTTGATGTGTGGTAAGGGAAGTAGTCCGACTGAAGTTCTTTCCACACTCTGAACATGTATAAGGTTTGTCTCCTGTATGAGTTCTTTGATGCGAAGTAAGGCCACCACTCTGTCTGAAGCTCTTTCCACACTCTGAACATTTATATGGTTTCTCCCCTGTATGAGTTCTTTGATGCAAGATAAAGGCACTACTGTGACTGAAGCTCTTTCCACAGTCCAAACATTTGTAAGGTTTCTCCCCTGTATGAGTCCGTTGATGCGATGTAAGGCCACTACTGTGACTGAAGCTCTTTCCACACTCAGAACATATATATGGTTTCTCTCCTGTGTGTAGTCTTTGATGCAAGGTAAGAGCTGAGCGACTACCCAATCTCTTTCCACACACGGTGCATACATGCTTTTTCTCCTCTCTGTGAATTTGATTTTCACCACCCTGAGACGTCCCGGAGTCACCCTCCGGCTTTTGCTTTCGTCTCCCCTCTTGCCTGCTGCCTCCATCTTGAACCCTCAGATTACTTTGCTCCTCCTCATCCTCTGTGGATCCTTTTGGTGACACTTCTGATTGCTCCCCTTCTGCTAGCATCCCTTCAACATGTGCTGATCGAATAAAAAGGCAAACTGATGAAATGCTAAAGAAGCGTCCTTATTCAGTAGCATCAATCATTCAGTCTGGACAACGAGATCCAGGCCCCAGGGCCTTCTGCCGGTTCCCTCACTGCACAAAGTGACGTTACAGGGAACAAGGCAGAGGGCCTTATTGGTAGTGGTGCCAACCCTGTGGAACGCCCTCCCGTCAGTTGTCAAATAAATAACTATGCAACTTTTTGAAGACATCTGAAGGCAGCCATGTGTGGGGAAGCTTTTTAAGTTTTATGTTTTATGATGCTTTTATATTTGCTAGAAGCCAGCTAGAGTGGCTGGCGCAACCTAGTCAGATCCATGGGGTACAAATAATGAAAGTATTAATATTAGTATTATTATTTATTGAGTTTATATACTGCCCTTTACCCGGAGGTCTCAGCGTGGTTCAAAGAAAGGATCACATCATATATAATCAGAATATAAACAACCCAATAACCCCCCCCAAAAAAGAGCTACGTTTGAAAAAGGGTATAGGATGTCAAACATATCAAGCAAAAGCCTGGTAAAAAGGAACATCTTTGCATGACACCTGCCTTGCATGGATCACTGCCTTGTTGTGGCGAAGGGGCTTGAATAACTCCAAGAAGCTATGATCTATGTCGTTCGGGGCCACCCAAGACGGACAGGTCAGCCAATGTGTTCCACCTGGAGAGGGAACTGGCAACCCACTCCAATATTTTGCCATGAAAGCTCCATGGACATAAAAAAAGGAAAAGCTTTGAGAAAAAAGCGAGTTGTCAAGGCATGCTCTGTTTCATGGGGTCACGGAGAGTCGGACACGACTAAGACAAGTAAACAACAACAAAGGTGTATAAGGATGTCGCCAGGCGAACTTCCCTGGGGAGAGCATTCCACAGACGGGGAGCGTCTCCAGAGAAGGCCCTGTTCTCATGTTGCCACCCTCCGGACCTCTAGAGGAGGAGGCACACGAAGGAGGGCCTCATAAGGGGATCTCAGGGTCCAGTTAGGTTCATATGGAAAGAAGCAGTCCTTGAAGTATTGTGGTCCTGAGCCATTTAAGGCTTTATAGGTCAAAACTAGCACTTTGAATTGGGCCTGGAAACTAATTGGTAGCCATTTCAGTCAGACCAGGATGGGTGTAACATGCTCAAACTTCCTTGCTCCGGTGAGTAACCTGGCCACTGAATTCTGCACTAGCTGAAGTTTCCAAATTCCAATTCATACCTATATCTATATCTGTATCTATATCTAACCTTGAAGTTACCAGAGCATAGACAACGGTAGATAGGCTATCCCAGTCCAGATAGGGGAGTAGCTGGGCCATCACCCAAAGGTGATGGAAGGCACTCTGAAATGTATCCAGAAAACCAGTTTCCTCCAAAGGCACTTGGATCTGGTTTGTGACCACTTGCTCCAGAACTTTGCCCAGGAAAGGGAGATTAGCAAGTGGCCGGTAGTTAGTTAAGTTTTCTGAATCCAGGGAAGGTTTCTTAAGGAGTGGTTTTACTACTGCCTCCTTCAAACATGCAGGAACCACCCCCTCTTGTAAAAAGGCATCGATCATCTCCCTGGCCCAGCCAGCTGTTCCCTCCCTGCTGGTTTTTGTCAGCCAAGAGGGGCAAGAGGGGTCTAGAGTGTAAATGGTCACCCTGACTGATCCAAGCACCGTGTCCATATCCTCAGGCCTTACCAACTGTAAAAAACCAACACAACAGGACTAGAATGTGCTCTGGGCAGCCCATGAGATTAATCTGCTGTTACAGCAGAGCCAAGGTCTTGATGGATGCATAATGAGCCCTTAGCAGTGGTCAGTTGCATTAATTTGGATCTCTCATCCACTATATTTTAAGCTGTATTTTAATTGTTTTCCCCCTATTACGTTTTTTGTAATTTATATTTCGTGTTAGCCGCCCTGAGCCCGGTCCTGGCCAGGGTGGGCGGGGTATAAATATATTTATTATTATTATTATTATTATTATTATTATTATTATTATTATTATTATTATTATTATTATGTTTGCCTTGACCCCAAGCCTATGGAGAGATCAAGGAAGGTGACCACATGCCCAAGTTGGCCTTCAGGGAGGAGAGGAGGAGAAAGATATGCCCATCCATTGGGAAAAGATTTCCTACCCCAAAAACAAAGGGGGAAATACCTAGAAATGAATCATTTTAGCGGAATTATATACAGAATGCATAAATTATGGGAAATGTAAATATTATGGGAAATATCCATTGCAAAAGTGTGTGCATGAGGAGAAATCTGCACCAAAATGCTGACCAATTTTCAAGAGTTCTTTTAAAAAAAAAATTAAGATGTGAAAATCTGAATAAATTGACGAGTATAAAAAGGAGACACAGAAAAAACCTACGTTGAAACGGTTTGCCTAATAGGGTTTTTTAATTCCTCCCCATACTCCCTCCAGCAGCACCCCCACTCCCCCCCCCCAGTTATAATATATATATTACGCACCTCCAGCGCCTCCGCGAGGAAGGACAGCCGCCGCCATAACCAGCATCTCCCTAGGGAAGCGGGACAGGAAGCGGAAGTGGCTGTTCTACCATCAGCCTTTTATCCTCCCCTCTAGGAATCTCAGCTCTGTCGCCGCTGCTCTTAACCGTTTCGGAGCTGAACGGCAGGAGCCTCTGGGCTGTTCCGGGCAGAAAGCGAGAAGACGCGTTCGCCTCGCCTCCGGAAAGCCCCGGTGGATCAGCTGCACGGGCGCCCCAAAACATTTTCTAAGCTATTTTTAAAAACAATATATTTTATTTTCAGTTTTCAAAATAACATTTCCCCTTTTAGTACATAGATATCCAATCCAAATTTGCAATGAATGGCTTTCCATCGCCCCCTCCTGTTTCCATCCCCCCCATCTTCCTTGCATATAATTATATTTCTCCAATTAATGTCAACTTCCCCCCCTCCTAATTCCATTCTTAGTTCATAAATATTACATCAAACCTGCCAATGTTTTGACGTTTTTACAGTGTTCTCTAAAATAGTCTATAAAGTTTTCCCATTCTAGATTGAATTTTTTCTCATCTTGGTGCCTGATCTTCACGGTAAGTTTAGCCATTTCTGCATAGTCAATCATCTTAGTTTTCCATTCTTCTTTCGTTGGGACCTTTTCTTCTTTTTACATGTGGGCTGGTAGCATTCTCGCCACTGTAGTAGCATAAATAAAGAGTCTCTTTTGCTTCCTTGGCAATTCTTCTCCTATTACACCTAGTAAAAAAAAAGCCTCTGGTTTTTTCCTTTTACAAATGTAATTTTAAACGTTTTTAAAAATTCATTGTATATAATTTCCCAGAAGCCCTTTACTTTCATATGTCCACCACATATGAAAAAAAGGTAAGGTTATCCTTACATTTCCAGCATAAATTAGAGGTATCTTTATACATTTTAGCAAGCTTTACTGGAGTCAAATACCACTGGTGCATCATCTTCATAGAATTTTCTTTTAATTAACTACATGCCGTGAATTTTAAAATCTCTTTCTACAGCTTTTCATATGATTCAAGTGATATATATGATTCAAGTGATATATTCAAGTGATATATTTTTATTCCAGGCTGTGAGGTCTTTCCCTGCTGTTAAACAACGCACCAGATCACTTAGAGATATGCTACTGTAGTACATACTGACTTAGAACACACATCTACACAGCAGACCTTGACCACAGCTCCACGAGATGTAGGTATGCATTACAAGTAAAAGGGTTTTCTTGCCGATCAGAAGGTTGGCTGTTCGAATCCCCATGACGGGGTGAGCTCCTGTTGTTCGGTCCCTGCTCCTGCCAACCTAGCAGTTCTAAAGCACGAAGTGCAAGTAGATAAATCGGTACCGCTCCAGCGGGAAGGTAAACGACGTTTCCGTGCGCTGTTCTGGTTCGCCAGAAGCAGCTTAGTCATGCTGGCCACATGACCTGGAAGCTGTACGCCAGCTCCCTTGGCCAGTAAAGTGAGATGAGCGCCGCAACCCCAGAGTCGTCTGTGACTGGACCTTTGGCGTAGGGTTTGGCCTGTTGGTCCAATATAGAGAGCTGAAGGGCAAACAGGCCAAACCCTACGCCAAAGGATAAATGGACATAAATCTGACATCAGGAATCACAAGACAGAGAAACCAGTAGGAGAACACTTCAATCTCCCAGGACATTCTATACAAGATCTCAAAGTAGCTGTTTTATTACAGAAAAATTTCAGAAACAGACTGGAAAGAGAAGTCGCTGAATTGTAACTCATTACCAAGCTTAAAACAATGGAGACACCTGGCATGAACAGAGACATAGGATTCTTATCTCATTATACATGATCAAGCTTTCCTTAGCACCTCAGCCCTTGCTTTTTCCCGCAAGACCAATTGCAGTCATTAACAGTCGTTAACAGTCATCAACAGGTTTACCATTCCCATCACCCCCACCCTCGGAATATACATAAGGGTCTGGTTACTTCTGTTTCAGTGTATCTGAAGAAGTGTGCATGCACACGAAAGCTCATACCAAAATAAAAACTTAGTTGGTCTTTAAGGTGCTACTGAAGGAATTTTTTCATTTTGTTTCGACTCAGACCAACACGGCTACCTACCTGTAACTAGAATCTACAATTGTTATTCTACAACCTATTACGCTTGCGTGGTGTTTCAATTGGATTTGCGTAATGTAGGCATCTGATGAATTTTGACAGTGTATCATTACAGCTTTAACCTCTTCATCTTTTATCTCCCGTTCCAACAGTAGTTTGTATTTAATTGGTAATATTGTAACCAATCTGTTAACAGAGCTTTTATATCCTCATATTCTTTCACCTTTAACCTGTTTTCTTCTTCTGTTAACATATCTTTGTCTGTTGCCCAAATTCCTTCCATGTTTCCTTTTTTTTACAGATATGGCTTCCAAACTGCTAGCACATTTGCAAAGCTAAGCAGTGTCCAGTATGGTTTAAAATTGGATGAGAAACCACATGTTGAGATATCTGCATTGCAGGGGGTCGACTACATGATGCTTGGATCCCTTTCAACTCTACAATTCTAAACTCTCTCACCTGGTTCTCGTCCTCTGCCTGCCTCAGGAGGAAACCTTCGGCCAAGGCCACCGCCTGGGACCTGGTCTCCGCTCCACATTCCCTCACCCCAATCTCTGTGGGGAGGACAGCCAGGAGCTGCTCCAGGGTCACTAAATCCAGGATCTGAGCCTTGGTGTGTCTCCCTGGCTTCAACCACTGACAGCAGAGATGGTGGAGTCGGCTGCAAACCTCTCAGGGTCCCTCAGCCTCCTGCTAGTGGATCTGCCTGAAACACTGGCACTGTTTATATAAGGGTCTGCTGACTTCTGTTTCAGTCACCAGATCCTGTCTTCAGCCACTGGCACTCCAAGGGACCCTGAGAGGTTTGCAGCCAACTCCACTCCCTTTGCAGGGAGTGGCTGGAGCCAGAGCGGCACACCAAGGCTCGGATCCTGGACCTGGTGATCCTGGAGCAGTTCCTGGCTGTCCTCCCCCCGGAGATGGAGAACTGGGTGAGGGAATGCAGAGCAGAGACCAGTTCCCAGGTGGTGGCCCTGGCCGAAGGTTTCCTCCTGAGTCAGGCAGAGGAGAAGCAGCAGCAGGTGAGACAGTTTCATCCTGGTAACTCCCAGAGATCCGCGGTGGCTGGCAAATTCTGCAGTTGGTTTCACTTAAAAGACGAAAGAGCTGCAGCTCAGTGGCTCTTGCGTGCAGAAGGTTCCGGGTTCAATCCCTGACATGTTCCGGCGGGGCTAAGAAATTGTCCCAGTCCCTGCCTGAAACCTGGAGAAATGCTGCCAGTCAGTGCAGACAGCACTGAACTAGATGGACCAATGGTCTGGATCTGAGTGAGGCAGTTTCCTTGCTTCCTAATTAAACAGCTCTTCATTCTGAAACAAGAGGACTAGAAACTTGCTTTGCCTTTCACCTGTGCCCTAGATATTATTCAATTGCATTTTCAGCATCCCTTCATATTTTTCTGTTATTTTCCTGTCATTATTTCCCTACACTGTGCCCACACCCTCCAGGAATGTTCTCTCTCTCTCTGTCTCTCTCTCTGTGCCGAGTTGCTTTCCGCTCCCCCATATTTGAGCGATAGGTACCATTGGTCATAGAACAAAATATGTCCCCCTGATTATGCCGAAATGGCTAAACTTATTGTGAGGATCAGGGGCCAAGATGAGAAAAAATTCAGCCTGGAAAGGGAAAACTTCATTGTTGTTGTTTAGTCGTTTAGTCGTGTCCGACTCTTCGTGACCCCATGGACCATAGCACGCCAGGCACTCCTGTCTTGCACTGCCTCCCGCAGTTTGGTCAAACTCATGTTCGTAGCTTCGAGAACACTGTCCAACCATCTTGTCCTCTGTCGTCCCCTTCTCCTAGTGCCCTCAATCTTTCCCAACATCAGGGTCTTTTCCAAGGATTCTTCTCTTCTCATGAGGTGGCCAAAGTATTGGAGCCTCAGCTTCACGATCTGTCCTTCCAGGGAGCACTCAGGGCTGATTTCCTTAAGAATGGATAGGTTTGATCTTCTTGCAGTCCATGGGACTCTCAAGAGTCTCCTCCAGCACCATAATTCAAAAGCATCAATTCTTCGGCGATCAGCCTTCTTTATGGTCCAACTCTCACTTCCATACATCACTACTGGGAAAACCATAGCTTTAACTATACGGACCTTTGTCGGCAAGGTGATGTCTCTGCTTTTTAAGATGCTGTCTAGGTTTGTCATTGCTTTTCTCCCAAGAAGCAGGCGTCTTTTAATTTCGTGACTGCTGTCACCATCTGCAGTGATCAAGGAGCCCAAGAAAGTAAAATCTCTCACTGCCTCCATTTCTTCCCCTTCTATTTGCCAGGAGGTGATGGGACCAGTGGCCATGATCTTGGTTTTTTTGATGTTGAGCTTCAGACCATATTTTGCGCTCTCCTCTTTCACCCTCATTAAAAGGTTCTTTAATTCCTCCTCGCTTTCTGCCATCAAGGTTGTGTCATCTGCATATCTGAGGTTGTTGATATTTCTTCCAGCAATCTTAATTCCGGCTTGGGATTCATCTAGTCCAGCCTTTCGCATGATGAATTCTGCATATAAGTTAAATAAGCAGGGAGACAATATACAACCTTGTCGTACTCCTTTCCCAATTTTGAACCAATCAGTTGTTCCATATCCAGTTCTAACTGTAGCTTCTTGTCCCACATAGAGATTTCTCAGGAGACAGATGAGGTGATCAGGCACTCCCATTTCTTTAAGAACTTGCCATAGTTTGCTGTGGTCGACACAGTCAAAGGCTTTTGCATAGTCAATGAAGCAGAAGTAGACGTTTTTCTGGAACTCTCTAGCTTTCTCCATAATCCAGCGCATGTTTGCTATTTGGTCTCTGGTTCCTCTGCCCTTTCGAAATCCAGCTTGCACTTCTGGGAGTTCTCGGTCCACATACTGCCTAAGCCTGCCTTGTAGAATTTTAAGCATAACCTTGCTAGCGTGTGAAATGAGCACAATTGTGCGGTAGTTGCAGCATTCTTTGGCACTGCCCTTCTTTGGAATTGGGATGTAGACTGATCTTCTCCAATCCTCTGGCCATTGCTGAGTTTTCCAAACTTGCTGGCATATTGGGTGTAGCACCTTAACAGCATCATCTTTTAAAATTTTAAACAGTTCAGCTGGAATATCATCACTTCCACTGGCCTTGTTATTAGCAATGCTTTCTAAGGCCCATTTGACTTCACTCTCCAAGATGTCTGGCTCAAGGTCAGCAACCACACTACCTGAGGTGTACGAGACCTCCATATCTTTCTGGTATAATTCCTCTGTGTATTCTTGCCACCTCTTCTTGATGTCTTCTGCTTCTGTTAGGTCCTTACCACTTTTGTCCTTGATTATGGTAATCTTTGTACGAAATGTTCCTTTCATATCTCCAATTTTCTTGAACAGATCTCTGGTTTTCCCCATTCTATTGTTTTCCTCTATTTCTTTGCATTGCTCATTTAAGAAGACCCTCTTGTCTCTCCTTGCTGTTTTTTGGAAATCTGCATTCAGTTTCCTGTATCTTTCCCTATCTCCCTTGCATTTTGCTTGCCTCCTCTCCTCCGCTATTTGTAAGGCCTCGTTGGACAGCCATTTTGCTTTCTGGCATTTCCTTTTCCTTGGGATGGTTTTCATTGCTGCCTCCTGTATAATGTTACGAGCCTCCATCCATAGTTCTTCAGGCACTCTGTCCACCAAATCTAAATCCTTAAACCTGTTCCTCACTTCCACTGTGTATTCATAAGGGATTTGATTCAGATTGTATCTTACTGGCCCAGTGGTTTTTCCTACTTTCTTCAGTTTAAGCTGGAATTTTGCTATAAGAAGCTGATGATCTGAGTTACAGTCAGCTCCAGGTCTTGTTTTTGCTGACTGTATAGAGCTTCTCCATCTTTGGCTGCAGAGAATATAATCAATCTGATTTCGATGCTGTCCATTTGGTGATATCCATGTGTAGAGTCGTCTCTTGTGTTGTTGGAATAGAGTGTTTGTGATGACCAGCTTGTTCTCTTGACAGAACTCTATTAGCCTTTGCCCTGCTTCATTTTGAACTCCAAGGCCAAACTTGCCAGTTGTTCCTTTTATCTCTTGATTCCCTACTTTAGCATTCCAGTCCCCTGTAATGAGAAGAACATCCTTCTTTGGTGTCATTTCTAGAAGGTGTTGTAGGTCTTCATAGAATTGGTCAGTTTCACTTTCTTCAGCACCGGTAGTTGGTGCATAAACTTGGATTACTGTGATGTTAAAAGGTCTGCCTTGGATTCGTATCGAGATCATTCTGTCATTTTTGAGATTGCATCCCATTACAGCTTTTGCCACTCTTTTGTTGACTATGAGGGCCACTCCATTTCTGCTACAGGATTCTTGCCCACAGTAGTAGATATGATAGTCATCCGAACTGAATTCGCCCATTCCCTTCCATTTTAGTTCACTGATGCCCAGGATGTCGATATTTATTCTTGTCATCTCATTTTTGACCACATCCAGCTTACCTCCACTCATGGTTCTTACATTCCAGGTTCCTATGCAATATTTTTCTTTACAGCATCGGACTTTCCTTTCGCTTCCAGGCATATCCGCAACTGAGCGTCCTTTCGGCTTTGGCCCAGCCGCTTCATCAGCTCTGAATCTACTTGTACTTGTCCTCCGCTCTTCCTCAGTAGCATGTTGGACGCCTTCCGACCTGAGGGGCTCATCTTCCAGCGTCATAACTTTTATATGCCTGTTGTCTTTGTCCATGGAGTTTTCTTGGCAGGGATACTGGAGTGGCTTGCCAGTTCCTTCTCCAGGTGGATCACGTTTAGTCAAAACTCTCCACTATGACCTGTCCATCTTGGGTGGCCCTGCATGGCATAGCTCATAGCTTCTCTGAGTTATTCAAGCCCCTTCGCCACGACAAGGCATTGATCCATGAAGGGGGGAAAACTTCATAGACTATTTTTAAAAAACCACTGTGTAAACGTCAAAATATTAGCAGGTTTGATGTAATATTTATGAACTAAGAATAGAACTAGGAGGAAAAAAGAAGTAGAAATTACTGGAAACGATGCCTTATGAGGAACGGCTTAGGGAGCTGGGTATGTTTAGCCTGGAGAAGAGAAGGTTAAGGGGTGATATGATAGCCATGTTCAAATATATGAAAGGATGTCATATGGAGGAGGGAGAAAGATTGTTTTCTGCTGCTCCAGAGAAGCGGACACGGAGCAATGGATTCAAACTTCAAGAAAGAAGATTCCACCTAAACATTAGGAAGAACTTCCTGACAGTAAGAGCTGTTCGGCAGTGGAATTTGCTACCAAGGAGTGTGGTGGAGTCTCCTTCTTTGGAGGTCTTTAAGCAGAGGCTTGAGAGGCATATGTCAGGAATGCTTTGATGGTGTTTCCTGCTTGGCAGGGGGTTGGACTGGATGGCCCTTGTGGTCTCTTCCAACTCTATGATTCTATGATTCTAATAGGAGAAATGGAATTAATTATATGCAAGGAGAATAAAAGGGGGGTGGAAACCGGGGGGTCATCTATTGCAAATTTCGATTGGATATGTATATACCAAATGGATAAATTTAAAATAAAATATATTGTTTTTAAAAAATAGTTTAGAAAAAGTTTTGGGGCGCCCGTGCAACTGATCCACCGGGGCTTTCCGGAGGCGAGGCGAACGCCTCTTCTCGCTTTCTGCCCGGAACAGCCCAGAGGCTCCTGCCGTTCGGCTCCGAAACGGTTAAGAGCAGCGGCGTCAGAGCTGAGATTCCTAGAGCGGAAGATAAAAATGTTGTCGGGAGAATAGGAGCTTTCGCTTCCTGTCTCGCTTCCCCAGGGAGATACTGGTCATGGCGGCGGCTGTCCTTCCTCGCGGAGACGCTGGAGGTGGGTCATATTATTATATATTATAACGGGAGTGGGGGGTGCTGCTGGAGGGAGTATGCGGAGGGATTTTAATATATATATATTAGGCAAACCGTTTCAATGTAAGCTTTTTTCCTGTTTCTCATTTTTCTTAAGGTACAGATTTCCACATCTTATTTTTAAAAAGAGCTCTTGAAAATTGGTCAGCATTTTGGTGCAGATTTCTCCTCATGCACACGCTTTTGCAAAGGATATTTCCCATAATTAATGCATTCTGTATATAATTCCGCTAAAATGATTCATGTATAGGTCTTTCCCCCTTTCTATGGGAGTAGGACATCTTTTCCCAGTGGAAGGGCAGATCTTTCTCCTCCTCTCCTCCCAGCAGGCCAACCTGGGCAGGTGAGTGACCTTCCTTGGTCTCTCCATAGGGCTTGGGGTCAAAGCAAACCCTTAAGCATTAGAAAACCTTCTGCAGAGGCTCACCCTGGAACTTGTAATAATTTTTATCTGGCCTTTTTTTTTTACTATAATTTATTAAATTTATAATACTCCCTATACCCACAGACCTCAGGGTGGTTCACAGGATAAAATTACTATATAAAAACTCAAAAGCACATAAGCAAAACTGAAACAAAAGCAACCCAATAACTCCTCCCCCCCCAAACACACACATTTTAAAACATTTGTGTTTCAATCACAAACAGCAGTTTCTGCAAGAGCAGTTCTGGGCGGAAGAAATTAAAAAAAGAGGAGAAACAAGGATCTTCAAGTCCACGTCCAAGTGTGGCTGAGGCCTTATAGCTTTCTGTGCCACTGATGGTGTGCTGGGTGTAGGGTTTATTTTTTTTCTACCCTCAGGTGGCTTTTGCATGTTCCTTATTCCATAATGTCTTTCTGCAAGTGAGTTGCTTTTCTCCTTTCTGCCATTGTTCATGCAAGATAAAATGTTCTGCAGCACAAGTTTCACTGACCTTACAGCTCATGAAGGTTCTTGCTCCTGTTCTTTATCAAAGATAAAATTCATTCCTTTTTGTTTAACCTGTGGTGTATTGTATTTCACCCATGAACATTTCTTCACTTTTTCCCTTGGAAACCTTCAGCAATAATCCATTGCCCACCTTTACAGGGAAATAATTAATGTTTTTTAAAACAATTTTGTGCAGACAACAGTAAAATGATAAATTTTTCTTTTGATGGTGGCACAAAGCAGCTCTTTATTCACTGGCGAACATGAAGCTTCACGCATACTGGAACATACAGTTTCGAAATGCCAGGAGAGAGCAATAATCCTCATAATGTTATTTCCTTGGTTGCTTCAGTTATTATATTTTGGGGGTGGATGAGCATAAGAAGCTATACCAAATCTGTTCATTGTGTCCATCTAACTCAACATTGCCTTCACTAGCAGGAAATGGCTCTCCATGGTTTCAGGCAGGGATTTCCCTCCTCAGCACTGCAGGTCCTGGGGGGGGGGCTAGGCCAAAGGAAGTGGTAGAACCAGTGGTAGCTCACTGTGACTTCTTTGCAAAGCATTTTTAAGATAAAATTGCTTGCATCCACCAAGACCTTGACTCTGCTGTTATAGCAGATGAATCTCATGGGGCGTCCAGAGCACATTCTAGTCCTGTTGTGTTGGATGAGTTTTTTCAGTTGGTAAGGCTGGAAGATGTGGACAAGGTGCTCAGTAAAAACCAGCAGGAGAGAACAGCTGTCTGGGCCAGGGAGATGATCAATGCCTCTTTACAGAAGGGAGTGGACCCTGCATGTTTGATGGAGGCAGTGGTAAAACCACTCCTTAACAATCCTTCCCTGGATTCAGAAAGACCGGCCACTTGCTAATCTCCCCTTCCTGGGCAAGGTTCTGGAGCGAGTGGTCACAGACCAGATCCAGGTGCTTTTGGAAGAAACTGATTTTCTGGATCCATTTCAATCAGGATTTAGGCCTGGGTTTGTCACAGAAACTGCTTTGGTCGCCTGTATGATGATTTCTGTCATGAGAGAGACAAGGGAAATGTGTGTCTGTTAATTGTTCTTGACCTCTCGGCGGTCAGGAATGTCGCCTGTTTTGAATGGGGTTAAACTTCCTATGAAGGAGCAGTTTCGTAGCTTGGGAGTACTCCTGGATCCTTTGCTGTCACTTGAGACTCAGATGGCCTGGAGTGCCATCCATCAGCTTTGAGTGGTGGCCCAGCTATGCCCCTATCTGGACAATGATAGCATATCTACCGTTATCTATGTTCTCTTAACTTCAAGGTTAGATACAGATATGCATTATATGTAGGGCTGCCTCTGAAGACAGTTTGGAAACTTCAGCTAGTGCAGAATCCAGTGGCCAGGTTGCTCACTGGAGCAAGGAGGTTTGAGCATATTACACCCATCCTGGTCTGACTGCACTGGCTACCAATTAGTTTCCAGGCCCAATTCAAAGTACTGGTTTTGACCTATAAAGCCTTAAATGGCTCAGGACCACAATACTTCAAGGACTGCTTATTTCCACATGGACCTACCTGGACCCTGAGATCCCCTTTCTGAGGCCCTCTTTTGTGGGCCTCCTCAAGTGCTCTGGAGGGTGGCAGCACAAGAACAGGGCCTTCTCTGCAGTGGCTCTCCATCTGTGGAATGCTCTCCCCAGGGAAGTTCGCCTGGCGCTTTCATTATACACCTTTGTTGTTGTTTAGTCGTCGTAGTCGTGTCCAACTCTCCGTGACCCCATGAACCAGAGCAGCTTTGGAAACACTCACTTTCCTCTCAAAGCTTTTCCTTTTTTTATGTCCCTGGAGCTTTCATGGCAAAATACTGGAGTGGGTTGCCAGTTCCTTCTCCAGGTGGATTACATGTAGTCTAAACTCTTGGCTGACCTGTCTGTCTTGGGTGGCCCTACATGGCATAGATCATAGCTTCTTGGAGTTATCCAAGACCCTTTGCTTGAGTGATCCATGAAGGGGTATACACCTTTAGGTGCCATGCAAAAATGTTCCTTTTTAACTAGGTTTTTGCTTGATATATTTGACATCCTAGTCTTTTTCAAATGTGGCTCTTTTTTGGGAGGGGGTGTTATTGGGTTGTTGCTTTTATTCTGATTGTATATGATGTGATATTTTCTGCGAACCACACTGATACCTCCAGGTATAGGGCAGTATATAAACTCAATAAAAAAAATACTAACATTAATACTTTCATTATTTGTACCCCATGGATCTGACTGGCTTGCCGCAGCCACTCTGGCTGGCTTCTAACAAATATAAAAGCAATAAAACATAAAACTTAAAAAACTTCCCTATACATGTCTGCCTTCAGATGTCTTCAAAAAGCTGTATAGTTATTTATTTGACAACTGACGGGAGGGCGTTCCACAGGGTGGGCACCACTACCAATAAGGCCCTCTGCCTCGTTCCTTGTAACTTCACTTTGTGCAGGGAGGGAACCGCCAGAAGGCCCTGGGACCTGGATCTCTGTGTCCGAACTGAATGATTGACGCTACTGAATAAAGACACTACTTCAGCATTTCATCAGTTTGCCTTTTTATTCCATCAGGACATGTCGAAGGGATGCTGGCAGAAGGAGAACAATCAGAAGTGTCGCCAAAAGGATTCAAAGAGGAGGAGGAGCAAAGGAATCTGGGGGTTCAAGATGGAGGCAGCAGGCGAGAGGGGAGACAAAAGCACAAGCCGGAGGGTGACTCCGGTACGTCTCAGGGTGGTGATAATCAAATTCACAGAGAGGAGAAAAAGCATGAATGTACAGTGTGTGGAAAGAGATTGGGTAGTCGCTCAGCTCTTATTTTACATCAAAGAATACACACAGGAGAGAAACCGTATAAATGTTTGGAGTGTGGAAAGAGCTTCCGTGATAGTGGTAACCTTACCTCGCATCAAAGAACTCATACAGGGGAGAAACCGTATACATGTTTAGAGTGTGGAAAGAACTTCACTCAAAGAGGTACCCTAACCTCACATCAAATAACTCATACAGGGGAGAAACCGTATACATGTTCAGAGTGTGGAAAGAACTTCAGTAGGAGAAGTCACCTTACCTCACATCAAAGATCTCATACAGGGGAGAAACCGTATACGTGTTCAGACTGTGGAATGAGCTTCAATCAGAGTAGCCACCTTAAGTCACATCAACGAATTCATACAGGGGAGAAACCGCATACGTGTTTGGAGTGTGGAAAGAGCTTCACTCGCAACAAAGGGCTTACTAGACATCAACAAACTCATCAAGGGAGCAAATTTTATGAATGCTGGGAATGTGGCAAGAACTTCAGTCGCATCAACTCCCTTTTTCAGCATCAAAGAATTCATGTAGGGGAGAAACAATATACATGTTTGGAGTGTGGAAAAAGTTTCAGCCACAGTTGGAGCCTTGCCTTGCATCAAAGATTGCACACAGGAGAGAAACCTTATAAATGTTTGGAGTGTGGCAAGAGCTTCAGCCAGAGTGGTACCCTTACTAACCACCGAATAACTCATACAGGAGAGAAACCTTATAAATGTTTGGAGTGTGGCAAGAGCTTCTATCGCAGTTACGAACTCACGTCGCATCAAAGAACTCATACAGGAGAGAAACCGTATACGTGTTTGGAGTGTGGAAAGAGCTTTAGGTTCAGTAGTCACCTTACTAGACACCAAAGAACTCATACAGGGAGGAAATCTTAGAAATGTTTGGTGTATGGAAAGAATGTCAGTGACTGGGGCTCCCTTCCTAAACAGTAAAGAACTCATACAAGGGAAACATCTTAGTAATGTTGGAGTGTGGAAAGACCTTGGGGGTTATTTTGAAATAAACCTCCAGGGCCAGGTTAAAATACAAACGGTCTGGATGAAAGTAAGGTGGTAATGAGGGGATTGTTTATACAACAAAATTCTATTGAAAGGAAAAAGGAAATTTTAGATGAAATTATGAAAAAGGAGAATAAATTGCAAAAAAACTAATAAAGAGTCAGTAAAGCAGGCAATCAGAATATTACGAACCCAATATTCTATGATAGACAATGAAGAAATATTTTGAATATGCCAACAAATCAGGAAAATTGCTAGTGTGGCAATTGAAACAAAGTGAACAAAGAAATTTCATAAATAAAATCAATATAAATGGGAGAATTACAGATAAGATGAAGGAAATAAGAGAAGCATTTGTGAAATATTTCTCAGAATTGTATAAGAAAGGAAATGTAATCTCCCAAAATTAAAAGAGGAACAATCCGTGATTCTAAATACCCAAATAACAGCGCAAGAAGTATTAGAGGCAATAAATTGGACAAAAAGTGGCAAGTCTCCGGGACCAGATGGGCTAATGGCAAAATATTATAAAAAGCTAAGTGAGCAGTTAGTAAATCCATTGAAAGATGTGATGAATGAGATTCTAAAAGCAGGGGAAATCCCAGGAGCATGGAAGGAAGCTTATATAACAGTGATCCCAAACCAAGATTTGGATTTAATGCAAATAAAAAATTACAGGCTTATTTCATTATTAAATAATGATTACAAATTTTAGCTAATAGAATTAAAAAAAAATGTGAATATATACATCAATATCGGGCAGGATTTCTTCCAGGTAGACAAATGAAAGAGAATATAATAAATATTATGAACATGATAGAATACCTGGAGGTAAAAAATGAAAAAAAACAGCAATGATGTTTATGTCACGGCTAAAAATTGGCTGCTGTTTCTTTAATGCTAAAAGAACTAAGTCAGCAGCCTACAATGACTCATGCAACCTCTCACCTAATTGTACCTGTATATATAGAATGGTCAATGTTAGTGCTGTGTTGTGGGTTGGTTGGTTGGTTGGTTAGAGAAAGAGAGTTGCGTTTGATGTGTGTACAGTTGGTTGTTTTGCGGATGAAGACTTTTAAGAATAAAAGCATAAAATCGTCTTCAAGGACGTTCTTCTCGTGGAGTCTTTTATGCCGACAAGGGTCCGAGGAACAGGCTGAGGAGACAAAGGAAGTCAAGACCTTTGCTATTTTTTCAGAACACTGACAGGTTATGGGCCCAGTGTTTCTGAGTGTGTGCAAAGTGCAAAACGACTAACTGCATCTCAGTAAGGAGCTGGTAGTCCTGGTGGTGCATTGAGCCAGTGGCTGTGCGTTGGAGCAGTTGCTGACAAGCTGTAACTGTCTGCAGCAAGCCTGGAGGACAGGGAGACACACAGTCGGCTACTGGAACAGCTTGACTCGCTACAGGACCGCAGCAGGCAACTCATAGAGCAGCTACATTGGTTGCAGAGCCAGGTGCAACCTGAGGGTAAACAAAGGCAGCAGCTAGAAGCCGGTGAGTGCCACCCAGGACCATCCAGTCGGACTCTAAAGAGAGTGGGGGAGATCACGAGAGGGAGTTCACGGAAGGGTTAAAGGAGGCAAGAGAGGCCTGCATAGAGACCACCCCTGCTCATCTGTGCTTCGGAGAGACCCGGGGGCTGATGGAGGAGGAAGTTGGGGGGCTGAGAAACGTGGGGGGAGGGAAGTTGGGGGGCTGAGAAACGTGGGGGGAGGGAAGCCCAGCAGGACATTGACAGTGGGGAGACTGAGAGAGAGACGTGGCCTTTTAGAGAGTCATCTCCATCATGGCGGCTGGCAGGGGAACGTGTGGAGGGCCTGCCTTGGCTTCTCCCTCCTGGCTACTCCTCCAAGTTCTTCGACAGAGGGATCCCTGAAAAGGGGGGTCCACTTACCCCACCCCCTACATGGTTCAGGTCAGCTGTTTCCTCAGAAACATTATACCAAATCAAACCATTAGATAACCTGGGAGAGGAGAGGCTCCCCTCTCTCAGGCTTCCGGTTTCAGCTCTTATTTCTACTGCATGGTTGATCGAAGGTGATGATGATGTACAGCAACCCAGAAATAGGGGTGGAGGATGCTATAGAAATGCATTCAGGGATTATATAAAGGTAAAAGGACCCCTGGACGGTTAAGTCCAGCCTAATTTGACTATGGCGTGTGGTGCTCATCTCCGCTTTGAGACTGAGGGAGCCAGAGAGCTTTCCGGCTCATGTGGACAACTTCCAGAAGAACTACACAAAATCTACAAGGAGACTCACAGGAGTGTGGAACGAGCTTCAGTCAGAGTTCACACTTTACTGTAAATCAACAGACTAGTGTGAGACTGGTGGTGGTGCTTTGGAAGCCGAGTTGGTAAGATTATTTCCGGATGCTGTCAGCGACTCCCGGCTGTTGCCCAGGAAAGTATAAGGGAAAGTTGCCCAGGAAAGGGAAGATTTCCTATTGTGCTTGTGGATGTTTTTATGATCGTGGTGCTATAAAGTTCATTAGTGGGTTGTGAAACGCCGCCAACTTGCAATGGTGCCCAGCCACGCTCCCAGCTGTGCCAGTTAAAATTCTTCTTCTCAGACCCAGCAGAGTTTACTGCGCAACTGGAAATCAGATAGCAGTTGTTGTCTTCAAGAAATCAAACACACTGTAGCTTCTTAACTAACTTAAACTTTATTTACAGTTGCTTAACATAATACATCTAAACCAACAGAACTGAGCTGCATGGTAGCAGCTGCCTTATCTCTAAACACTCCTCCACAGAGCTTTCTCTTAGCTCTCACTTCTCAACCTCAAAGTGAAAGTACATTCTCTTTACAGCATGATTTATGACTACACAGTAATCAGCACATAGCTGTGGGCTGGCACCCAGATAATAAGAACGCCTGAGAGTGTTTTTAACTCCTTGCTTTCCATAATCCCAACAGTGCTTTTTTTATTCAGTATTTACAGAGAGGGGCTATACAACCCAACCTCTTGGAGAATAGCCTTGTCTCCACCCCCATCTCTCTCACTTCCTCATTGGCCACTTATACAGATGCCCTCTGTCTCTGAGCTCTCTGCTCTCCTACTTCCAAGGCTCGCCAGGTTCTGTGAGATGGTGTGTCAGGGATGCTTTCTAGTGACAACGTGTCAGCCGGGTGTTGCTCTGGCTCTCCCATGATTTCCCATCTTTCCCCCTCACCTGCCTCTGAGTTGAGACCTCCCTCAAACCCCTGTTGTAAATCTATACTATCTTCCTCTTCCTCCTCCCTGGAAGGGTCAGGCTAGGAAGGCAGTCTCCACCTTTGCTCCTCTGCCCAGTCCCTGACAGATTAGTATTATAGGAGCAGCACCATAACTCCCATTGTTGTAAAGAAGCAATGAAGACACAAAGGACTGTATCTTCTTACATGCTCAATGTAGGGATAGTCTTCAAACAATGGCTAAACCTGCCTCCTCGGTATTGACATGGTCTGGCGCTAGTGTAACTCCTCCTCCTACCTGTAATTCCGGAGATTGGATGTCCTAGTGCAGGGGTGGCCAACTCTCAAGAGACTGCGATCTACTCACAGAGTTAAAAACTGGGAGTGATCTACCCCCTTTTGGGGGGTTCAGGTCAAAGTTGTTGAGCTTTTTTAAGGAAGGAGGTAAAATGTTGAGCTTTTTTAGGGGTACCACAGTTGTCAGTTGTTCAGCTTCTTTGGGGGGAGCCAATGATCTACCGCAGACATCCAGTGATCTACCAGTAGATCATGATCTATCTGTTGGACATGCCTGTCCTAGTGGAACTTGCCCCAGCCATTCTGTTGGCAGGGGCCCACTCTCAGGCAGCCTCCCCTCCCCCCTCAATCAAACAATTAACAAAATGCCAAAAAAAAAAATTAAACAGCTACACATTAAAACAACCCCCATCTAAAGGAAACAGCATCTCTTTAAATAAAATTACAGTGGTACCTTGGTTCCCGAATGGCTTAGTTGATGATCAACTTGGCTCCTGAACGCCACATACCCAGAAGTAAGCATTCCGGTTTGCTAATGTTTTTTTGGAAGCCAAACGTCCTCTTCGGCTGTTGGCATTGTTTCCTGGGTCAATCAGCCAATCGGAAGCCGCGCCTACAACATGCCTACCGTGTTTCCCCTTTTTAAATACGTAGTCAGAAAGTAAGCCATGGCAGGGTTTTAATGCATTCGCAAAATATAAGACATACCCCGAAAATAAGACGTACCATGTTGCTTTCTTTTAGAGCCTCGGAGAGGCTTGAGACCAGATGGGAGGGGGTGCATGAATTGAGCGCGTCGCCAGGCGAGCCGCGCTGGGAGCCTCCCCGCTTTTCCCAGGACTTTTTTCCACTCGGGCCGAGCGCCCGGACGGGGAAACCCCTCGGCATCGGGAGCCCTGCTGGCCCCCTCCGCGCTGCCAGAATGTTGTGGGCTGCATGGTCAGAGGCAGAGTGGCGGTGGGAGCCCTGCTGGCCCCTTCTGCACCGCCAGAACATTGTGGGCCTCATGGCACAAGGCAGAGCGGTGGCCGGAGGTCCGCTGGCCCTTCCGCGCCGCCGGGGTGACTGACGGCAGTGGGAGCCGCGCTGCCGGAACGTTGTGGGCTGCATGGCCCAAGGCAGAGGGGCAGCGGGGCGACTGATGGTGGTGGGAGCCCTGCTGGCCCCTTCCGCCTTCCGTGAGCAACAAAAAGAAAGCGAGCCAGCCAGCCAAGAGCTCGCGATCGCTCCTCCAGACCACCTCACCAAGAGCCTCCGGCCTCTCGAGCGGCGATGCTCGGGCGCCGGAATGGGAAGAAAGACCCCATTCTGAGCGCTGCCTGCTCCCCGACGGATCGTGCAAAACCTGGCGCGCAGCGCAGGCGCGGGACGGAAGGCGCAATCCAGCCTCGGCAGCCCTTGTGACGGCGAGGGGAGCGTTGTGAGCCATTTAAAGCTGTGGCCGCCGCTTCACTGCTTTTTAGCCCCCTCCAACTGTTTGCTGGCTTTCTGCGTCCTTTTTGTGGTCCTGCCCACCTAGCAGTTCGAAAGCACGTCAAAGTGCAAGTAGCTAAATAGGGATCGCTCCGGCGGGAACCATGCGCTGCTCTGGTTCGCCAGAAGCAGGTTTGTAATGCTGGCCACATGACCCGGCAGTTGTCTGCGGACAAACGCCGGCTCCCTCGGCCTATAGAGTGAGATGAGCGCCGCAACCCCAGAGTCGGACACAACTGGACCTGGTGGTCAGGGGCCCCTTTACCTTTTACAACTTTATATACGAATACCAGACAACAAATGGGAGTGCCTGATCACCTCATCTGTCTCCTGAGAAATCTCTATGTGGGACAAGAAGCTACAGTTAGAACTGGATATGGAACAACTGATTGGTTCAAAATTGGGAAAGGAGTACGACAAGGTTGTATATTGTCTCCCTGCTTATTTAATTTATATGCAGAATTCATCATGCGAAAGGCTGGACTAGATGAATCCCAAGCCGGAATTAAGATTGCCGGAAGAAATATCAACAACCTCAGATATGCAGATGACACAACCTTGATGGCAGAAAACGAGGAGGAATTAAAGAACCTTTTAATGAGGGTGAAAGAGGAAAGCGCAAAATATGGTCTGAAGCTCAACATCAAAAAAACCAAGATCATGGCCACTGGTCCCATCACCTCCTGGCAAATAGAAGGGGAAGAAATGGAGGCAGTGAAAGATTTTACTTTCTTGGGCTCCTTGATCACTGCAGATGGTGACAGCAGTCACGAAATTAAAAGACGCCTGCTTCTTGGGAGAAAAGCAATGACAAACCTAGACAGCATCTTAAAAAGCAGAGACATCACCTTGCCGACAAAGGTCCGTATAGTTAAAGCTATGGTTTTCCCAGTAGTGATGTATGGAAGTGAGAGCTGGACCATAAAGAAGGCTGATCGCCGAAGAATTGATGCTTTTGAATTATGGTGCTGGAGGAGACTCTTGAGAGTCCCATGGACTGCAAGAAGATCAAACCTATCCATTCTGAAGGAAATCAGCCCTGAGTGCTCCCTGGAAGGACAGATCGTGAAGCTGAGGCTCCAATACTTTGGCCACCTCATGAGAAGAGAAGAATCCTTGGAAAAGACCCTGATGTTGGGAAAGATTGAGGGCACTAGGAGAAGGGGACGACAGAGGACGAGATGGTTGGATAGTGTTCTCGAAGCTACGAACATGAGTTTGACCAAACTGCGGGAGGCAGTGCAAGACAGGAGTGCCTGGCGTGCTATGGTCCATGGGGTCACGAAGAGTCGGACACGACTAAACGACTAAACAACAACAACCAGACAACATAAGAATTTGGACTTCTTGGCAGGTTTTAAATAAGCATTCACAAATTTATTAGTAAAAGAGATGATAGATAAGGTAATGATATGTACAATTTTAAAACATGCAGAGAACAATATGTATAAACAAACCAGAGAGGGGAGCTGAGGGAAGTCTTTGGAGGGTGGGAGAGGGAGGGATGGGAGGGGGGAAAGGGGGAAAATGTAATTGGGTACATTGATTAACAAATTGTCTTGATAGTTTCAATAAATTTAAGAAAAGAAAAAAAAGAATGGATATCAATGGACAACACACTATTGCTGGATACCCAGTGGAATCTCGGTTGTCGAACGTTTTGAATATTTGGAGCTTTCAAACACCAACAACCTGGAAGTGAATGCTTCCTTTTTCAAATGCAATTTGTAAATAGAATTATATATAACTAATATGATATACACTGTATATATAAAGCAATTGAAGTACTCCCCACACTCCTTCCATTCAAACCATTTATGATTTTTCAGTTTGTGGATTGTAGGGTTTCAACTGTTAAAGCTTTTCCTCCTTGTGAGTCAATTGATGTTTTGTAAGAACATCAGGACTGAAGCTCTACGGAACTCCATATAAGTAAGTGGTTGTCCTTTTGGAGTTTGCTGGTGTTTGCTAAGGTTTCCACTTCTATTGAAGCTCTTTCTACACTCCATACATGTCTGTTGATGTCTTCTAAGTTTCCTGTGTGTGAATTTAGGGTTCCACTCTGAAATAAACTCTTTCAAGACTCCATACATTTAAATGGTTTCTCCCGTGTGAGTTCGTTGATGTCTTCTAACTTTTCCAACATCAGAGAAGCCCTTTCCACACTCCATGCATTTAAATGGTTTCTGCCCAGTGTGAGCCCATTGATGTTTTCTAAGTGTTCCACTGTGACTGAAGCTCTTTCCGCACTCCGTGCATTTGAATGGTTTCTCCCCTGTGTGACTCCGTTGATGAATTCTAAGGTGTCCATTCTGACTGAAGCTCTTTCCACACTCCATGCATTGAAATGGTTTCTCCCCTGTGTGAGTCCGTTGATGTTTTCTAAGTGTTCCACTGTGACTGAAGCTCTTTCCGCACTCTGTGCATTTGAATGGTTTCTCCCCAGTGTGAGTTTGATTATGTGAATTCAGATGTTCACTCTGACTGAAGCACTTTCCACACTCCATGCATTTAAATGGTTTCTCCCCAGTGTGAGTCCGTTGATGATTTCTAAGCTTTCCACTGTCTCTGAAGCTCTTTCCGCACTCCATGCATTCAAATGGTTTTTCCCCTGTGTGAGTTCGATAATGGATTCTCAGTGCTTTACTATCAATAAAGCTCTTTCCACACTCCATGCATTTAAATAGTTTATCGCCTGTGTGGATCTGTTGATGTTTTCCAAATGTTCCACTATCAGTGAAGCTCTTTCCACACTCCACACATTTATATGGTTTTTCCCCTGTGTGAATTCGATGGTGGATTCTAAGTGTTCCATGATCAGTGAAGCTCTTACCGCACTCCATGCAATGAAATGGTTTCTCCCCTGTGTGAGTCCGTTGATGTTTTCTTAGTGCTCCACTATAAGTGAAGCTCTTTCCACAATCCATACATTCAAATGGTTTTTCCCCTGTGTGAGTTTGATGATGGATAGTCAGTGCTGTACCATCAATAAAGCTCGCTCCACATTCCATGCATTTAAATGGTTTCTCTCCTGTGTGAGTCCATTGATGTTTTCTTAGTGCTCCACTATAAGTGAAGCTCTTTCCACAATCCATACATTCAAATGGTTTTTCCCCTGTGTGAGTTTGATGATGGATAGTCAGTGCTGTACCATTAATAAAGCTCGCTCCACATTCCATGCATTTAAATGGTTTCTCCCCTGTGTGAGTCCATTGATGTTTTCTTAGTGCTTCACTATAAGTGAAGCTCTTTCCACAATCCATACATTTAAATGGTTTCTCTCCTGTGTGAGTCCGTTCATGTCTTTTAACTTTTCCAAACTCAGAGAAGCTCTTTCCACACTCCATACATTTAAATGGTTTCTCTCCTGTGTGAGTCCGTTGATGTCTGTGAACTCTTCGAAACTCAGAGAAGCTCTTTCCACACTCAATACATTTAAATGGTTTCTCCCCTGTGTGAACCCATTGATGGGATCTAAGGTGCCCACTCTGACTGAAGCTCTTTCCACACTCCATGCATTTAAAAGGTTTATCGCCTGTGTGGGTCCGTTGATGTTTTCTAAATGTTCCACTATCAGTGAAGCTCTTTCCACACTCCATACATTTATATGGTTTTTCCCCTGTGTGGGTCCGTTGATGGTTTTTAAGGTGTCCAATCTGACTGAAGCTCTTTCCACACTCAATACATTTATATGGTTTCTCCCCTGTGTGAGTGTGTTTATGTATACGAAGGTTTGAACGCCAACCAAAGCTTTTTCCACACTCCATGCATTTAAATGGTTTCTCTCCTGTGTGAGTCCGTTGATGTTTTCTAAGTGTTCCACTTTCAGTAAAGCTCTTCCCATACTCCATACTTTCAGATTGCTTCTCCTCTCTCTCTCCACGCTCCATGAATTTAAATGGTTTCTTCGTTATCCCCATTGGACATGGTCCACCAGAATTTTGACTGCCTTCTCCATTGTCTTCTTTCGACAGGGGGGGGGGGAGGAAATCTAGGAAGAGAACAAAGGAATATTACACACATCAATTAGGAAAGTGATGGGCAACCTTTTGAGCTTGATGTGTCAAAATTCGCCAAAAAACTGAGCATAATTCGGGTGGTGTGTCACTTCGAGAAAAAAAACCTATAATTTCACGATATTTATAGTTTAAATAACAAAAATGTATAATTGTAATATATAACTGTATTTAATAAACCAATTATTAAACCAAACTAAACCAAACCAAAAACCCCTTATTTATCACAAAGTGCCCAGAGTTGTTGAGCTTTTTTGGGGGAGCTGCTGACCAAAGTTTTGGAGGTTTTTTTTTTTTTAGTTCAAAAGTTTCTTTGCTTTTTTTGGGAGGGGGTGCCCCAAAGCTACTGTGCTTTTGGGGGGAGAAAGAGAACAGAAATAAATGACGAATAATACCTTCACTGGAACTAACATGCAGCACCGACATAGTCTCCCAAAGCGCCAAAAAACCCCAGCACAGAACGGGTTAAAAAACGAACACTGTTACGCCCAATCATCGCCCAATCATCGTCTGCCAAAGCGCCAGAAAAAAACAGCACAGAAAGGGTAAAAAAACCAATCTCTGGCTACCACCAGCAGCAGCAACAACAACAAAAATGGATCGGAGGAGACAAGCTGTAGCGTGAGGAGGAGCGGGAGAACAAATGGGGGGGGGACAACAGCATGAATGGGCCGATGGGGCATGTGCCAGCAGTGAGGGCTCTGCGTGTCATGTCTGACACGCGTGTCATAGGTTCGCCATCACTGAATTAGGACATTCTCTTATTTTAACATCTCATACATTCCTTCCTCTCCTCCGTATGTTTTTAGGAAATACAAATGAAATAATGTCAAATAATGGTAATGAGTTTCAGAAGCATTATCTTAGAATACGGTTGAACTGTGGGGTTTACTTTTTAAATAAAGTGGTTTCTCACAGGAAAGGGAACTGCTCTATGTCCATGAACCTGCCTACTATTCATCAGGGTCCTAAGTTCATGATGAATTTCGTCATCCTCTGCACAATAATCCTCCACCCCTTGGGCCACATTTTGTCCCCTTTGACCTCCAGATGTTTATTAATCACCTGCACAGTCCCTTTGGCCTCAGGAGGTCCATACTGACCATATTTGGAGACCCCTATATGTCTAGTGACAAGGCTTGGTGCTTGTGGTCAGCTGAAGGAATGCTCAGGTAGGAGAATCTCTCAGCCTTGCATTATTGCATGGAGAGAGCTGGAGATGCAGAAGGAAAGCAGCTGGAGCCTGATTATTATTTGCTATAATTATATGCCACCTGATCTTGCACCCGCCTCCTGATATTGGACTAGGGAATCTCCACTAAGATAGTCCAGTGTCAGGAGGCGGGTGTGAGATCAGGTGGCATATAATTATAGCCAATAATAACTGGGTTGGATGTTTTAACCTGGCCTTCCCAGCAGTCAGGCTCCAGCTGCTTCCCCCTTTGCACTGGGTGGCCAAGGGCTTCTGGATATACGATCTCTGCTCCTATTGCAAATTATTTATTAAATTTCTATACCTCTCTTCATCTGAATATCACAAGATAAAAAGATTCACGACACTGAAAAAGGTGAAAATTAAAGGTGAATAACACTGATTGTGGGAAAGGAAAGAAAGAAGATGACTCTGGAGAAAGGAAGTATTTCTCAGCTATGATTGTGACTCATAATCCTAGCCATACTTTCCTCTGGAATATCAACTGGACCTCTTTGGAATAGGAGCCAGAATTCTTTTGGGATTTCATCCACACACATCTTTAGTGTGGGCAGCAGCAGAGGAAGGCAGGGCGGGGGGAGGGGGCAGCTCTGGTGTTGTACTTTGGTGGACCGACTGTACCATCCTAAGCAAGCAACTCTGGGGGTGAACGTTTGCCTTTAAAAAGCCCTTCCCCAGGGGTCGGCAGGGGTTTCTACGCTGCTGAGTGTGGACACCTTGGTGTCCAGTGTGATGTAGTGGTTAAGAGCGGTAGACTCCTAATCTGGGGAACCGGGTTCGTGTCTCCGCTCCTCCACATGCAGCTGCTGGGTGACCTTGGGCTAGTCACACTTCTCTGAAGTCTCTCAGCCCCACCCACCTCACAGGGTGTCTGTTGTGGGGGAGGAGGGGAAAGGAGATTGTTAGCTGCTTTGAAACTCCTTCGGGTAGTGATAAAGTGGGATATCAAATCCAAACTCTTCTTCTTCTTCTTCTCTTATAGTGTTATGGTCTCAAGAACCCTTAAGATCCAGTTCCACCAACTCCTAAGTAACTGTGCCCCTGAGCCCCTAAGGCAGGCATGTCCAAAGTCCTTTCCGGGGGCCTAATCTGGCCCCTGTGGCAGTTTATTTCCTGTGGTAAAAGTCTTTAAAAAGTTAAATCACTTCAACTCTAAAAAAAAGGTCAGCAGCTTTGGTTGGCCCTTTTATCGGGCCTCCTGGCCCTTCGCTTCATCAAATCGGGCCCTCTTTGAAAAAAGTTTGGACACCACTGCCCTAGGGGAACCTTCTATGCTGAGGTGAGGCATCTCTGGCCCTCCAGATGTGCTTGGACACAAAGTACTATCATCCCAAGGAAAGATGGCAGATGGCCAGGGATTATGGGAGCATTATCTAGTGGGGTGCACTTGCCCCTTCTTCCCCCTCTTCTGAAAATGCTGAATTTCTGTATTTCATTTCCTCCTCCTTCCGTGATCTCCAACATCTTCCTGATACAGTCCCAACTGCACACATTCCCAAATCATCCTGCACCACTGACTTCCCGAGGCTGCTGTATTGTGTCTAGGATACTGGCAATGGGAAGCACCTTCCATTGGATGAGAGGATAGGGGGTTAAATCAGAGCAGGCCAAATGGCACTCAGCTCAGTCCCCTCCTTGCCCCTCTCTGCATCTGCTGCCTGAGGGGGCTGCCTCAGTCTCCCTCATGGGGGAGCAGGCCCTGAGAACAGCCTTCTCTCTGCCCCTACCCCAAAGTACAGGAAACATGAGAGAGAAGACCTTAGAGTGTCACCGTGGAACATAACAACAACAGGAACAAGAACAAGAACAGCAACAATAAAAATAGTTTGTAAGTCAGTTTGGGCTGCCCTGGGCAAGAGAAATAGACTAATAGGTTGAATAAATAAATAACAACAATTGCAACAATAATAATGCAGGTTCTTGAAGGGGGGGACACAGGAACCCACCCATTTGCATAGCGATCTTCCCAATCTCTTAAATCCCACAGACGTGAGATATGATAGAGTGGGAATAATGGAAACCAGGTGGAATGGAGAGAAGGAGTTGGGCACAGGTATCTCTGGGTATATTCAAAGCTATGGTTTTCCCAGTACTTTGGCCACCTCATGAGAAGAGGAGACTCCCTGGAAAAGACCCTGATGTTGGGGAAGATTGAAGGCACAAGGAGAAGGGGACAACGGAGAACGAGATGGTTGGACAGTGTTCTCGAAGCTACGAACATGAGTCTGACCAAACTGCGGGAGGCAGTGCAAGACAGGAGTGCCTGGCGTGCTCTGGTCCATGGGGTCACAAAGAGGCGGACACGACAAAATGACTAAACAACAACAATCTCTGAATAGGAACCCTTTAGATGCTTCTCCAAAGAAACACAGGAATGTGTGTGAAACTGTAGATCCTAAGACAAAAGCTGCTGAAGGCGGAAATAATAAAGTGGGCTTTTTTCCCTTTCCTCTTTCCCCCAATGGTTAGACTCGCTATAACAACCCCCAGCGCCCCATGCAGCTGCTGATCTGGGACTTATGGCAGGGCAAGGACTGAGCTTCAAGGGAGGAGAGGGTGGGTGGATCAGGCCTTCTGTTCAGGGATCTCTGCCTGGTCGACTTGAAGTCATGGCAGATTCCTGCGCAGGAGGGAGAAGTCAAGACAGGCAGCCCCCCAAGTCTCTCTCTCTTTTTCCAAGATGGCTTCGATTCCTCCCCCAGGGATGCTTCCCTCCCTCCCTCAGCCCCCCAACTTCCTCTGTCCTCCACCCCCCAGTCTCCCCTTCGCCCAGAGCCCCCCGTCAGCTAACTATTTGCTCTGCATGCCCAATCTCTCCCAATGTGCCCACCTCTCCATCTGGAGGAGCCTCGTAGGAAGGGAGGGGAGGGAGGAGGGAGACGGGGGGGTCTCTATCCAGGCCTCTCTCGCCTCCTTTAACCCTTCCACGGACTCCCCATCTCTAGACAAAAGAGACCCCCCAAGCCGCGTCTTGGCACCCGGGCGGAGTCAAAAGCGCCCCAGGGATTCCTGCCAGGGGGAACCCGGAACTCGCAGAGGGGTGAGGAACTGGGGCCTCGGTTCAAATCTCAGCCCTTCCACAGAAGGAAGGGGGAGGGGAGCACTCCCATTCTTCCTTTCATCTCCCCCTCGCCCCAAATCCCGCTCTCCTTTCCCTGGTGCCCTGCAGATTCAGGGGGAGGAACAGCGCATCTGCAGCCGGATTGCATGGATCGGGGCCTCTGCAAATAGCGCCCAGGAAGTGAGTTGTTGTTGGGGGGTCTCTGCCCCATTTCTCTCCTCGCCCATCGCGTCCCCCCCTCCCCGTAGCTCTACCTGTTTGTCCTCTTTGGCCCTCCGCTTCCATCGCTCGCTTTTCTATTCCGATTTCCTTTCCTGCACACAGCTGTCAACTTTCAGATTTGAAAATAAGGGATCAGCAGCAGCCTCACCTGTCAAAGGGACAGTCCAGTCAGTTATGTATAAACCTCTTTTTCCTCCTCATCTGCAGATCTGCTCCTCTTTTGGGAATGTGAATGGCGGCCCCTCCCCCTCCAACCTTGGCTCCCCCCTCCAAACCTTCCTGCCTCTCTAGGAAGCAGAGCTTCCACAAATTCTCTTTCCAAACAAGCTCTGTTATCCTGTTTCTTTCCAGAGAAGATCTCAGGTTCAATCCCCAGAAAAGGCAGGGAAAAAGACCCCCTCCCCACCTCCGAAAAAGTCCTCCGCGGCAGGAAGGTTACATTCCCCCTTCATCTCTTTTAATCCATTTCCGGGAGAGGGGGGGGTCTGGTCAGTTTTACACCCATTTCCCAACGTGGGGGGAGGCAGGGCCATGGCGTAGGGTGTCCCGGTTACAACAGCCCTGCAGAGTAGACCGGAGTTGTTATGCGCGTTTGAGGCTTGGAACGGTAACTTACAACAACCCTAAATGGTGTTATCCCTTGCCATTATATCTATCTATCTATATCTATCTATCTATCACCCATCCGCTTATTTTATGTGAGCTGCTTGGAAGACAGCTTTGGTTCAAAGGCAGGATTGAAATACGATGATTTTTCCTCATTCGTAACGAAGAGATATTCCACCACCCCTCCTCTCCATGGGCTGGCGATCTCCAGATCCAGGGCTGTCCCCCTTCTCCCCACTGCCCCTTTAAAGAACCTTAGCATCACATAATATGAGAATTGGAAGGGGCCTGAAGAGTCATCTAGACCAGGGGTAGGCAACCTCAGGCCCGTGGGCCGGATGCGGCCCAATCGCCTTCTCAATCCGGCCCACAGATGGTCCGGGAATCAGCGTGTTTTTACATGAGTAGAATGTGTCCTTTTATTTAAAATGCATCTCTGGGTTATTTGTGGGGCATAGGAATTCGTTCATTTCCCCAAAAAAATATAGTCCGGCCCATCACATGGTCTGAGGGACAGTGGACTGGCCCACAGCTGAGAAAAGTGCTGACCCCTGATCTAGACCAACCCCCTGCCATGCAGGAATATCAGCTCGAGCATCCAGGACAGGTGGCCACCCAACCTCTGCTGAAAAACCTCCAAGGAAGGAGAGCCCACCACCTCTCATGGGAGTCTGTTCCCCTGCCAAACAGCTCTTGCTGTCAGAGAGGGTTTCCAAATGTTTAGTCAGAATCTCCTTTCTTGCAACTTGAAGCCATTGGTTGGAGTCAAACCCACAGCCTAGAATAGATCTTTTTTTGTTGCTGCTTCACTCTGTGGACTCATGTTAAGCTAGTGGTCCACCAAGACCCCTAGATCCTTTTCACATGTAGTGCTAGGAAGCCAGGTGACCCCCATCCTCTATTTGTGCAGGTGGTTCGTCCTTCCTAAGTGCAGGGCCTGACATTTGTCACTGTTGAAATTCATTTTGTTAGTCATTTTGGTATGCAAGGACGTGCCCCAGCAGAGCTGCTATTCCTGTTACAGGAAATCTCAGGGGAACACTAATAGCGCAAGTTGCACCCAAATTCTCAGTCCTCATCCTCCTGAGTGGTGGATCTATGGCTGGGCAGGATCTGTCCCTGAAAACTGGCCACATCAGGTCCATGTGCCCCTATGACATTCAAAGGAAGCATCCTGTTGGCTGCCTCAATGCTCAGAAGTGGCTCCTGCCTCCAGGCAGCTTGTGAATTTGTAGAAAGTTGACCCTTAAGTTTGGGACCTGTCAAACGCACACTATAGACACCTGTAGGGTTTCTTCCCTATGTGTGTTATCTTGGGGATAATTTGATATGACCTTACAGTGAAGCAGTGAACACACTTAGGTCCACTCCCCATTGCATTGAGGTCTCTCTGGCACTGCCCACTCTCTGCTCTACCACCTTCCCTCCTCATGCAAGATGTGCAACTAGGAGGAGAGTCCTTCCTGGTTATGCCACTAAACAGCCCTTTTATTCCTGATGCCCCCAGAGATAATATTTTATCTGAACACTTCCCCCTTCACATAGCCAAGAATGAGGAGGTGTTGCAACACAATTAATTTATAAAATATAAACAATATATGAGGGTTTGGATATTAGCAGAACATATAAGATGCTTTTAGTCTTTTTGTGCTTTAATTATTCCTTTATTGCAATTACATCAATGGGAGTTATGATGCTGTTCCTAGAATACTAATCCCACCATTCCTGCTCCCAAACTACCACCCCAACTCCTAACACCAACATTTCCAACTCTCTCTACCAAGGACCAAAAATCAGCTGACTCTCAGTCCGCCATCACTCACCCCAGCACTCCAGATTCTCCTCCTCCCTATCCAACATTATATTATATATTCTATTATACTTGTGAGACATTACCTTCACATACAACTTTATATACGAATACCAGACAACATAAGGATTTGGACTCCTTGGCTGGTTTTGAATAAACATTCACAAATTTATTAGTAGAAGAGATGATAGATAAGGTAATGATACGTACAATTTTATAACATGCAGAGAACAAAATGTATAAACAAACCAGAGAGGGGAGCTGAGGGAAGTCCTTGGAGGGTGGGAGAGGGAGGGATGGGAGGGGGGAAAGGGGGGAAATGTAATTGGGTACATTGATTGACAAATTGTCTTGATAGTTTCAATAAAGTTAAGAAAAGAAAAGAAAAAAAGAATGGATATCATTTGACAACACACTATTGCTGGTACCCAGTGGAATCTTGGTTGTTGAATGTTAAACATTATTTTATTGACTTCCTCAGATCCCTTCTTCCTGGTTTTCGTAATTTCCTAATCTTAATCATAGCGGGTTTCTTACTCTTAAATTCAATTCTTATTCTTTAGATAAACTATCCAACAATTTCCACCTTCTTCGTGCCCCCTCTCCACAGGCCCCCTCCTGCCACTAGGGATACCCATAAGAGGTGACCGTCCAAAGGTGATTCATTTTGTAATTGATATTCCCTCCGCCTCCCCCTCCCCCCCAGAGCCCCCCCCTGCCACAAGAGGCTCCAGGATGGCAGGGAGAGAAAGAGTCAGATATCCCCCCAACTACCTATCTAAACATACAATTCTATTATGTTAACCTAAAAATTTTTCCAAGCCGTTCCTCCGCCTCCCCCACAAGAAATATCAAATATTTGTTCAAATCTCTAATCATACCTCTTAACCTTATTATCCTATATACCTCCTCCTCTCCCCTGGATTCTTTCCCCCATTCGGTTCAGCAATTCCGTTGTCAAGCCAAGATTTCAAAACCGTTTTTCAACCAGCCTGAATGCAATTTAACCATTTTTTTTCAACCCACCCCAAGTCTATCCCATTTTAAAATCCAAGTCTTTGTCTTCCCCTCCCTCTGCTTTTCCCACCCCTCAATTTCACTTCCTTGCCCAATTGCATTTTCCCAATCCTCCCAATTTCCTTCAAAAATCAGTTCCCAATCTTGGTGATGCATTCCCACAGTAGTTGGTTTCTCAGTTGTTTTTTGACAGTTCTTCTCTTCATATTGAATACTTTCTTCTTCCTTTCCCTTGTTTTGTTGTGCATCGTCCGAAGCTTGTTTTTTAAGATCCCTTTCATTTACAAGCGTAACATTTAAATCCTGTCCCTGGTCCACAGTGCTTGCTAACAGTAGGCTGAACTGTTGCTGTCCCTTTAAGAGATCTCCCAGTATTTCCAAATATTTCAACACAGTCTGTTGGAAGGCAGATGTTCCGGATGTTGACATTCTTTTCCAGTCTCAAGCAGAATGGAGATCAGAGGACAAAAGACAATGGAATTTCCGTCCTCAAGAACAGTAGAATCCATCTTGGCTGACCATTTTCATGATCTTTGAATCAGTTCAGTTTCTTCAAATATCGTATAACGTCAATCACGACTTTCTTTCTCCCCCCCTTTTTTTACAGCTGTCAAATTTACTTCACAATATTTCCTTGCTGAGCCTCATAGGGTGCTCGCACCAGGATTGAGAAGGGGCTTCCCCCCTTCCAATCTTATTCTTTTGCAGGGATTTTTCTTATTACCGAGAAATCTGCCCCTCTACACCCTGCTTATAGGGGTGAGAAAGTCTTTCTTATTGGTGTTTCAAAGACAGTCAGTTTTCTTTTCGGCTTTGGAGCATTTTAGCACTTCTTAGTTGAGCAGTAGGAAGAGATCGACTCCCGTTTTTTTAAAACCTCTTCCTATAATCCAAATTATCTTTTCTTAGTCCCAATTAGAGATTTCACTTACTTAGTCCAGATCTTTCTTTTGATGGGAAGAATCTGCCACTTGCAGGCTGAAGATTCGGGGCTTCACTTCTTGGAGGTGACGGTGGTGCCCAAAATGGCTCCCGCGACTTCCACTCCGCTGGCTCTCGGTGGCTCTAATGAGCCTCCCGGGCAGCGGAGGAATTGGGTTAGGAGCACCGCTGGGCTGCTAAGCCCCCGGGACGTTCTTCCCGGGGTTTTTATGGGGAATCCGCGTGCCCCCGTGAACTTCCCCCCCTTCCGCGATGCCAGAGACCTCGGAGCTCGAGGTCTCTGCGTCCTCTCACCAGCGCGGCAGACTGGAAGTCTTTTCCTCCTTGCGAGTCCATTGATGTTTTGTAAGAACATCAGGACTGAAGCTCTACGGAACTCCATATAAGTAAGTGGTTTCCCTTTTGGAGTTTGCTGGTGTTTGCTAAGGTTTCCACTTCTATTGAAGCTCTTTCCACACTCCATACATTTATTTGCTTGTCCCTGAGTGAGTCTGTTTATGTCTTCTAAGTTTCCTGTGTGTGAATTTAGGGTTCCACTCTGAAATAAATTCTTTCAAGACTCCATGCATTTAAATGGTTTCTCCCGTGTGAGTTCGTTGATGTCTTTTAACTTTTCCAACATCAGAGAAGCCCTTTCCACACTCCATGCATTTAAATGGTTTCTGCCCAGTGTGAGTTTGATTATGTAAATTCAGGTTTCCACTCCGACTGAAGCACTTTCCACATTCCATGCATTTAAATGGTTTCTCCCCTGTGTGAGTCCGTTGATGATTTCTAAGTTTTCCACTGTTACTGAAGCTCTTTCCGCACTCCATGCATTCAAATGGCTTTTCCCCTGTGTGAGTTTGATGATGGATTCTCAGTGCTTTACTATCAATAAAGCTCTTTCCACACTCCATGCATTTATATGGTTTTTCCCCTGTGTGAATTCGAAGGTGGATTCTAAGTGTTCCACGATCATTGAAGCTCTTACCGCACTCCATGCAATTAAATGGTTTCTCCCCTGTGTGAGTCCGTTGATGTTTTCTAAATGTTCCACTATCAGTGAAGCTCTTTCCACACTCCATGCATTTATATGGTTTTTCCCCTGTGTGAATTCGATGGTGGATTCTAAGTGTTCCACTGTTACTGAAGCTCTTTCCACAATCCATACATTCAAATGGTTTTTCCCCTGTGTGAGTTTGATGATGGATAGTCAGTGCTGTACCGTCTATAAAGCTCGCTCCACATTCCATGCATTTAAATGGTTTCTCCCCTGTGTGAGTCCATTGATGTTTTCTTAGTGCTCCACTATAAGTGAAGCTCTTTCCACAATCCATACATTCAAATGGTTTTTCCCCTGTGTGAGTTTGATGATGGCTAGTCAGTGCTGTACCATCAATAAAGCTCGCTCCACACTCTATACATTTATATGGTTTCTCCCCTGTGTGAGTCCGTTGATGTCTTTTAAGTTTTCCAAACTCGGAGAAGCTCTTTCCACACTCCATGCATTTAAATGGTTTCTCTCCTGTGTGAGTTCGATGATGTAAAGTCAGCTTGCCACTCTGACTGAAGCACTTTCCACACTCAATACATTTAAATGGTTTCTCCCCTGTGTGAACCCATTGATGGGATCTAAGGTACGCACTCCGACTGAAGCTCTTTCCACATTCCATGCATTCAAATGGTTTCTCACCTGTGTGGGACCGTTGATGGTTTCTAAATGTTCCACTATCAGCTGTGAAGCTCTTTCCACACTCCATACATTTATATGGTTTTTCCCCTGTGTGGGTCCGTTGATGGTTTTTAAGGTGTCCAATCTGACTGAAGCTCTTTCCGCAATCCATACATTTATATGGTTTCTCCCCTGTGTGAGTGTGTTTATGTATACGAAGGTTTGAACGCCAACCAAAGCTTTTTCCACACTCCATGCATTTAAATGGTTTCTCTCCTGTCTGAGTCCGTTGATGTTTTCTAAGTGTTCCACTTTCAGTAAAGCTCTTCCCATACTCCATACTTTCAGATTGCTTCTCCTCTCTCTCTCCACGCTCCATGAATTTAAATGGTTTCTTCGTTATCCCCATTGGACATGGCCCACCAGAATTTTGACTGCCGTTTCCATTGTCTTCTTTCAACGGGGGTGGGGGGTGGGGTGGAGGAAATCTAGGAAGAGAACCAAGGAATATTACCCACATCAATTAGGACATGCTCTTATTTTAACATCTCATACATTCTCTCCTCTCCTCTATATGTTCCCAGTTTTTAGGAAATACAAATGAAATAATGTCAAATAATGGTAATGAGTTTCAGAAGCATTATCTTAGAATATGGTTGAAGTGTGGGATTTACTTTTTAAATAAAGAGGTTTCTCACAGGAAAGGGAGCTGCTCTATGTCCATGAGCCTGCCTACTATTCATCAGGGTCCTAAGTTCATGATGAATTTCGTCATCCTCTGCACAATAATCCTCCACCCCTTGGGCCACATTTTGTCCTCTTTGACCTCCAGATGTTTATTAATCACCTGCACAGTCCCTTTGGCCTCAGGAGGTCCATACTGACCATTTTTGGAGACCCCTATATAAGTCTAGTGACAAGGCTTGGTGCTTGTGGTCAGCTGAAGGAATGCTCAGGTAGGAGAATCTCTCAGCCTTGCATTATTGCATGGAGAGAGCTGGAGATGCAGAAGGAAAGCACCTGGACATGGGAATCTCCACTAAGATAGTCCAGTGTCAGGAGGCGGGTGTGAGATCAGGTCGCATATAATTATAGCCAATAATAACTGGGTTGGATGTTTTAACCTGGCCTTCCCAGCAGTCAAGCTCCAGCTGCTTCCCCCTTTGCACTGGGTGTCCAAGGGCTTCTGGATATATGATCTCTGCTCCTATTGCAAATTATTTATTAAATTTCTATACCTCTCTTCATCTGAATATCACAAGATAAAAAGATTCACGACACTGAAAAAGGTGAAAATTAAAGGTGAATAACACTGATTGTGGGAAAGGTAAGAAAGAAGATGACTCTGGAGAAAGGAAGTATTTCTCAGCTATGATTGTGACTCATAATCCTAGCCATACTTTCCTCTGGAATATCAACTGGACCTCTTTGGAATAGGAGCCAGAATTCTTTTGGGATTTCATCCACACACATCTTTAGTGTGGGCAGCAGCAGAGGAAGGCAGGGCGGGGGGAGGGGGCAGCTCTGGTGTTGTACTTTGGTGGACCGACTGTACCATCCTAAGCAAGCAACTCTGGGGGTGAACGTTTGCCTTTAAAAAGCTCTCCCCCCCCCACAACGCTTAACAGGTACACACAAACCATGTTCAAAGCATGGAAATCGGAAATAGACAAACTATCCCCAACCCCGTCCCCACTAATTCCCCTGGCCTACCACCCATTATTCCACCACGCAGCACAAAACCTCCAAATAAAAACCTGGCAAACCAAAGGCCTGTATCGCTTAACAGACTTCTAAAAAAAAAAAAAAAACCCTGTCAACACAAGAAATACAGGACAAACTAGAAGAGACCCAAATACCCTGGTTAGCACAAAACCAAATACAGGCTCTCCTAAAAAACCAAGCAACAAAATTAGCAGCAACTAGACCCCCGACTGCCTTTGAAAACCTCCTCCTAACAACAAAGGGACACGACAAAGGAATGGTATCCGCAATATACAAAATACTACTCAAAAGTCCCATGAATCCCCTAGACGCCATCAAAAACAATGGGAGGACGACATAGGATACGAAATAAATCCCACCCAATGGACCAGAATGTGGTCCAAACCCCCCTTCAAATCCATATCAATGAAAAGAAGAGAACTCTCCCTGAAACTAACCTACAGATGGTACCTAACTCCAAGAAAACTAGCACTAATGCGCCCAGGAACCTCATCGAAATGCTGGAGAGGGTGCACCTCCACAGGCACATACTTCAACATGTGGTGGGAGTGCCCCAAAATCCAATCATTCTGGACAATAACCATACGAGAAATCTGTAAGATAACTAAGCAAGTGCTAGAACTCACCCCAGAACTGGCCTTATTAAACATCTTCCAAGACAACAATGCCCACTCAGAACACAAAGAACTCATAACCCACCTACTGACAGCATCCAGAAACACCATAACCAGACATTGGAAAAACCTGTCAGGGGTAAACATGAACCAATGGTATCAAGTCGTATGGGAAACAGCCCTACTAGAGAAACTAACCAGTAAGCTGAAACTGACACGGGGACAAACGGAAGAAGACACCTTCACCCCAATATGGTTCCCCTTCATCACCTACACAGCCCAACAAGACAACGACAAAAACCTACCGTCAGCATACAAATCAATATGGCTAACCTAACCAAAACACCCACCCACCCCACTCACACAAGAAACCAAAGACCACCACAGCCAAACACAAATGAACAAGTGCATCCTACGCCAACCCCCGACCTCTCTCGCCAACAAAGGAGCACAAGCGAACAACAGAGAACCTGCACGACCAACGCTGACACTGAACCTCTACGCATATCAGGAAAAAAGAGACACCCCACCCCACTCACCTCCCCAGCCCGCCCACCCCTCCCCCCCTTTTTTCTTCCTAATGTCTCAACAATCAAGATTAATGTGTAAAAACGATGCATGGAAAAAAATGAGACTTTGTACTACCTTTGTAAACCAAGAAAATCCTTAATAAAAATTTAAAAAAAAGCTCTTCCCCAGGGGTCGGCAGGGGTTTCTACGCTGCTGAGTGTGGACACCTTGGATTTATAGTGTTATGGTCTCAAGAACCCTTAAGATCCAGTTCCACCAACTCCTAAGTAACTGTTCCCCTGAGCCCCTAAGGCAGACATGTCCAAAGTCCTTTCCGGGGGCCTAATCTGGCCCCTGCGGCAGTTTATTTCCTGTGGTAAAAGTCTTTAAAAAGTTCAATCACTTCAACTCTTAAAAGAGGTCAACAGCTTTGGTTGGCCCTTTCATCGGCCCTCATGGCCCTTCACTTCATCAAATCTGGCCCTCTTTGAAAAAAGTTTGGACACCACTGCCCTAGGGGAAATTCTATGCTGAGGTGAGGCATCTCTGGCCCTCCAGATGTGCTTGGACACAAAGTGCTATCATCCCAAGGAAAGATGGCAGATGGCCAGGGATTATGGGAGCATTATCTAGTGGGGTGTACTTTCCCTTTCTTCCCCCTCTTCTGAAAATGCTGAATTTCTGTATTTCATTTCCTCCTCCTTCCGTGATCTCCAACATCTTCCTGATACAGTCCCAACTGCACACATTCCCAAATCATCCTGCACCACTGACTTCCCGAGGCTGCTGTATTGTGTCTAGGATACTGGCAATGGGATAGCACCTTCCACTAGATGAGAGGATAGGGGGTTAAATCAGAGCAGGCCAAATGGCACTCAGCTCAGTCCCCTCCTTGCCCCTCTCTGCCTCTGCTGCCTGAGGGGGCTGCCTCAGTCTCCCTCATGGGGGAGTAGGCCCTGAGAACAGCCTTCTCTCTGCCCCCCCGGAGTACAGGAAACATGAGAGAGAAGACCTTAGAGTGTCACCGTGGAACATAACAACAGGAACAAGAACAAGAACAGCAACAATAAAAATAGGTTGTAAGTCAGTTTGGGCTGCCCTGGGCAAGAGAAATAGAGTAATAGGTTGAATAAATAAATAACAACAATTGCAACAATAATAATGCAGGTTCTTCAGGGGGAACACTGGAACCCACCCATTTGCATAGCGATCTTCCCAATCTCTTAAATCTGATATACAGTAGTGGGAATAATGGAAACCAGGTGGAATGGAGAGAAGGAGTTGGGCACAGGTATCTCTGGGTATATTTAAAGCTATGGTTTTCCCAGTAGTGATGTATGGAAGTGAGAGCTGGACCATAAAGAAGGCTGATCACCGAAGATTTATGTTTTTGAATTATGGTGCTGGAGGAGACTCTTGAGAGTCCCATGGACTGCAAGAAGATCAAACCTATCCATTCTGAAGGAAACCAGCCTGAGTGCTCACTGGAAGGACAGATCCTGAAGCTGAAGCTCCAATACTTTGGCCACCTCAAGAGAAGAAAAGACTCCCTGGAAAAGACCCTGATGTTGGGAAAGATTGAGGGCACAAGGAGAAGGGGACGACAGAGGACGAGATGGTTGGACAGTGTTCTGATATGGTTGGATAGTGTTCTCGAAGCTACGAACATGAGTCTGACCAAACTGCGGGAGGCAGTGGAAGACAGGAGTGCCTGGCGTGCTCTGGTCCATGGGGTCACAAAGAGGCGGACACGACAAAATGACTAAACAACAACAATCTCTGGGTAGGAACCCTTTAGCTGCTTCTCCAAAGAAACAGAGGAATGTGGGTGAAACTGTAGTTCCTAAGACAAAGCTGCTAAGGGCAGAAATAATAAAGTGAGCTTTTCCCCTTTCCTCTTTCCCCCAGTGGTTAGACTCGCTATAACAGCCCCCAATGCAGCTGCTGACCTGGGACTTATGGCAGGGCAAGGACTGAGCTTCAAGGGAGGAGAGGGTGGGTGGATCAGGCCTCCTGTTCAGGGATCTCTGCCTGGTCGACTTGAAGTCATGACAGATTCCTGAGCAGGAGGGAGAAGTCAAGGCAGGCAGCCCCCCAAGTCTCTCTCTCTTTCTCCAAGATGTCTTCCATCCCTCCTCCAGGGATGCTTCCCTCCCTCCCTCAGCCCCCTAACATCCTCTGCCCTCCACCCTCGAGCCTCCCCCGGTCAGCTAACCATTCGCTCTGCATGCCAAATCTCTCCCAATGTGCCCACCCGGGAGGGGAGAGAGGAGGGAAACAGGAGGGGGGAGAGGAGGGAGACCGAGTCTCCCCTTCGCCCCTTCGCCCCGAGGCTTCACCCTGTCAGCTAACCATTCGATCTGCATGCCAAGAAGGAGACGGGGGGGGGTCTCTATCCAGGCCTCTCTCGCCTCCTTTAACCCTTCGATGGACTCCCCATCTCTAGACAAAAGAGACCCCCCCAGGCGGAGTCAAAAGCGCCCCAGGGATTCCTGCCAGGGGGAACCCAGAACTCGCAGAGGGGTGAGGAACTGGGGCCTCGGTTCAAATCTCAGCCCTTCCACAGAAGGAAGGGGGGGAGCACTCCCATTCTTCCTTTCATCTCCCCCTCGCCCCAAATCCCGCTCTCCTTTCCCTGGTGCCCTGCAGATTCAGGGGGAGGAACAGCGCATCTGCAGCCGGATTGCATGGATCGGGGCCTCTGCAAATAGCGCCCAGGAAGTGAGTTTTTGTTGGGGGGTCTCTGCCCCCTTTCTCTCCTCGCCCATCGCATACCCCCCTCCCCGTAGCTCTACCTCTTTGTCCTCTTTGGCCCTCCGCTTCCATCGCTCGCTTTTCTGTTCCGATTTCCTTTCCTGCACATAGCTGTCAACTTTCAGATTTGAAAATAAGGGATCAGCAGCAGTCTCACCTGTCCCGGGGACAGTCCAGCTATGTATATACCTTTTTCCCTCCTCCTCTGCAGATCTGCTCCTCTTCTGGGAATGTGAATGGCAGCCCCTCCTCCCCCTCCAACCTTGGCCCTCTCCCCCCCTTCCAAAATTTCCTGCCTCTCTAGGAAGCTGAGCTCACTGCCCATGGGGATGAATGAGTGACGCCTCCCTCCCAGATCACATAAATTCTCCGCCTTCCAAACAAGCTCTGGATATCCTGTTTCTTTACTGATAATCCAGGTTCGATCCCCGGAGTCGGCAGGGACAGAGACACTCCCCCCCCACCTCCCAAAAAGTCCTCCGGGGCACGAAGGTTACATTCCCCCTTCATCTCTTGTAATCCTCTGCCGGTGTTACAGGAATTTGTAGAATGGGGGGAGACACAATGACTCCTCAAAGCCCCACATAACGTTGTTCTGTTCAGGAAGGAAATGGCTACCAAGGGGGGGGGAGTTTGGGACATGAGTGAGGGCAGCCATGATCCCTAAAGCGTGAGCCCAGGTATTCAGAAGCCCCCCTGCCCGAGTGATAATCTGGCATCCTGACACGGGTTTGGGGCTTGGAACAGTAACTTACGACAACCCTAAAGGGTAGTCCCGTGCCATCATTACGGTTGCCTTTTTAAAATAGGGGCTGGTGTTTGAACTTGGGCTTTGCTAATGCAGGGGAGGGGTGCAGCTCAGTGGCAGAGCATTTGTACCCCTCATTCGGCTCCCTGCTATGATGAAGAGACCCCTTCCTGACTCGCACCAGGATCCTGAAATGCAGGTCAGGCAGCGGCGCCAGTTCTGCTTCCGCTTCCCAGGCAAACACAGGGAGGTCTGGCTCCCCTAGGACAAGTCCCCCCATTATCCCCAGCAGAACATTGGCAGTGGGGGGGGGCGGAGAGAGAGAGGGGGGTGGCCTTTTTGGAGAGTCATCTTCATCCTGGGCCTGGCGGGGGAATGTGCGGAGGGGCTGCCTTGGCTTCTGCCTCCTGGCAAGGAATCTGCTACTCCTCCAAGTTCTTTGGCAGAGGGATCCCTGAAAAGGGGAGACCACTTCCCCCACCCCCATATGTCCCAGGCCAGCAGTTGCCTCAGACGCTGGGTGCTCCAGACGCAGGACCACCTGGGAGGCTCCCCTCTCAGGCTTCCAGTTTTAGCTTTTCCCCCCACTGCATGGTTGATCGATAATGATGGTGATGATGATGTACAGCAACCCAGAAATAGGGGTAAAGGATGCTATAGAAACGCATTCAGGGTTTATACATAGGTATAGGTAAAGGACCCCTGGATGGTTAAGTCCAGCCCAATTTGTCTATGGCATGTGGTGCTCATCTCCGCTTTGAGGCTGAGGAAGCCAGAGAGCTTTGCACGTCATGTGGACAACTTCTCACGAGCTGATATTGCGATATAAATTTCAGAAGAACTACACAAAATCCACAAGGAGACTCGCAGGATAATGGTGGCAAGAGCTTTCCTCGTCTAGAGTCCACTCCTCAGCCTGCAACCCACAAAACCTTAGGCAATAATACATTTATTAGCCTTTAAAGCAGGGGATACCCAAATTAAGGCCCGGAGGCCGGTTGCAGCCCAATCACCTTCTAAATCTGGCCCGCGGACGGTCCAGGAATCAGCATGTTTTTACATGAGTAGAATGTGTCCTTTCATTTAAAATGCATCTCTGGGTTATTTGTGGGGCATAGGTATTCGTTCATTTCTTTTTTCAAAATATAGTCCGGCCCCCCACAAGGTCTGAGGGACAGTGGACCGGCCCCCTGCTGAAAAAGTTTGCTGACCCCTGCTTTAAAGGCCCACCAGATACTTTGTTGTCTTTGCTTCAAAAGATGAATATTTTTGAAAACTTTTACAATAACAAATGATGTAAATAACACTGGGAACCCAGTCAGATAGGACGCATATAAAGAAATTATTATTATTAGTGATACTTCATTGATGGATGTTGGGGGCGGGGCTCTTTGTGAGTATTGTGATGGGTGGACAATTTTTCTGCTGATGTTTGGGCTGAATATGGCTACTCCATTGGGAAAGGTTTCCCTTCTCCTATTTCCCCTTTGTAGTTTAGAAACTTACCTTGAACGTGAAAGTCACCCAAGACCTTTCAGGTTCCACGAGCCATTTTCTGTGTTTTGTGAAATCCTCTTTGCTAAATGTCCCAAACAGCAGATGGAATCTTAAATGTTTCTGCATCAAAGGTGCAGGGGCTGTTTTTATAGGCGAGCATCAGACTCCCTGGCTTCAACCTCTACCTTTGTGATACATCTAATGTGATTTCATGCCTAATAATATTTTTGACTTTTTTACATGTTCACAAACGTGATAATATATCCCTTCATGTTCCTTTCATTTCCAACATGCATTTGGAATTTTTTTTTATAAATTCTGAATAATTTCTCAGGAGTCCACCTAAACATTCCACCTAAACATTAGGAAGAACTTCCTGACAGTAAGAGCTGTTCGGCAGTGGAATTTGCTGCCAAGGAGTGTGGTGGAGTCTCCTTCTTTGGAGGTCTTTAAGCAGAGGCTTGACAGCCATCTGTCAGGAATGCTTTGATGGTGTTTCCTGCTTGGCAGGGGGTTGGACTGGATGGCCCTTGTGGTCTCTTCCAACTCTATGATTCTATGATTCTATGAGTTCAGTGCTAATGGTGCATCATTTAATAATGCTTTTTTAAAAGAAAACTTGAAGAGGATCAGGCCCAAGATAGACGATCCCCTTGTTGCTCCTTCCACCTTCTGGAAAATGAAATCGTTGGAGAGGCAATGGAGGAAATTGTTGGAATAACAGAGAGAGAGAGAGAAATCCAGGGGGTGGGGTGGGGGGACGTCCTGTTAGGCTACAATAAATTGTAATGGATTGCTTTGAAATAACTTCAGCAACAGATTTTTTTGGGGGGAAACACCCCCAACCTGTATTTGGCCAGAACAAAGGTAGCAACCCTATTTAATGGGGTCCCCTGAAGCAGAACCCGCAATGTCCCCAGAACCTTACAGTTTGGGTGGGTAGGGGGTGGAGTGGGTGGGAGCGATTCTGGCTCTCGAAGGGTTAAATGCTGCGCTGATATTACGACAGAGGATTTCCGGGGGGGGGGGAGAGTGTCACTTCCTCCTCCCTTTGTCACACGTGCGAGGGAGAAGGTTCGGCAGAGCGGAAGACTGCATTTTGCAAGGTAGGAAAAAGGGGGGGGGTGTTTTTTGGGGTGGTCCCGTGTCAGAGCAGCTGCTTTGCAGGAGAGAAGCCCTCCGGGAGAGGAGCATGCATGGGGTTGCACCCCACAATTGAGCCCCGAAAGAGCAAAGGGCCCCGGGGCTGCAGGGACGCCCCAGGAGGAGAGCAAGGCAAGATGGCAAGGCGGGGGGGGGAGGGAGAGGCAGTTGTGGGGTGGAATAGGAAACCCCCCAAAGGAAAGGAGGCAGGATGGCTCGGGGAAGAGGAGGAGGGAGGGAGGCATGGATGTTTTGGAGAGAAAGGGGTCGATGCTGGGTAGAGAGGGCAGGATTAGGCCAATGGGGGGGTCCACTGGGGTTTGGATGGGGGGCTTTCTGCCTGCTGAGGAGTTGCTCTACAGCCCCTTAACCTAATGTGGGGCTGGGGGAGGAGGAGGAATGGAGGGAGGGAGCCTGGTCACAGCTCCTGGCTGGCAGAAAGAAAATAAGGGGATGTTTTTTAATGGTGGTGGGAGGAAACTCCTCTTTCAGGTCCACTTTTTTTTTCACATGGTGGGGTTCAGGAGGGGGGGCACTCTTCTTTTACCAAGAAAACTGCAAGTGAGAGGTCCACACCCAGACCAGGCTTATCATACACCAACAAAATATCTTGGACCGAAAAATACCTGCAGGGCCTCTGAAGCTCCTTTTCCTTCCTTCCAAGAACCTGCATCTTCTGAGCTCCTCGGGGGATGTTGAAAGAGGCTGGTCCTGCAAACCTAGCAAGGATGGAAGGGGGAAGATGGACGGTTGACCTGGTCAGGCTGTCTCCTACCACCTTCAAATGTTCCCTCCCAGGACCCTCAGAGAGATCTGGTGAGTTGCAGGGAATGGAGAGGGGGACATGGAGGGATGTTGGAGGTGAGGAAGCTCCACTGGCAAGAAAACGAGGAAGGTACAGGGCAAGAGCTAAAAGGTAGAAAATGAATGTTTTTCAGGGGTGGCATGGGTGCAGGATTTTTGTTAGTGGGCAGAACTGGCGTGATTGGTCGGTTAGTTAAGTATTTCTAATGTTTTACTTGATCTGGGGGGGCTACACCCATGAATGGTGGTGTGAATAAAATTCTTTTACAGCAACTTCCACAGTATAATGTTGTGCTGGGTCCTGAATTTTTTTGACACTCACTGGTAGCTGCAGCAATTGCCAGATGAGGGACTGAATGGGCTTCATCTCAGTATGGAGAGAGATTTTTCCGGTTTGCAGCTGCCAGGTCAGCAGTGAGAGAATCGTGGGTCATGGCAGCAGTCCCTCTCGAGCCCATGAAGCCATTTCCCTCAAACCGTATCCTGCTGCCCTACATATGTGGCCTCAGGGGTGGGACAGGTGAGGATGTGACTGCAAAGGATATGTAACAGGAGCACTGATTGTCCCTTGGCACCTGAGACTTTCTGTCAGTGCAGGTCAGCTGATGGTGGCTAAGGGATTGAGGTTGAATCCTGACAAGACAGAAGTACTGATTTTGGGGGACGGGGTGGGTGGTTGTGGTGACTCCCTGTGCCCTTGAAGAACCAGGTGCACAGCCTGGAAGTCATTATAAACTCCCACTGTCCAAGGAGGCACTGGTCAATTCTGTGTCCAGGGCAACTGTCTACCAGCTCCATCTGGTATGCATGCTGAGACCCTACCTGCTCATAGACTGCACCACAGAGTGGTGCATGCTCTAGTTATCTCTCGCTTGGACTATTGCAATACGTTCTAGGTGGACCTGCCTTTGAAGGTGACTCAGAAACTACAATTAATCCAGAATGCGGCAGCTAGACTGGTGACTGGGAGCAGCTGCCAGGACCATATAACAGTGGTCCTAAAGGATCTTCACTGGCTCCCAGTACATTTCCGAGAACAATTCAAAGTGTTGGTGGTGACCATGGCCCTGTAAACTATCGCCCAGTCTCAAATCTTCCATTCTTGGGCAAGGTGATTGAGCGGGTGGTTGCTGAACAACTCCAGGCATGCTGGAAGAAGCGGACCATTTGGATCCCTTCCAGTCAGGATTCAGGCCTCACCATGGGACTGAAACTGCCTTGGTCGCACTGGTCGATGATCTCTGGCGGGCTAGGGACAAAGGTGAGAGCTGTTTCCTAGTTCTGCTGGATCTCTCAGTGGCTTTTGACACCATCGACCATAACATCCTTCTGGACTGTCTAGAGCAGGGGTCCCCAGACTACGGCCCGCGGGCCGGATGCGGCCCAATTGGCCTTCCAATCCGGCCCGCGAAAGGTCTGGGGATCAGCATGGCCATCCCGCACTTAAAATTTTTTTTTTCAAGCCGAGAGCCAAGCCGAGAGCAATTTCCCCCCTCCGTCGCCATTTCCCCCCTCTCCTTCATCGTGGTTGGCCAGCAGCAGCCAATCAAAAAGTCTGAGTGCTTCAGCCAATGGGTGGGCAGCAGCTGCACGTGCACAGGAGGAAAGGGGCTGTGCAAAGCTGGCCGATCGCCATTTTCAGCAGCCGCTTCTTGCCAGAGCAGAGCCAGCCCTTTCTTTGCTGCCGCTCCACCCTCCGCCGCAAGCAGCCCCTGCTTCAAGACACGGGTACGTGTTTCGTGTGTGTGTGTGTGTGTGTGTGTGTGTGTTTGTGTGTTTTAAATACTTTTATTTTGGGTTGTCTTGCCTTGTGCCGCTCTCGCCTCCGCCTCCGCTGCCTCAGAGGCGCAGGCATCCCAGTGGCGTCCCTCCTCCTGCCTGCCTGTATTGTCCGATGAGCCCAGGCAGCTGCCAACTGCGGCCGGCTCCAGCCCCAGTCCCGGTCGGGCTGCCGTTAGCCGCAGCCCCGGCCCCATCACTGCAGCCAATTCCTTCCTGAGGGACGCGGAGCCAGGCTGCCCGCCGCCGCGCTCCTCTTGCGACTCCCTGCGCAGCTGCTTAGCCGCGCTGCCGCTCCCGCCGCTCCTGCCGCCGGAGCCGGGCTGGCCCGACCCAACACTTGAGGAGGGCCGCCTGCCCGCTGCAGCCACTGCCGCCGCCGCCCTAATGGCCGCTGCCGCCGCCGCCTCCTCCACCGCCGCTCTCTTTCTGGGCTGCCTGCCCGCTGCAGCCACCGCCGCGGCCACCCTAATGGCCGCCGCCTCCCCCTCCCCCTCCGCTCTCTTTCTGGGCCGCATGCCCGCTGCAGCCACTGCCGCGGCCACCCTAATGGCCGCCTCCTCCTCCTCCTCCTCCTCCTCCACCGCCGCTCTCTTTCTGGGCTGCCTGCCCGCTGCAGCCACCGGCCCGAGAGCTGCAAATATGGCGGGCGGAGGTGAGCGGAAAAGCGGCTAGGGGTGCTGGGGTCTGGTGGGGCTCTCCCTTCGGCCCCCTGGGGAGGAGGGACGGGACTTTTCCCGCGCTTTAGGCGGGCGCCTTCTCGAGGGGGGGGGACTCGGGGGCCGCCGGACGGCTGCTTGAGCTGCCTGCCCTGGTGGAGCGCAGCCTGTGTGAGGGGGTCGCGACTAGCTGCCGTCCGTCTTCCAATGGCCGTGTGCGGAGCTGCCCGGCTGGTCTCTACCCACAGTCCCGCGGCCAGGAGCGGAGGTGGAGGGTGCTTGGGCCAAGCCCTTCCTTGCTCTGCGGGGCTCCCGAGGAGGGCCAAGGCCAGGATGGAGGGGGTCTGGTCGGCACTGGAGGGGCTGGGCGGGTGAGCGACGGCGGGCCGGGCGGGGGAGGGAGGGATAGACTCGGAGGCTCCGTAGTTGCGCCCTGGCCATGGTGGGTGGGGAAAGAGGGAGGGAGGGATGCTGAGAGACAAAAAGGGAAGGCAAGGTTGGGAAGTTATGGGGGGGGGGAGTGTGTGCGAGAAACTTGAAATGTGTTCCATTAACAAGAAAACCACCCACCCCTTTTTATTGTCCTTTTTTTCTTTCCACCTTGCTTTTTTTGTACTGCTCATCTCTAACCAGTTTTCTCCCATTGCCTGTTTCCAGGCTTCCTTTGGGAGTTCCAGCCCAGGTTTGGAACAGGAGTTCCTTCTTCTGAGATTCCGGCAGTGCGAAGCTTTTGGCTACGGGTAGGCGCATCTGCCAAAAGATGCTTTGTGTATTTTCTCGGTTTCTTCATGTTAAAAGTCACTTGTTTGGTTCTAGAAGGGCCAAGCCCTGTAGAGCTGTTCTCTCTTGTACAAACCACTTTCTGCTTTGCTAAATGTATATTTTTTCATAAGTATGTCCCCCTGAATTGTGAAGAAATTTCTTATTGAGAAATGAACTTAAAGTTGCAGCCTTGAAATCTGAGATCTTCAGAATTGACTAATGTTCCCCTTTCTTTCCTGCTTAGCTGTTTTCTCTCTTTCCCACAGGCCTCGCCCCCAGCTTCTTCGTCCCATCAGTTCTTCCACCTTTTAAAAAGAGGAGATCTCTCTCTCTCTGCTGCCCACCCAGAGAGAAACGCCAAGGCACCAGGTAAGCAAGCACAGTGGAATGGCCCTTGGCCATATCCAGTACACATTTTTATGCACATTTTCATGCACAGGGATTAACTCAGTACAGAGTGGAAATAATGTGTTAGTTTAGCAATGCATAGTTAGTTTTCAGAGACGGGCCTAGAATACACATATATTTTATTTTATTCACTGCTTTGCTTTCTCTTAAGACAGCCCTGAATGGTTATAAAATAGTTAGGGCGATGGCAAATAATCAGTTGTTGCCATTATCATTTTTCTTGCTCTTCTAAGTTTATTGGTATTTTACTGACACCAATTTTCCATCCATAGGAAATCATGTCATGTAAAAGAAAAGTGGACTCCGAGTGCAGAGTTTTCAACGAACAGTGGACATACGACTACTTTTTCACCCAATACAAAGAAAGAGGCGTTTGTCTTATTTGCCACGACACGGTGTCTGTCTTCAAGCAATTCAATATCCAACGACACTACAATAATCACCACAAGGATAGATATTCTTCTTTGACAGGACAATTAAGAAAAGATGAAATAGCAAGACTGAAAACTGCCTTGACAGCTCAACAAAATGTGTTTGTGAAGCGGAAGCAGGAGAACATTTCGTCTTTGCGAGCAAGTTTTCAGATTTCCAGGCTTATAGCCCGCAATGGAAAACCCTTTGTAGAGGGAGAATTTGTTAAAGAATGTATTCTTACAGCTTCCAAAGAGATGTGTCCGGAGAAGACTGACTTGTTTTCCACATTGAGTCTTTCTGGAAGCACAGTGACTCGTAGGATTGAAGAAATGGGGGGAAATTTGCATGAACTTTTGCAAAATTCCTCAGAAAAGCTTCGTTACTTCTCGCTGGCACTGGACGAAAGCACAGATATCCATGATTCTGCGCAACTCCTAATTTTCATCCGTGGAACAAATGAAAAGTTTGAATTCACAGAAGAGCTTGCTGCACTGCAAAGCATCAAGGGAACAACGACTGGAGAGGATATCTTTGCAAAAGTTCAGCAAACTATCCATGATTTGAAGTTGGACTCGGCTAAACTTGCCAGTATCACAACAGATGGTGCTCCTAGCATGGTGGGGCGTACAAGAGGAGTGGTTGCACGCATCAACCAAGAGATGGACAGACACAATCAGCCACATCCAATAGCAATACACTGCCTTATCCACCAACAAGTGCTGTGTTGCAAAAGATCGCTGAAGTTGGACGCAGTCATGAAAACTGTGGTGTCTTGTGTGAACTTCATTAGAGCTCATGCACTTAACCACAGGCAGTTTCAAGAATTTCTGTCAGAGTTAAATGTTGAGCATGAAGATCTACCATACCACACAGAGGTCCGTTGGCTGAGTCGAGGAAGAGTTTTAAAACGTTTCTATGAATTACTTCCTCAAGTTTATGATTTTATGCTGATGAAAGACAGAGAAGTGCCAGAGCTCCAAGATGATGAATGGAAATGGCTGCTTGCCTTTCTGACTGACATAACCGAGCTACTGAACAGTTTCAATATTCAATTGCAAGGAAAGGGGAAGCTCATTGGTGAAATGTTTGCACATGTGAAAGCGTTCCAAGGGAAATTAGACTTAATCGTTAGACATGTGAAGGAGAAAAACTTTTGCCATCTCCGCACAACTCAAAACCGGTCATTGGGAAATCCAACAGTTCCATTCCCAAAAGAAGCATGTGTGGATTTACTGGAGAGTCTGCAAAAGGAGTTCCAAACAAGATTTAAGGAGCTTCACATCCATGAAAAGGACATACATCTTTTCCGAAACCCTTTTTGTGTGGACATTGACACTGCAGATCCCATTCACCAAATGGAATTGATTGAACTGCAAATTGTGACGCTTTGAAAGACGCATTCAAGACAAGCAGCCTTGCAGATTTCTACGCATCTCTCCCCTCAGAGACATATCCAAACCTCAGAAACCATGCACTCAGATTTGCAACGGTCTTTGGCAGCACATATGTCTGCGAGCAAACTTTCTCTAGGATGAAACATCTGAAATCTCCAACGAGATCAAGACTAACAGATGAACACTTACATCACTTGCTAAGACTAGCAGTGACCAATATGGAACCAGATATAGACCATCTCATCAGCCAAAAGCAGGCCCATTCTTCCCATTCTTCCCATTGAAGTTTTTGTTGATTACAATCATTCTTTAATTTAAATATTGTATGGTGTTGTTTTATTTAAAATATTATTTTGTGTTGATTAAAATCATTATTTTAAATTTAAATATTGTATTGTTTTCCTGTTTTTTGTGCACCAAATGCAATATGTTCAATGTGCATAGGATTTCGGCTCCCCCCCACCCCAAAAAAATATAGTCCGGCCCAGCGAAGGGTCTGAGGGCGGTGGACCGGCCCCCGGCTAAAAAGGTTTGGGGACCCCTGGTCTAGAGGGGTTGGGAGCTGGGGGCACTGTCATACAGTGGTTCCGCTCCTTCCTCCTGGGCCGTGATCAGAAAGTGGTGGTGGGGGATGAGTGTTCGGACCCCTGGGCTCTCACTTGTGGGGTGCCTCAGGGCTCTGTCCTCTCCCCCAAGCTTTTTAACATCTACATGCAGCCGCTGGGAGAGATCATCAGGGGGGTTGGGCTGGGTGTCCATCAGTATGAGGTTGATACCCAGCTCTACCTCTCTTTCAAATCAGAACCAGTGAAGGCGGTGAAGGTCCTGTGTGAGTGTCTGGAGGCGGTTGGAGGATGGATGGCGGCTAACAGATTGAGGTTGAATCCTGACAAGACAGAAGTACTGTTTGTGGGGGACAGGAGGGGGGCAGGTGTGGAGGACTCCCTGGTCCTGAATGGGGTAACTGTGCCCCTGAAGGACCAGGTGCGCAGCCTGGGAGTCATTCTGGACTCACAGCTGTCCATGGAGGCGCAGGTTAATTCTGTGTCCAGGGCAGCTGTCTACCAGCTCCATCTGGTACGCAGGCTGAGACCCTACTTGCCCACGGACAGTCTTGCGAGAGTGAAGCATGCTCTGATTATCTCCCTCTTGGACTACTGCAATGTGCTCTACGTGAGGTGAAGGTGACCTGGAAACTGCAATTAATCCAGAATGTGGCAGCTAGACTGGTGACTGGGAGTGGCCGCCGGGCCATATAACACCAGTCTTGAAAGACCTACATTGGCTCCGAGCACAATTCAAAGTGTTGGTGCTGACCTTTAAAGCCCTAAATGGCCTTGGTCCTGTATACTTGAAGGAGCGTCTCCACCCCCATCCTTCAGCCTGGAAACTGATATCCAGCTCCAAGGGGCTTCTGGCAGTTCCCTCATTGCGAGAAGTGAGGTCACAGGGAACCAGACAGAGGGCTTTCTTAGTAGTGGTGCCCTCCCTGTGAAACACCCTCCCATCAGATGTTGAGGAAATAAGCAGCTATACTATTTTTAAAAGACATCTGAAGGCAGCCCTGTTTAGGGAAGTTTTTGATATTTAAATGCTGTATTGTTTTTAACACTTGATTGGGAGCCACCCAGAGTGGCTGGGGAAACTCAGCCAGATAGGTGAGGTATGAATTAATAATAATAATAATAATAATAATAATAATAATAATTTTATTATATTTACATTTCCCATAATTACCGGTAATGCATTCTGTATAAATTCTGCTAAAATGATTCATTTATAGGTCTTTCCCGCTTTCTATGGGGCTAGGACATCTTTTCCCAATGGAAGGGCAGAACTTTTTTCTCCTCCTATCCTCCCTGTAGGGGGTCAAGGCAAACCCTTAAGCATTGGAAAATCCAGCCTGATTTTACTATAATTTATTAAATTTATATACTCCCTATACCCACAGGCCTCAGGATGGTTCACAGGATAAAATTACAATATAAAAACTCAAAGTACATAATCACAACCCAATAACATCCCCCCCAACACACACATTTTAACTTGTGTTTCAATTAAACAGCAGTTTCTGCAAGAGCAGTTCTGGGCAGAAGAGGTTAAAAAAAAAAGGAGGAACAAGCAACTTCAATACTCTTGAGCGCCCTCTCCCACTTTGTGGAGCCCGACTGGCCCTCTGGCATACTCCAAGCTGGGAGACTGAAGGCAAGTGGATGAAATATCCTAATTATTGCAACCAAACACTGGTAAGGGCTCATTATCAAGCCTACCTAGTGGCAGTAAAGGCAGTAAAGAAAGCATAGTTTTCTGCCTCAATTGCATCCTCATCATGTGATCTTGTAGAGCTTTTCTGGGTTGTACGGGGCCTTTTACAGGCTGGCCCAAAGGAGGTGGTAGAACCAATGGTAGCTCACTGTGACTTGTTTGCAAAGCATTTTGTTGTTAAAGTGGCTTGCCACAATGCTACAGTGATTGGAAGAGTGATCTGACCAGGTTCATATGGCAGAGTAAGAGACCCTGCATAAAATACAAATTACTGATGGACAAAAAAGAAAGGGGGGGTTTCTCACTCTCCGATTTCAGAACATATTTTGAAGCCTCGTGCCTATGTTGGATTACGGATTGGATCTTATTAGAGAAAACAGATATACTTTATTTGGAGAGTTGCAACAACAGGTACAGATGGCATGCGTACCTTGGCTACAATAAGGTCAAAGTCCACAGACTGGATAGGTAAATTATGTGAATTTATAGAATTGGCCAAACTAATGGCAGCCATAAGACACCAGTCAAACCAGACATTAAGGAAGAAATAGCAATGCTTTGAGGACCAAACGAAAACAACACTGCTCTATAGAAAATCTGTTGATATGTATGGACTAAGTATGTAAAGTTGAATTGGATTATGGCAAAATTAATAATAGGTGGATGTTGAATTCTATCAAAAACACAATGTAAATAAGAGTATAGAATATTGAAAGATGTCAAGCTGAGGCGGAGGGATGTCACAGTGTTGGAACTTTTATTTTATGTATCTTTATTTTACGTTGGAATCTTTATTTTAGGAATGGTATATTGATTGTATTGATTATATATATATATATCTAGGTAAAGGGACCCCTAAACTTTATTGAGGGGGGGAAATAGAAGAAGATAAAATTGCTTGCATCCCCCAAGACCTTGACTCTGCTGTTATAGCAGATGAATCTCATGGGGCGTCCAGAGCACAGTCTAGTCCTGTTGTGTTGGATGAGTTTTTTCAGTTGGTAAGGCCTCAGGATATGGACAAAGTGCTCGGATCAGTCAGGGTGACCATTTACACTCTAGATCCTTGCCCCTCTTGGCTGCCTCTTTATAAGAGGGGGTGGTCCCTGCCTGTTTGAAGGAGGCAGTGGTAAGACCACTGTTAACAAACCTTCTCTGAATTCAGAAAGCCTAACTAACTACCAGCCAGTTCCTAATCTCCCTTTCCTGGGCAAGATTCTGGAGCGAGTGGTTGCAGGCCAGATCGAGGTGCTTTTGGAAGAAAATGATTTTCTGGATTCATTTCGATCAGGGTTTCTGCCAGGTTTTGGCACAGAAATTGCTTTGGTCGCCGTGTCAAAAGAGAGACAAGGGAAATGTGTCACTTTTAATTCTTCTTGACCTCTCAGGAGCTTTCTATACCATCAACCATGGTATCCTTCTGGAGTGACTCTGAACTGGAGGTGGGTGACGCTGCTTTGTGGTGGTTCCAGTCCTACTTGGATGGTCGATCCCAGAGGATGTTACTTGGGGAATGTTTTTCAGCCCCATGGCAGCTTCAGTGTGGGGGTTCTGCAGGGCCCAATCGTATCCCCCATGTTGTTTAACAGCTACATGAAATCGCTGGGAGAGGTTTGGAGTACATTGTCAGCAGTATGCTGATGACACTCAGCTCTGGTTCACCTTTCTATCTGCAGGTGAGGCAGTGGAAGTGCTGGACCAGAGTCTTGCCTTGGTAATGGACTGGATGAGAGCCAACAAAATGAAGCTCAATCCAGATAAGAGTGAGACTCAGTTAGTGGGTGGTTCCCTAAAGAACATGGCTGGAAGGGTGCCTGCTTTGGATGGGGTTACACTTCCTCTGAAGGAGCAGGGTTTTTTAAATGTACATTTTTCTCTGTTTGCTATAGTTTTATGTCTGCACCATTTTGCTTTCCTGAATTGTCCTAGGCATAGCCACCAGCTCCTAGAGGCCTAGATGCCTTTGCCCCCCACATTAAATATTTCAGGGAGTCGTTCGCCCCCCCCATGTTGATGGGCATTGTCATTCATATAGTGTTCATGTACATGCGTGTGTGTCTGCGATCTGTGAGCAGATGGCTGGGAGGGAAGCAGGCAGGGAAACACCGAGGGAGGCTCAGGTAGCTGCCTCGCCTTGCCTCTGAGGTGCCGCCGGCGGTGGAGCCAGAGCAAGAAGAAGAGGAGGAGGAGACGCCGGGACAGGAGCTGTGTAAGTGACTCTCGTTCTGCTTGCTTTACAGTGAGTCGCCCCCCCTGTAAAGCAAGCAGAGCGAGAGCCGCTTACACTCTTTGCGCGGCTCTTGCTTTTCTTGCTTTACAGCTACCCGGGAGGAGGGACTGACGCCCCTTCTCCCGGCTCGCTGTAAACCAAGCAAAGCGGGACAGAAGCCGTGTAAGCGGCTCTCCCTTTGCTTGCTTTACAGCAAGCCATAGACGGGAGCCAAGGCATCCCTCAGCTTGTGACTGCAGCGGCAGCGGAGGGATCCCACTGCCGTCCAGTGCATTCGTTCCATAAGAAGCACAGACACTTCCCCTTTTTAGGAGGAAAAAAGTTCGTCCAATAGAGCGAAAAATACAGTAGTTACCATGCCCAATTAAAAGTGCACATTTTGGCCTATAAAGCCTTAAATGACTCAGGACCACAATAATGCTTCTTTCCGTATGAACCTACCTGGACCCTGAGATCATATCCTGAGGCCCTCCTTCGTGCACCTCCTCCTCAAGAGGTCCGGAGGGAGGCAAGACGAGAACAGGGCCTTCTCTGCAGTGGCTCCCCATCTGTGGATTGCTCTCCCCATGAAGGTTCGCCTTTAGGTGCCAGGCCAAAATGTTCCGTTTTAGTCAGGCTTTTGTTTGATATGTTTGACATCCTTTACCCATTTGAAAATGTGTCTCTTTTCTGGGTGGGGTGTTATTGGATTGTTGTTTATATTCTGTGATTTTTTTTCTGAGAACCACACTGAGATCTCTGGGTTTAGGGCAGTATAGAAACTCAATAAATAATAATACTAACATTAATACTTTCATTATTTGTATCCCACGCATCTGACTGGGTTGTCCGAGCCACTCTAGCTGGCTTCCAACAAATATAAAAGCATAATAAAACTTAAAACTTAAAAAACTTCCCTATACATGGCTTCCTTCAGATGTCTTCTAAAAGTTGCATAGTTATTTATTCGACAACTGATGGGAGGGCGTTCCACAGGGTGGGCACCACTACCAGGAAGGCCCTCTGCCTCATTCCCTGTAACTTCACTTTGTGCAGTGAAGGAACCTCCAGAAGGCCCTGGGACCTGGATCTCTGTGTCCGGACAGAATGGATGACTCTACTGAGTAAAGATGCTACTTTAGCATTTCATCAGTTTGCCTTTTTATTCCATCAGGAGATGTTGAATGGATGCTGGCAGAAGGAGAACAATCAGAAGTGTCACCAAAAGGATCCAAAGAGGAGGAGGAGCAGCGGAAGTTGGGGGCACAAGATGGAGGCAGCAGGCAAGAGGGGAGACAAAAGCAGAAGCCGGAGGGTGACTCTGCTCAGGGTGGTGACAATCAAATTCACAGAGAGGAGAAAAAGCATGAATGCACCGTGTGTGGAAAGAAATTGGGTAGTCGCTCAACTCTTACCTTACATCATAGAGTACACACAGGGGAGAAACCGTATACATGTTCCGAGTGTGGAAAGAACTTCACTCAAAGAGTTACGCTAATCTCGCATCAAATAATTCATACAGGGGAGAAACCGTATACATGTTCAGAGTGTGGAAAGAGCTTCAGTCAGCGTAGCGGCCTTACATCGCATCAACAAACTCATACAGGGGACAAACCTTGTAAATGTTTGGAGTGTGGAAAGAGTTTCAGTCGGAGTAATTCCCTTATTTTGCATCAAAGAACTCATACAGGAGAGAAACCGTATAAATGTTCAGTGTGTGGAAAGAGCTTCAGTCACACTGGTAGCCTTACCAAGCATCAAAGAACTCATACAGGGGAGAAACCATATACATGTTCAGAGTGTGGAAAGAACTTCACTCAAAGAGGTACCCTAACCTCGCATCAAAGATCGCATACAGGGGAGAAACCGTATACATGTTCAGAGTGTGGAATGAGCTTCAGTCAGAGTAGCCACCATAAGTCACACCAACGGATTCATACAGGGGAGAAACCGCATACATGTTCCGAGTGTGGAAAGAGCTTCACTCGCAGCAATGCACTTACTAGACACCAACAAACTCATCGAGGCAGCAAACCTTATCAATGCTGGGAATGTGGCAAGAGCTTCCGTCGCTCTGACACCCTTTCCTCGCATCAAAGAATTCATATCGGGGAGAAACGATATACATGTTTGGAGTGTGGAAAGAGCTTCAGCCACAGTTGCAGCCTTACCTTGCATCAAAGACTGCACACAGGAGAGAAACCTTATAAATGCTTGGAGTGTGGCAAGAGCTTCTGTCGCGGTAGCCAACTCACATTGCATCAAAGAACTCATACAGGAGAGAAACCGTATACATGTTCGGAGTGTGGAAAGAGCTTCAGCCGCAGTAACTCCCTTACCTTGCATCAAAGATTGCACACAGGAGAGAAACCGTATAAATGTTTGGAGTGTGGAAAAAGCTTCAGTTGTGGTGGCTCCCTTAAGTCGCATCAAAGAACTCATACAGGAGAGAAACCGTATACATGTTTGGAGTGTGGAAAAAGATTCCGTTTCAGTAATAGCCTTGCTATACACCGAAGAACTCATACAGGGAGGAAATCTTAGAAATGTTTGGCGTATGGAAAGAACTTCAGTGAGAGAGGCTCCCTTACTAAAGAGTAAAGCACTTGTATAAGGGAAACATCTTAGAAAGGGTTGGAGTGTGGGAAGATCTTTAATCATATCAAATAACTCCTACAGAGAGTAAGCCAATGATTGTGTTCAGAATTAGAATTTGCTTCCATTACAATTTTTATTTCCTTTAGTGGCTGTGTTGCAAATTGTTCTCCTGATCAGAGTTAGATTTACATAGCTGTGCTCTATTTTCTTTCCCATGCATTATTTCTCATGTATTCATCACTTGTATATAGCGGAGCTTGAATATTTATCCCATCCCAAAGATTTGTTAATCTGATGTGAATTGTCATAGACACAAATGCATTCGCTGGTATTCTATTGACATATGTAAGGTAGATCTTTGCAATGAGAGTATAGCGCAGGCATCCCCAAACTCGGCCCTCCAGATGTTTTGGAACTACATTTCCCATCATCCCTGACCACTGGTCACTGTTACCTACTGATGATGGGAGTTGTAGTCCCAGAACATCTGGAGGGCTGAGTTTGGGGATGCCTGGTATAGCCCCTCAGATCACACGTCTAATGAACAAATGCTGTTTAAAAACATATACTGTATAATAAGCCTCTTAGCACGCTTCTCCCTTGCATTCTGAGTTCGAGTGTCTTCACATGACACCTTTGGTCAAGAGAGAAATTAGAACAGTATAGAAGATGCAGTGATTTTCCAGCCTGTGTCTAGAGTGTCAATAGGTCACTGTTTCAGGATGTGTTTTTCTTCACCTTCATCTGCCTAGGAGGCCTTTCAATTTTTTGTCTCTGAAATATCCAGGCAGTGGCTGGTTCCTGATGGGATGTACGGTATTTGTGCTGTGTGTTTTCCGCCCAGCTCTCCCCTCCATTAGTATTTCCCATCCCCCCCCCCAGCAATGCATTCTGGAAATGTCAAGTCCACTATGCAGCTATGTGCAGGTATTTGTTTATCTGAAGAGCAGTCAAACATTTAAAAATACATGTGTGTTAGGGAGACAGTTTCCCTGTTGCATACTCTAGTGAAAGGCAATATTTCAGAACTGAACTCTGCTGATCAAATACCTGATGGCGCAGGTAATAGTCCAGCAAACTTAACCCATCTTCTCCAATGGATGCATGTTACTCATGCCTAGAGATGCATTGATGAGGCAAGAAAAGACTGTCAAAAAAGCTCAAAAGACTCTAAAGGACTATTTTGAGCTAAATTTGAGTATAGAGACTGAGATGAGGACAATAGAGAAGAAACAACAAAAACAACAATTAGAAAGAAACAACAAAATGATAAGAAAGAGAAATTTTTGTTACAATTGAAGGAAACAGAAAAGAAATTGAGATGTAAACCCAAGGATAAACAAGTTCAAAAAGAAATTAAGTGTTTACAAGTACAGTTTACCCAAATAATAAATTCGGAAATTGAATGGAAGATAAAAATGATGAATCAAAGGAATTTCGAATCTGCCAATAAATGTGGAAAATTACTAGCATGGCAGTTGAAGAAAAGACACAAACCGAATACGATTACCACCATCAAGACAGAAGATAAAGTTATTGAGAACCCGACTGAGATAAGGAAATGTTTTCAGAAATATTATAAAAAGCTTTATAAGAAAGACAAGGAACAACAGGATAAAATTGAGCAATACCTGGATAAGCATGGATTGCAAAAGATTCCAACGGATAAGAGATCTACACTCAATTATAAAGTCACAAAACAAGAAGTGGAAGAAGCTATAAATCAATTAAAAATCGGCAAGGCACCAGGACCGGATGGACTGACAGTGAAATATTACAAGATTTTAAAGGACTGGTTAATCGAACCATTAGTGGATGTATGTAACAAGATTCTTAGAGGGGTCAAAGCACCCGAGACCTGGAAAGAAGCATATGTAACCCTGATACCAAAACCTGATATGGATAGAGCACAGATGAAGAATTATCGCCCAATCTCTCTTCTAAATGTGGATTATAAAATTTTAGCAAGTATTTTGGCCTCAAGATTAAAAAAGGGTTAAAAGATCAAATTCATAAAGACCAGGCGGGGTTTTTACCCGCTAGACATATGAAGAATAATATTAGAAATATTGTGGATGTATTAGAAATGTTAGAAGCAAAAAAGAATACCAGTGCAGCGATAATTTTTATGGACGCTGAGAAGGCATTTGATAACGTTTCTTGGAATTTTATGATAAATTTTTTAGAAAAGATGGAGGTTGGACAAGGGTTTATAAATGGAATAATTGCTATCTACTCAGAACAAAAAGCGAAAATTATTGTGAATAATGTGGTATCAGGAGATATTAGAATTGAAAAAGGTACTAGGCAAGGGTGCCCACATTCCCCTCTACTATTTATAATGGTTCTGGAAGTTTTGCTGAATAAAATTAGAAAGGACAATGAGGTTAAAGGGATAGGAGGGGGATCAAAACAGTATAAATTAAAAGCCTTCGCTGACCATTTAGTATTGACTTTACAAGAACCTGAGACCAGTGCAGTTAAGGCACTGGAAATAATCCAGGAGTTCGGACAGCTTGCAGGGTTTAAATTGAACAAAGCGAAAACCAAAGTATTGAGTAAGAATATAGCACCAGAAGAAGTTAAAAGGTTGCAAGAGGCCACAGGGTTGACATTCGTTAAAAAGGTGAGATACCTGGGAGTAAATATGACTGGAAAAAATATAGACTTGTTTAAAAATAATTACGGTATAAGAAATTCTGGAATGAAATTAAAAGAGATTTAGATATGTGACCTAATTTGAAATTATCCTTGATGGGCCGAATTTCAGTGATAAAAACGAATGTATTGCCAAAAATGTTGTTTTTGTTTCAAGCATTACCTATTGTGGACAAGCTAGGATGTTTTAAAGAATGGCAGAAAGTTTTATCAAGATTTATCTGGAAGGGGGGAAAGCCTAGAATTAAATATAAATTGTTAACAGATGCGAAAGAAAGAGGAGGTTTCTCACTGCCAGATTTAAAGTTATACTTTGAAGCCGCAGCGTTTTGTTGGATGAAAGAATGGTTCCTGCTTGATAACACTGATGTTTTAGACCTAGAAGGGTATGATAATGCATTTGGATGGCATGCATATTTGTGGTATGATAACATTAAGGTTTTTAATAAGACAAAGGTTTTTAATGTCATATTATAAGAAAATCACTGTTTAATGTTTGGGATAGATATAAAGATTTGTTAGAAATAATAAATATTGGAAATGTAAGAATGTGGAAGGAACCTTTTACCATATGTGGTGGACATGCCCCAAGTAAAGAGCTTCTGGGATAAGATTTATAATGAATTGAAGTGTTGAAAAGCACGTTTGTTAAGAAACCAGAAGCTTTTTTACTTGGGATAATTAGAAAGGAATTACCCAAGAAAGATATTACGTTTTTTTCTGTATGCCACAACAGCAGCTAGAATTGTATTAGCAAGGAATTGGAAAACTGAAGATATACCCACGGTGGACGACTGGCAGATGAAGCTGATAGAATTCATGGAACTGTCCGAGCTGACTGGGAGACTCCGGGACCAGGGGGAAGAATCGGTGGAAGAAGATTGGAATAAATTTAAAGTTTATTTAGAAAAGAATTGTAAGATTAGTAGTTTTTAGCTAAAGATTTGGAAGTAAAAGGAGGTTGTAGAAGAGTGTTAGTTAAGTTTATTATGTACTAGCTGACCCGGCCACGTGTTGCTGTGGTTCTTTCCTGTGATTCCCCACCCACCCTGTCCTGATCCATGACGTATCCTGCCCCTCCTCCCTCCACCCCGGCTCATCCCTGTGTTTCAGTAGGATACCCTTTCCTCTATTGTCCCTGGGGAGTGTTGGCCCCTCCCCCATGTATCTCCATACCTTGGCCCCCACCCTTGGAGAAGGAACTGTTAGGTTCTGGGTTTTATTTCCCAGCATGCACTTCTGTCTGAGCACTCTGTTGTCCCTGGGGAGTATTGGCCCCTACCCCCGGTATCTTCCTACATTGGCCCCCAGCCTTGGAGAAGGAGCTGTCAGTTTCTGGGTTCCATTTGCCAGTATTTACTTTTTGTCTGAGCCCTCTGTTGTCCCCTCCCCCCTGTATCTCCATACATTGGCCCCTGCGCACGCATCGTGAGCATTTCTATATATTTAGATTAAGGATCGGGGGTGATGATGTGCCCTGGGAGGCAGAGAACTACTTAAAAAATCCCGAGGGGGGGTGTCAAATAGTGAAGCCCCATAGCCCCGTAGCAACAGACAGGCCCAGACAGATGGAGGGGGGCCATATGGGCCACTTGGCACGGGCCTCCAAATCTAAAGGGGGTCTCGGTCTGCATATTCACAATCAGTAAAATGAAGAAAGTAACAAAAGGGTTAAAAACAGGGCCACATTATCTTATCTACCTGGCCCAGGCCTCTGTCTGCCTGGCAGCAGAAGGCGCGTTCTGAAGTACCTGAGTTGTTCAGTTCCATTAAAAACCCAGGAAGTGGCAAGGGGAAGGTAGGGGATTGTAAATCGGTGGGGGCGTTGGCCACTGGAAATATCCGAGGACTTAAACTGGGGAGAGAAAGTGCATGGTTTTTTTTTAAAAAGACACAGAGGCTTACAATCAGTTGTTTCTCCTAAAATAAGACATACCCATAAAATAAGCCATAGCAGGATTTCTAAGCATTTGCGCAATATAAGCCATACCCTGAAAATAAGACATAGTGATAGGCGCAGTTCTGGAGGGCCCCAAGGAAGAGGCAAGGCTGGACGCATAATAAAAAAAATAAGACATCCCATGAAAATAAGCCAATGTGGGTTTTTTTTTTAGGAATAATAAATATAAGACAGTGTCTTATTTTCTGAGAAACACGGTAAAGCCTAGGTTAAAGGGGGCACGACTGCCCTCACTTAAAAGGGCCGCCGTAGCCTCGCATGTGACACAACGGTCACTAAATTATAAAGCAAAAACCCCTCGCTGTGCCCCCAAGTGCGTGTTAGGAGAAATGATGAATGACTGCCTAATGCTGTCAGCCGTTTATTAATGCAGCCGCCGGGACAGGCTTTGGTTGGGCTTGGGGTGGAATGGCTGTTTTAGTGGCTGTTGGACAGTTGCTCCCCCCCCCCACCCTACGTCAGCCCATGACCTATTTGGGCTCCTCCTCCCCCCACCTCCCACCCAGGGCTCCATTTGGGATAGTATTTAAAGGGTTATAGAGCTGAGGCCTAGTCTGTAAAATGGAGCCTAGGCCTAGTCTTTAGGCTGTAAAGTAGAAGCGAGGCCTTGGCTTGGGCTAGTATTTAAATGTGACCCGAGGCCTCCGCCCTGTATCTCCATTCCTTGGCCCTGGTCTGACTGTGGGTTGTCTGGTAATAGACCCCCTTCAGATCCCCCTGAGCCTCAGAGTTCCCCTGTTTTACAGGATCTTGTGGCGGAGGCGGGGTTTGTGGGTGTGGTGCATTGTTGTGGCTAATCCCTGTGACTGGCCCCACGTGTCCCGATCCATGATCTATTCTGTTTCTCCCCCCCCCCTCCGTGACTGGCGTATCTCATGACGTTTTGAAGGATGGTATTTATTTGGGGGGGTATTGCTGCTAAATTGTAAAGTAAAAACCCCTTGCCGTGCCCCCAAGTGCGTTGCTGTAGGTTACCCCCCCCCCGGGCCTAGTGGGGGCCTACATAAACAGAGGTCGTGCTGTGGTCTGTGATAATGGCCGCCTTGGTGATTTCAGTTGCTTGGTTGATGATGTCATTTGGTTTGTGGGTGTGTCTTAGATTTCACAGGAAGGGAGGGGGTGGAGGAGGGTATTACGCCACTTGAGGGCGCTGTTTGAGTTGGTGGAAAAGCAGGTCTGTACCTGCGCAGGTGTGTGATTTGAGGGGTTTTTGCCCCCAACAACGCTCTGGGAGTGGCCTGGATCATTGTGTCAAAATTTCAGGACAATCGGTCAAGCGGTTATGGAGAAACTTAAAAAACGCAGTTTCACGATTTTTACATTTTTATATATATATAGATTAAGATTTAGTTAAGTATTATTATTGTATTGAATTTTAAGATTTAACTAGAATAGAATGGTATTTTGAGGTAAGTATAAGATTTATAGTATTGATAAGTAACTAAGAGTATTAATAGGTTTAGATAATTATTAAAAAGATTGGAATCAAGATCGGGAAAGTACTAAGGAAGTTATAAAAAGAAACTTAGTTGGGAGGGAAAGGAGGAAGTCGATAAAGATATGTGATATAAGATTGATTTGATATTCTTTTTCATTGTAATGTTGGTATTTTGTTATGTTGTGTATATTTTGTGTTTTCTTCTTTCTGTTTCTCTGTTGTGTTTTTACAAAATCAATAAATATATATATATTTTTTAAAAAAGAGATGGGAAAGGCCTGGAGGAAAAACCAAAAATTGGGGGTGGGGACAGGTTTTTTCCAAAGCCCTTTTTTCCCAGAAAAATTGAAAAATATAGTTTGAATATTCCACACACTTATCAATTATTCCTGAAAAAATGACTGTGGGGAAGAAGAAAAAAACCTGTGTCCCCCCTCCTTATATATATATTTTTTCCAGGCCTTCCAGAACCCACACTTTGGAGCTCCCTGCCGACTGACACCAGGCAGGTATTCTCACTGTACTCTTTCCGGCAACTGCTAAAAAACATTTTTGTTAGGGCCAGCCCATCTGAACACGTAGAAGCTGCATGCGATTTACTTCCTTTTAACCACTGCTGACTTGTAATCATCTTTTGAGTACTCTTAAATACCTGCTTTTAACTGTGTTTTATCAATCCTTTTAAGGTTCTGTTGTATATTTTTGTAAACTGTTTAAAACACACACTTCTTTTCCTTTCAAACAGAGTTTGAGCCTTAGTGCAACATATGGTACTATTCAGTAACTGGATGTTGGTTTCTTCTGGGCCTGGCATGCAAAAAAAAATTGCCAGCCCATCTGAACACGTAGAAGCTGCATGCGATTTATACTGTATTTTAATTATTTGTTATTAATTTTAATTATTTGTTATACTGTATTTTAATTATTTGTTACTAATTAGCCATTTTAACTTTTTTTTTTTACTGATCATTTCATTGTTTTATTTTTCCAGAACTGTGGATGTTTCAAAAAATTACATATATGTGTATGTACAGTAAAGTTGCATGAAAATTTTAAGGGAACAAAATAATAAACGCCTACAAAAGCTGTAATAGCAAAACAAGTGTGCAATTCCTAATAAACCATTTACCACCCCACCACCCCATGTAGATTTTATTAGGAGTTAATCCCACCCTTCCCAACAGGTGCTTAATCTCAAGAAAAAGCCGATAAATTTAGTGTTGGGATTCCCCAGGCAGAAGAGATTTTGGTCCTCTGAGGGTTAAATGCAGTGAAAGAGGAAAGTATGTTTCTCTTCCTATCTGCTTGCCTTAACTCTGCAGGCTTTCCCAAAAGGTCTTGGGTGTTACAAATCCTTTCCTCACTATTAGTGCCACCTGGCTCAGATACAGTTCCATCACAATGTGATTGCTTATAGTGCTCGCTTGGGCAGCACATATAATAAAACTGAAATGATACAGAGAAGATTAGCATGGCCCCTGCACAATGTGATTGCTTATTAGAATCTGTGTTTGACAGTGGAACGGTTTCCCCTTCCTTGGAGGATTTGAAGCAGAGGTTGGATGGCCATCTGTCAGGGATGCTTTCGCTCCGATTCCTGTATTGCAGGGGCCAGGGGTTAGGGATATTCTCCCACCTCTGGCTGAGCCCCCTTGTGGTCCACGCTCCCTTGGCCAGCCTTTGCCTTAAAGCAGAACCTGGAAAGAATAGAAAAAGAGGCTGTGGAGGCTGGGGCAAATCCTTTAGTCATATTGGAGGCTGCTATCTAAATCTCCAAACTGCCCCACTTGGGAGATCTTGGGAAGAGCTATAAAGACCCTCCTGGATGGGGACACCCTCAGCTCAGATGCTCAGTGCCAGAGATTCAGGCATTCCCGCTACCAGGAGGCCAAGGGCCCCTGAGAGGTTTACAGCAGACTCCATCACCTTTGCAGGGACTAGCTGGAGCCTGAGCGACACACTGAGGGTCAGATCCTGGACCTGGTGGTCCTGGAGCAATTCCTGGCTGTCCTCCCCCTGGAAATGGAGAACTGGGTGACGGATCAAGGAGCAGAGACCAGTTCTCAGGCGGTGGCCCTGGCCGAAGGTTTCCTCCTGAGCAGGGCAGAGAAGAAGCAGCAGCAGGTGAGACAGTTTCATCCTGGTAACTCCCAGAGTGGCTGGTGAATTCTGAGGGGGGAGTGCCGCTTAAAAGGCGAAAGAGCTGCAGCTCAGTGGCTCTTGCGTGCAGAAGGTTCCGGGTTCAATCCCCGACATCTTCTGGCGGGGCTAGGAAATCGTCCCTGCCTGAAACCTGGAGAGATGCTGCCAGTCAGTGCAAACAGCACTGAGCTAGATGGACCAATGGTCTGGTTCTAGGCGAGGCAGCTTTCTTGGTTCCTATTTAAACAGCTCTTCAGTCCAATAAACCAAGAGGACTAGAAACTTGCTTTGCCTTTCACCTGTGCCCTAGATACTATTCAAGCACAATTTCAGCACCCCTTCATATTTTTCTGTACCGCCCCCCCCCGTCTATGGATTATTTCCCTACACTGTGGTGGTTTCTCTCTCCCTCCCTCTCCCCCTGCTGAGTTGCTTCCCCCTCCCCCATATCTGAGCAAAAGGGACCCATAGGTCAAAGAACAAAACATGTCCCCCATGTTGGTCTCTACAGCCACAGAAGGCGCTGCAACTCTCCCAACAACTTGACCTCACCCCCAAAGGCAGACTCCTCCATGGTCTCCCGAGACAGACGGATGCCAACATCATCATAGATTCCTACATTGCAGGGGGTTGGACTAGATGACCCACAGGGACCCTTCCAACTCTATGATTCCATTAACAATATTTTCCTACAGTCATTAGTGGCAGCAATGCTTCTGAATACCAGCTGCAGGAGAGGAGAGGGCTCTTCTGCTTGGATCCTGCCCTCTGGTTCCCTCTGGTTGGCCACTGTGAGAACAATATGCTGCCCTAGAAGGGCCATTGACCTGATCAAGCAGCTCTTCTTAATGTTTTTAATAATTTAAAAATAGTATCCAAATATAAAATGTTGCTACTTACCGTTTCGAACACAATGGTACGTTAGCATAAAACACCATTAAGGGATCCTGTGGCATGTATCACTTAGAAATGTCTTTCTTTTCTAGAAGCCATTTATACAATATTTTTGTATTGTATACAATACTTTTATTTTGAGGGTGCTGTGGAATTGCATTGGCAAATGGATCAATTGATTAATCCTTTCTCAAGAGTGTGAATAACAGGACCGTCACACGACACCTTTGTGGCTTTGCAGAGCAAGGGATCCCCACTCATTTTAAAATTCTTTGCTTCAAGAAGGAATCTGACGGAAGAAGGAACCGATCCTACAGCCATGTTGGACTCATCTAGTAAAAAAAAAAACCTTGCAATGCAGATATCTCAACACGTGGTCTCCCTTCCCATTTGAAACCATACTGGACCATAGCTGCCAAGTTTTCCCTTTTCTCGCGAGGAAGCCTATTCAGCATAAGGGAAACTCCCTTAAAAAAAGGGATAACTTGGCAGCTATGTACTGGACCCTGCTTAGCTTTGCAAATGTGCCAGCAGCTTGGAAGCCAAATCTGTAAAAAAAAAAGGGAAACATGAAAGGAAATTGGGCAACATACAAGGATATGTTAACAGAAGTAGAAAACAAATTAAAGGTGAAAGAATATGAGGATATAAAAGCTCTGTTAACAGATTGGTTACAATATTACCAATTAAATACAAACTACTGTTGGAATGGGAGATAAAAGATGAAGAGGTTAAAGCTGTAATGAAACACTGTCAAAATACATCAGATGCCTACATTACGCAAATCCAATTGAAACACCACGCAAGCATAATAGGTTGTAGAAGAACAATTTGCTAGTAACTACTCGCCATAAGAACAAAACCATATTGAACTATAACTTATTTGGCTGACCATCAAGTCCAGTATGTACAATGTGCAGTTCCTAATTATCAGTCCCGTGGTACATTCATTTCGATTTCTTCATTTGTTCTTGTGTTTTTCTGTCTGATATATTCCTTAGAAGGGTACCAGAACAGAGTATTCTACGGTAACTTTCTAATGGAGCAAGCACAGGCAGACAAGGTTTCCTGGATATTCCCTTGTTTTGCCCTGAGGGGCTTCATCAGCTGTGTGTAGTTCCAAATCATATAAACATAAACACTAGTTTGTAATGTATTTGCTTAACAAATTCCATAAAACAGAGGAATTCATGAATACAACCGATGTACATACCGCGACCGTGCATAACAGGTACATGGCACTTATTCGTGCTAGAATCTCACTCATAATAAACCAGTTAAGCCTAAGCACTATAAAAGGGCAACACCAGATAAGGTGACAAGTGCAGGTGATTAGTGTTAAACCACTCTTAAAGGAACATGACATACTATTGGCGGAATATTTGTACAAGTATACTGTGTGTTCATTTAAAATTTATCCAAAGTATAATCAAAGAAAACAGCTGTAATCTAATTCAGTGTTTAAACCTAAAGGATGAAGCGTGTTAAGTAAAAAAAACACAGTAAACCTACTTTCTTTTTGTTGAAGAACCTGACTTGCTTGGTCTAGAGGTCCCTGGTAGGCCCAAAGCACACAAAAAATGTTAAATCATATTCAGTATGTGATTCCTGAATAAAATGTGATACCAAAGGGGCATCTAAGTCTGTTTCTAGAGCGATGCTCTGATATCCTCTTCCTAATCGGTCTCCTGGTTTGTCCGACATACAACAGGCCACAAGTGCCCGTACAGTCATACCTTGGTTTAAGTATACTTCGGTTTGAGTACTTTAAGTACTCCGCAGACCCGTATGGAACGGAATAAAAGATCCAGGCATTCCCACTACCAGGAGGCGAAGGGACCCCCGAGAGGTTTGCAGTTCTCCATCTCTTTGGGGGGGGGGGGAGAGAGGACAGCCAGGAATTGCTCCAGGACCACCAGGATCTGAGCCTTGGTGTGTTGCTCTGGCTCCAGCCACTCCCTGCAAAGGCGGTGGAGTCTGCTGCAAACCTCTCAGGGTCCCTTGGCCTCCTGGTAGCGGGAATGCCCTGAGGATCTGAGCGGAGGGCTCTTCCCACCATAGCTCTTCCCAAGATCTTTCCAGGTTTTGCTTTAAGGCAAAGGCTGGCCAAGGGAGCGTGGACCACAAGGGGGCTCAGCCAGAGTTGGGGGAACCTCAGGGCCTGCTCCAAGCTGCTCTGGGTTGGAGCAGGATCCGGCCCCAGCCTCCCTGCCTGCTTCCTTCCCTGCATCCAACCTCTGCAGCCTCTCTTCTGCAAAAGGACCGTGCACAAGGCAGGGGGGGAGGGGCGCTTGCCCTGGAGGACCAAGCTGCTCTGCCTGTTTCCTGCCTGTCTAGGAATCCTGCACTTCATCTTTAACCCACTGAAGACCAGGAAGCTGGGGTGTGAGAAAATTCTCTCCCTTCTGGAGACTCTTATCTCTACTTTCACAATGCTGGGACATCTTAGGCAGTGGTGAGTGGCAGTGTGGTGTAGTGGTTAGAGTGCTGGACTATGGCCTTGGGAGACCAGGGATCGAATTCCCCACCAGGTGGCCATGGGGCCAATCACTTCCTCCCCGCCTAGCCTACCTCACAGGGTTGTTGTAGGGCAGGCATGTCCAACAGGTAGATCGTGATCTACCGGTAGATCACTGGACGTCTGCGGTAGATCACTAGTAGATCACTGGCTCCCCCCAACGAAACTTAACAACTCAAAAGGCTCAAAATTTTAGCTCTGCACCCCCCAATGTGGTTTTCCTACTGCCTCAAAAAAGCTCAACAACTTTGACCTTAATCCCTAAAAAAGGGGGTAGATCACTGCCAGTTCTTAACTCTGTGAGTATGTAGATCGCATTCTCTTGGGAGTTGGCCACCCCTGTTGTAAGGGATTAAAGGAGAGGAAGAACCATGTATATGCTACCTTCAGCCCCTTGAAGTTGGAACGGGACCTGATGGACCCCCACATAAATATATTTGTGGGAGTTGTTTTCCTTTTTATTATGTATTTTGTGGTTTTATATCTTGATTTTATTCTGAGACTCCCAGGTATAAGACGGTGTATTATTAATAATAATAATAATAATAATAATAATAATAATGGACAGTTTTATGGAACAAAGAATGTGGAAGTCGGATTGCATCTCAACTTTCCTGCGTTATTTATATTCCCACCTTGTGAATCGGCTGGGCGAGGGGGCATGTGTGTGTATGGGCAGCTTCCATAGAATAGTCGAGTTGGAAGGGACCCCAAAGGGACCCCGAGGGTCCTCTAGTCCAACCCCCTGCAATACAGGAATCTCAGCTAAAGCATTCCTGAGAGATGGGCAACATCTGCTTAAAAACCTACAAGGAAGGGGAAACCGTTCCACTGTCAAACACAGATTCTTATAAGCAAGCACATTGTGATGGAAATGTATCCCAGCCAGGTGGCACTCATAATGAGGAAAGGATCTGTAACACCTAAGAACTTTTGGGAAAGCCTGCAAAGTTAATAATAATAATAATAATAATAATAATAATAATAATAATAATAATAATTTATTTATACCCCACCCATCTGGCTTCCCCAGCCACTCTGGGCGGCTTCCAACAGAATATTAAAAAAAGAATAATCTATTAAACATTAAAAGCTTCCCTAAACAGGGCTGCCGTCAGATGTCCTTTAAAAGTCTGGTAGTTGTTTTTCTCTGTGAAATCTGGTGGGAGGGCGTTCCACAGGGCAGGTGCCACTACTGAGAAGGCCCTCTGCCTGGTTCCCTGTAACTTGGCTTCTCACAGCGAGGGAACCGCCAGAAGGCCCTTGGCACTGAACCTCAGTGTCCAGGCAGAACGATGGAGGTGGAGACACTCCTTCAGGTATACTGGGTTGAGGCCGTTTACGGCTTTAAAGATCAGCACCAACACAAGCAGATAGGAAGGAAAAGCATGCTTTCCTCTTTCACTGCATTTAACCCTCAGAGGACCAAAATATCTTCTGCTTGGGGAATCCCAAAACTGAATTTATCCGCTTTTCCCTGAGATTAAGCACCTGTTGGGAACAGTGGGACTGACTCCTGAGAAAACCTACATGGGTGGGGGGGGTGTAAATGCCTTTTTAGGAATTGCACACTTGTTTTGCTATTACAGCTTTTGTAGGCGTTTATTATTTTGTTCCATAAAAATTACATGCAGCTTTACTATACATATATGTTTGGGGTTTTTTATATCCATGGTTCAGGAAAAATAAAGCAATGTCATTATCAGTAAAAAAGTTAAAATGATTATTATTAAAAAATAATTAAAATAAACGATAAAACCCAGATCAAAACACTGTGGAAGCGACTGCCTCATATCAATAGGCAGTGAGTTCCAAATATTCTTCCATTTTTTGACTGCCCTGTTGGGCAAATTCAGTACATCGCATTTCCAAAATTAATTTCCTAACGAGCTGCATGTGCACAGAGAAAGAGATCCCCACAACGGACCTAGGATTCCTGGCTCAGATCCTGGCATTCCTGTGAACTTCAGCAGCAAATCCAGCCTCAAGGATTTCCTTGCCCGCTTCCCCTCTTCCCCATGTGCCTAGTGGGAAAATGGGCAATCTTTGGCACAAGAAGTGGCAGAGCACCAGACAGACACATTGGGGTCTGGGCAGGTTCTCTGCCAGTGGCAAGGAACAGCTTATGCAAACCTTATAGCAGGCATTGGCAACTTCCGGCCCATGGGCTGGATGCGGGAAATGTAGGCCGTTTATCTGGCCCACGAGCCGCCCGGCGAAGCGCGGCACGGGGACTCGCAGAGTGGTGCCGAAAATGGCCAAAAAAAGTGTCTGAGACCAAAAAAATGGCAACATGAAGACCAATGACGAATCAATGTTATATATTTCTGGTGTCATATGCAATAATTTCAAAAAAAAAAACCCCAGGCAGAACAATTTCTGAAAAGTCTATTAATGCCTATTGATGCAAGTCAACATACGTAACTGGCAACCACAAAAATAAAGCCAAGGTGTTCGGACAGCGATCCAGTATTAACACTTTTTCAAATAAATCTTCCTCAGCATATAACTGTAAAATAAAATCATAGAATCATAGAATCATAGAGTTGGAAGAGACCACAAGGGCCATCCAGTCCAACCCCCTGCCAAGCAGGAAACCCATCAAAGCATTTTTGACATATGCCTGTCAAGCCTCTGCTTAAAGACCTCCAAAGAAGGAGATTCCACCACACTCCTTGGTAAGAATATAAAGGACGAAAACCTGCATGAACATGTATCACAATAATCCATAAGATTAACATGCATAATGAAAACATAAAAACAAGATAATAATGTAATATAATAGCATACCTCAGTATGACGTGCAGCAATAGCCATTAATAGACTTTTCAGGAATTGTTCTGCCTGGCTTATTACTTTTTTGCAGTTATTGCATATGATACATTGATTCGTCATTGGTTTTGGGGTTACCCTTTTTTGGTCTCAGTTTTGAAGATGGCAACACAGGGTTTTTGGGATTAGTAAAAAAAACAGTGTCTGGGCATGCCCAGACGCCAAAAATTGCTTCTGCGCATGTCCAGAAATGTGCAGAAGTGATTACCGGTGCTGCGCTGCCCATGCCCAGGAGCTGGAAATCGCTTCTGCACATGTCCGGAGTGTGTCCGGCCCACGGACCAGCGCCAGTGGCAATGATGCGCCCCATGGCCGGAAAACGTTACCTTATAGTGAGTGCCACACATACGGGGGCGGGGCCAGCAAAGATAGCGGCATGAGCCTTAACAACAGCAGATCCCTTGGCTGCAAGGAAGCAGACACACACAAGCTCAGCAAGGCAGGGGGAGCGAAGTCATCAGAGTAAGAGGGCCGTTTGCTCCCTGAACTCCTCTCTTATCGGAGCTATGAAAGATGCAATCCACAATCTAATCAGCAAAGTTCATGTCCGTATCCTCACCTTTTACAAGAGCAGGATTCCCACACTTGAGTCTCTGGTTCTTTCTGGACTACAACTCCCATTGCCCCCAGCTAGCAGTCGTAAGGGATGATGGGAATTGTAGTCCAAAAGCAGCTAGAGACCAAAGCTTGGGAAAGCCTGCACTAGGGTATCTAGGGCAATTGTTTTCATAACACAGGCATTTTTTACATTTCTCTGCAAATATATCTTAAAAACTGCATTTAAAACAGAATTCATTTTTTAGCATTCTCTGTTGGATTTCCTTTTGGCGTCTGGGGTTCAGCAGCTCTCTGCCCAGGAAGCGCTTGTTTATTGTCATGGGAAGTGACATATGGGGGGACCAGAACACGATCATTGGTTTACTCTCTGTAGGAGTTATTTGATATGATTAAAGATCTTCCGACATTCCAACACTTTCTAAGATGTTTTCCTTGTATGAGTTCTTTATTGTTTAGTAAGGGAGCCCTTGTCACTGAAGTTCTTTCCATACGCCAAACATTTTAAAGATTTCCTCCCTGTATGAGTTCTTTGGTGTCTAGTAAGGTGACTCCTGTTCCTGAAGCTCTTTCCACACTCGGAACATTTATATGGTTTGTCCCCTGTATGAGTTCTTTGATGCAACATAAGGGACCTACTGCAAATAAAGCTTTTTCCACACTCTGAACATGTATATGGTTTCTCTCCTGTATGAGTTCGCTGGTGCAACATAAGGGAGCTACCACGACTGAAGCTCTTCCCGCACACCAAGCATTTATAAGGTTTCTCTCCGGTGTGCACTCTTTGATGTAACGTAAGGGTGCCATTCTGAGTGAAGCTCTTTCCACACTCCAAACATGTATATCGTTTCTCCCCTATATGAATTTTTTGATGCAAGGCAAGGGAGTCGATGCGACTGAAACTGTTGCCACATTCCCAACATTTATAAGGTTTGCTGCCTCGATGAGTTTGTTGATGTCTAGTAAGCGCACTGCTGTGACTGAAGCTCTTGCCGCACTCGGAACATGTATACGGTTTCTCCCCTGTGTGAATGTGTTGATGCAAAGTAAGGTCACTACTTTGAGTGAAGCTCTTTCCACACTCTGAACATGTGTACGGTTTCTCCCCTGAATGACATCTTTGATGCAAGGTAAGGCCACTACTTTGAATGAAGCTTTTCCCACACTCAGAACATGTATACGGTTTCTCCCCTGTATGAGTTAGTTGATGCGAAATAAGGCCGCTACTGTGACTGAAGCTCTTTTCACACTCTGAACATTTATACGGTTTCTCTCCTGTGTGTACTCTTTGATGCGAGGTCAGAGTTGAGCGACTACCCAATCCCTTTCCACACACAGTACATTCATGCTTTTTCTCCTCTCTGCAAATTTGATTTTCACCACCCTGAGATGTACCGGATTTACACTCCGGCTTTTGCTTTCGTCTCCCCTCTTGCCTGCTGCCTCCATCTTGAACCCTCAGATTCCTTTGCTCCTCCTCCTCTTTGGCTCTTTGTGGTGACACTTCTGATGGTTCCCCTTCCGCCAGCATCCCTTCAACATCTCCTGATGGAATAAAACGTCAAAATGGTGAAATGCTAAAGGAGTGTCTTTACCCCAATAATTCTGTCAGGACACAGAGATCCAGGTCCCAGGGCCTTGTAGCAGTTCCCTCACTGTGAGAAGTGAAGTTAGAAGGAACAAGGCAAAGGTCCTTCTTGGTAGTGGTGCCCACCCTGTGGAACGCCCTCCCGTCAGGTGTCAAGGAAATAAATAACTATACAAGTTTTAGAAGACATTTGAAGACAGCCTTGTATAGAGAAATGTTTAATGTTTGATGTTTTATTATGCTTTTATAATTGTTAGAAGCCAGCGAGAGTGGCTGGGGCAACCCAGTCATATCCATGGGGTACAAATAATGAAAGCATTGATGTTAGTTTTATTGAGTTTATATACTGCCCTATACCCAGAGGTCTCAGCGTGGTTCTCAGAAAATATCACAGAATAAAAACAACCACCCAATAACACCCCACCCCAAAAAGAGCCACATTTGCAAAAGGGTAAAGGATGTCAAACATATCAAGCAAAATCCTGGTTAAAAAGGAACATTTTTACATGGCACCTAAAGATGTATAATGAAGATGCCAGGCAAACTTTCCCAGGGAGATCATTCCAGACGGGGAGCCACTACAGAGAAGGCCCTGTTCTTGTGTTGGCAGCCTCTGTCTGAACCACTTGAGGAGGCCTATGAAGGAGGGCTTCAGAAGATGATCTCAGGATCCAGGTAGGTTCATAAGGAAAGAAGTGGTCCTTGAAGTATTGTGACTTTGAGCCATTTAAGGTTTTATAGATGAAAACCAGCACTTTGAATTGGGCACAGAAACTAATTGGTGCATTCAAACCAGAATGGGTGTAATATGCTCAAACCGCCTTGCTCCAGTGAGCAACCTGGCGGCTGAATTATGCACTAACTGAAGTTTCCAAACTGCCTTCAGCAGCCGCCCTACATATAACACATATCTATATCTAACCTTGAAGTTACCAGAGCATAGACAACGGTAGATAGGCTATTGCTGTCCAGATAGGGGTGTAGCTGGGCCACCAGCCAAAGATTATGGAAGGCACTCCAGGCCATCTGAGCCTCGAGCGTCAGTAAAAGATCCAGGAGTAGCCCCAAGCTACAAACCTGCTGCTTCAGAGGAAGTGTAACCCCATCCAAAGCAGGCGACCTTCCAGCCATCTGCTCTAGGGAACCACCCACTAACTCAGCCTTATCTGGATTGAGCTTCAATTTCTTGGCTCTCATCCAGTCCATTCCCAAGGCAAGACACTGGTCCAGCACTTCCACTGCCTCACCTGCAGATAGGTGAAACAGAGCTGTGTCATCAGCATACTGCTGACAACGTACTCCAAACCTCTGGATAACCCCTCCCAGCAATTTCATGTAGATGTTAAACAACAAGGGGGATAGGATTGGGTCCTGCAGAATCCCATATTTAAGCTTCCATGGGGCTGAAAAACATTACCCCAAGTAACACTCTCTGGGAACCGCCATCCAAGTAGGACTGGATTCACCGCAAAGCAGGGCGACCCACCTCCAGTTCAGACAGTCGCCCCAGAAGGATAACATGGTTGATGGTATTGAAAGCCCCTGAGAGGTTGAGAAAAATTAAAAGTGACACATTTTCCTTGTCTCTCTCAACAGAGGTCATCATACAGGGCAACCAAAGCAATTTCTGTGCCAAAACCAGGCACTGGTTGAAATGGATCCAGAAAGTCAGTTTCTTCTTCTTCCGAAAGCACCTGGATCCGGTCTGTGACTACCTGCTCCAGAACCTTGCCCAGGAAAGGGAGATTAGCAAGTGGTCAGTAGTTAGTTCAGTGTTCTGAATCCAGGGAAAGTTTTTTAAGGAGTGGTTTTACCACTGCCTCCTTCAAACAGGCAGAGATCACCCCCTGTTGTAAAGAGGCATTTATCACCTCCCGGCCGAGCCAGCTGTTCCCTCCTTCCTGTATTTTATCAGCCACGAGGGCAAGGGTCTAGAGTGCAAATGTCGCCCTGACTGATAGAAGCACCTTGTCCATATCCTCAAGCCTCACCAACTGGGGGGGGGGCATCCAACACAACAGGACTAGACTGTACTCTGGACGCCCCATGAGGTTCCTCTGCTATAACAGCAGAGTCAAGGACTTGGTGGATGCAAGCAATTTTATCTTCAAAATGCTTTGAAAACAAATCACAGTGAGCTACTGTTGGTTCTACCACCTCTTTTGGGCCACCCTGTAAAAGTCCCGGAAAAGCTCTGCCGGACAACATAATGAGGATGCAACGGAGGCAGAAAACTAGGCTTTCTTTGCTGCCTTCACTGCAACTAGGTAGGTTTCATAATGAGCCCTTACCAGTGTTTGGTTGCATTAATTAGGATCTTTAATCCACTTGCATTCAAGCCGTCTCCCAGCTTGGTCCCTCGCCCTAAACTCTGGTGTATACTAGGGGGCCAATCGACACCACAAAGTGGGAGAGGGTGCTCTGGGGTATTTTTATTAGTTGTAGTAGTATTACTAGTAGTATTATCATTATTAGCCTCAGCCATACTTGAACTTTTAAAGTGGACTTGAAGTTGCTTCTTTCTCCTATTTTTTAACCTCTTCCGCGCAGAACAGCTCTTGCAGAAACTGCTGTATTTAATTGAAACGCAAATATTTAAAATGTGTATGTTGGGGGGGTGTCATTGGGTTGTTTTTGTTTTGATTATGTAATTTGAGTTTTTATATTGTAATTTCATCCTGTGAACCGTCCTGAGGTCTTTGGGTATAGGGAGGTACAGTATATAAATTTAATAAAATATAGTATAATCAGGCCAGATAAAAATTATTACAAATTCCAGGGTGAGCCCCTGCAAAAGGTTTTCCAATGCTTAAGGGTCTACCTTGACGCCTAAGCCCTATGGAGACACCAAGGAAGGCCACCCACCTGCAGGGGAAAGATCTGCCCTTCCATTGGGAAAAGATTTCCTACCCCCATACAAAGGAGGGAAGTCCTATAAATGCATTATTTTAGCAGAATTATATACAGAATGCACTAATAATGAGAAATAATACCCTTTTCAAAAGCGTGTGCATTAGGAGAAATCTGCACCAAAATGCTGACCAATTTTCAAGAGGTCTTTAAAAATAATAAGATGTGAAAATCTGGATAAATGGATGACTAGAAAAAGGAGACACAGGAAAAAAACCCTTACATTGAAACGGTTTGCCTAATAAGGTTTGTTAAATCCCTCCCGCAGCACCCCCACTCCCCCGAGTTTTAATACATAATAATATCACCCACCTCCAGCGCCTCCGCGAGAAAGGAAAGCCGCAGCCATCACTCCCGGGGAAGCCGGACAGGAAGCGGAAGCTCCACTTCTCCCGACAGCATTTCCACCCTCTGCTCTAGGAATCTCAGCTCTGTCGCCGCTGCTCTTAACCGTTTCGGAGCCGAGCGGCAGGAACCTCTTGGCTTCTCCGGGCAGAGAGCGAGGAGGCGCTCGTTTCGCCTCCGGAAAGCCCCGCTAGATCAGCTGCACGGGGGCCACAAAACGTTTTCTAAGCTATTTTTTAATCCCTCCCAGTTCCTCTTTGGGTACATAGATATCCAATCCAAATTTTCAATAAATGGCTTTCCCCCGACCCCGTTTCCACCCCCCTCCTTATTCTCCGTGCATATAGAAGTGTGCATGCACACGAAAGCTCATACCAAAATATAAACTTAGTTGGTCTTTAAGGTGCTACTGAAGGAATTTTTTTATTTTGCTCCGTGCATATAATTACTGTATATTTCTCCAATTAGTTTCAACTTCTCCCCCCCCCCTTATTCTATTCTTAGTTCATAAATGTTACATCAAACCTGCCAATGTTTTGACATTTGTTTAGTGTTCCCTAGAGTGGCTGGGGGGGGGGGTATATAATAATAAATTATATAAAGTTTTCTCATTCCCGATTGAATTTTTCTCATCTTGGTGCCTGATCTTCATGGTAAGTTTAGCCATTTCTGCACAGTCAATCATCTTAGTTATCCATTCTTTTGTTGGGACCTTTTCTTCTTTCCACATCTGGGCTGGTAGCATTCTGGCCGCTGTAGTCGCATAAATAGTCAAGTCTCTTTTGCTTCCTTGGCAATTCTTCTCCCCCCAAAGGGACCCCGAGGGTCCTCTAGTCCAACCCCCTGCAATACAGGAATCACAGCTAAAGCATCCCTGGGAGTTGACCATCCAACCTCTGCTTAAAAACATATATATATATATATATATATATATATATGTAAATTTTTGAAAAATCCACAGTTCAGGAAAAATAAAACATTAAATTGGGGGGGGGAGTTAAAATGGCTATTTAATTATTTAAAAATAATTAAAATAAATGATAAAACCCGGATTAAAACACACGTCAACATTTGACACATCTGGACAGCCTTGCATGACCAAAAATCTCTTTAGCAGGTGCTGAAGAGTACACTGAAAGCGACTGCCTCGTATCAATAGGGAGTTCCAAAGTTTGGGGCAAATATTCTTCAATTTTTTTGACTGCCTTTTTGGGCGAATCAGGAAAATCGCAAAACATGCATTTCCAAAATTAATATCCTAAAAAGGTGCAGAGAGAACGTATCCCCACAATGAACCTAGGATTCTTGGCTCAGATCCTGGCTTTCCTGTGGCCTTCAGCAGCAAACTGGGCCTTAAGGATTTGCTTGCCTGCTTCCCCTCTTGCTCATGTGTCTGGTGGAAAAGAGGAGAGCGCAAAATATGGTCTGAAGCTCAACATCAAAAAAACCAAGATCATGGCCACTGGTCCCATCACCTCCTGGCAAATAGAAGGGGAAGAAATGGAGGCAGTGAGAGATTTCACCTTCTTGGGCTCCTTGATCACTGCAGATGGTGACAGCAGTCACGAAATTAAAAGACGCCTGCTTCTTGGGAGAAAAGCAATGACAAACCTAGACAGCATCTTAAAAAGCAGAGACATCACCTTGCCGACAAAGGTCCGTATAGTTAAAGCTATGGTTTTCCCAGTAGTGATGTATGGAAGTGAGAGCTGGACCATAAAGAAGGCTGATCGCCGAAGAATTGATGCTTTTGAATTATGGTGCTGGAGGAGACTCTTGAGAGTCCCATGGACTGCTAGAAGATCAAACCTATCCATTCTTAAGGAAATCAGCCCTGAGTGCTCCCTGGAAGGACAGATCGTGAAGCTGAGGCTCCAATACTTTGGCCACCTCATGAGAAGAGAAGAATCCTTGGAAAAGACCCTGATGTTGGGAAAGATGGAGGGCACAAGGAGAAGGGGACGACAGAGGACAAGATGGTTGGACAGTGTTCTCGAAGCTACGAACATGAGTTTGACCAAACTGCGGGAGGCAGTGTAAGACAGGAGTGCCTGGCGTGCTATGGTCCATGGGGTCACGAAGAGTCGGACACGACTAAACGACTAAACAACAACAACAAGGCTACTACTGCAACTGAAGCTCCTTCCACACTCTGAACATGTATACGGTTTCTCTCCTGTATGATTTCTTCGGTGTCTTATAAGGCTACTACTGCAACTGAAGCTTTTTCCACACTCTGAACATGTATACGGTTTCTCTCCTGTATGAGTTCTTTGATGTAAAGTAAGGGAGCTGAAGCTCTTTCCACACTCCAAGCATTTATAAGGTTTCTCTCCTGTGTGCACTCTTTGATGCGAGGTAAGCTCCCAACTGTGGCTGAAGCTCTTTCCACACTCCAAACATGTATGTTGTTTCATCCCTATATGAATTATTTGATGCCGGGAAACAGAGGTGATGTGACTGAAGCTCTTGCCACATTCCCAGCATTTATAAGGTTTGCTGCCTCAATGAGTTTGTTGATGGTTAGTAAGGCCACCACTCTGACTGAAGCTCTTTCCACACTCTGAACATGTATATGGTTTCTCCCCTGTATGAGATCTTTTATGTGATATAAGGCCACTTTTCTTACTGAAGCTCTTTCCACACTCGGAACATGTATACGGTTTCTCCCCTGTATGAGATCTTTTATGCGATGTAAGGCCACTATTCTTACTGAAGCTCCTTCCACACTCTGAACATGTATACGGTTTCTCCCCTGTATGAGTTCTTCGGTGGCTAGTAAGGTAACCACTGTGACTGAAGCTCTTTCCACACTCTGTACATTTATACGGTTTCTCTCCTGTATGAGTTCGTAGATGCAACATAAGGGAACTACTGGCACTGAAGCTCTTTTGACATTCAAAACATTTATAACGTTTCTCTCCTGTATGAGTTGTTTGATGCGAGGTAAGGCTACCACTGTGACGGAAGCTCCTTCCACACTCTGAACATGTATACGGTTTCTCCCCTGTATGAGTTCTTCGGTGGTTAGTAAGGAGAACACTCCGACTGAAGCTCCTTCCACACTCTGAACATGTATATGGTCTGTCCCCTGTATGAGTTGTTTGATGCGAGGTAAGGCCACCACTATCATGGAAGCTCTTTCCACACTCCAAACATTTATACGGTTTCTCCCCTGTATGAGTTCTTCGGTGGATAGTAAGGGCACTACTGTAACGGAAGCTCTTTCCACACTTGGAACATGTATACGGTTTCTCCCCTGTATGAGTTCTTCGGTGTCTAGCAAAGGCACTCCTGTCACTGAAGCTCTTTCCACACTCGGAACATGTATACGGTTTCTCCCCTGTGTGCACTCTTTGATGTGAGTTCAGAGTTGAGTGACTACCCAATCTCTTTCCACACACTTTACATTCATGCCTTTTCTCCTCTCTGTGAATTTGATTGTCACCACCCTGAGATGTAGCAGAGTCACCCTCCGGCTTGTGCTTTCGTCTCCCCTCTTGCCTGCTGCCTCCATCTTGAACCCTCTGCTTCCTTTGCTCCTCCTCCTCTTTGGATCCTTTTGGTGACACTTCTGATTGTTCCCCTTCTGCCAGCATCCCTTCAACATCTCCTGATGGAATAAAAAGGCAAACTGATGTAGCATCTTTATTCAGTAGCTTCTTCACCCCAATCATTCAGTCCGGACACAGAGATCCAGGTCCCAGGGACTTCTGCCGGTTCCCTCAGTGCACAAAGTGAAGTTACAGGGAACAAGGCAGAGGGCCTTCTTGGTAGTGGTGCCCACCCTGTGGAACGCACTCCCGTCAGGTGTCAAATAAACAACTATACAACTTTAAGAAGACATCTGAAGGCAACCATATATAGGGAGGTTTTGAATGTTTTATGTTTTATTGTGCTTTTATTTTTGTTAGAAGCCAGCTAGAGTGGCTGGGACAACCCAGTCAGATGTATGGGGTGCAAATATTGAAAGCAATAATGTTAGTATTATTATTTATTGAGTTTATATACCGCCCTATACCCAGAGGTCTCAGCGTGGTTCTCAGCAAAGATCACAGAATAAAAAAACAATCCAATAACACCCTACCCAAAAAAGACCCACATTTGAAAAAGGTTACAGGTAGGTAGCCGTGTTGGTCTCAGTCAAAGCAAAATAAAAAAATTCATTCAGTAGCACCTTAAAGACCAACTAAGTTTTTATTTTGGTATGAGCTTTCGTGTGCATGCACTGGTATCTGAAGAAGGAAAAAGTAAATATTGGGATATTTAAAGAATAGGATAGATAATAAAATGCATAATGAGATGAAGATATATGAAGGAAGTCGAAATAGAGGGAAGTCAAAGAGGTGAGGGGTGATGGGTTTGGTGGTGGGTGATCAGGGGAAATATGAGAAATAAGTCAAAAATTGATTGTAATGTAAATGTTTGGTTCTTATAATAAAATGGATTGCTGTAATGATGGAAATAAGTTAATTAAGTATATATTTTAATATTAAAAAAAGAAAAAAGAATAACCTTTTCTTATCCTGTGGGATGTCCTTTCCTATAATGCCTATTAGGTATGCCTCTGGCTTTTTTTCTATAGGAACTTTGAGCATCTTTTTTAGCTCTTAAAGGATATACCCCCAAAATTTATTAATTTTCTCACAGCGCCACCATATGTGTATCGTCATTCCCTCTGCATTATTGCATTTCCAACAGTTTATATTGAATTTGAGTTTATATATCTTTGCTAGGTTATATATCTTTGGTAGTTTGGAAGGTGCCATATACCACCTGTATAACATTTTTATTAAGTTTTCCTTTACAGTGGAACAGACAGTATATCTGCTATCTAACCTCCAGTCCCTCCTACTGTTCCATCTGTAGTGTGTGGCTGATGTCCTGGGTCCATTTAACTATTACATCCTTTACTTCCTCGTGTTTCAGATACCATTCCTATAACAGGTCACAAGTTTTAGATAAGAATTTTTCATCATTTCATGATAATACTTTTTTGCAATTTGGATTAATCTTTCCCAAAGCCATTTTTAAAAAATCTGAATTGAAGCCAATTGGTGAGGTAGTGCCTTATCTCTCCAAATGTTTTCAATTTTAGATGTTCTTGGTCTTCGTTTAATAGCTGATTATAGGTTGCCCAATATCCCTCCATATTTATTTGTTTGACGGCAAAAGCCTCTACTGGGGACAGCCACCATGGCGTTTGGGGTTCTAATAACGGTTCGGATTTTGTCCACACTTTATAAAGAGCATTTTTTACTATATGATTAGTGAACCCTTTGTGGACTTTGATCTCACTATAGCCAAGGTATGCATGCCATCCGTACCTGTTGCTGCAACTCTCCAAATCAACTATATCTCTTTTCCCTAATAAAATCCAATCCTTAATCCAACATAGGCACGAGGCTTTGAAATACATTCTTAAATAGGGGAGTGAGAAACACCCTCTTCTTTTTTGTCCATCAGTAATATGTATTTTATGTGGGGTTACTTACCCTGCCATATGAACCTGGTCAGATCTCTCCTCCAATCGTCGTAGCATTGTGGCAAGCCACTTTAACAACAAAATGCTTTGCAAACAAGTCACAGTGAGCTACCATTGGTTCTACCACCTCATTGGGGCCAGCCTGTAAAAGGCCCCGTACAACCCAGAAAAGTTCTGCCGGACATGAGGATGCAATGGAGGCAGAAAACTATGCTTTATTTGCTGCCTTCACTGCCACTAATGAGTTTGATAATGAGCCCTTTGCAGTGTTTGGTTGCATAAATTGGATCTTGCATCCACTTACGTTCAGTCTCCCAGCTTGGAGTGTACCAGGGGGCCAACTGGGCTCCACAAGGTGGGAGAGGACGCTCAGGAGTATTATTATTATTATTAGTAGTATTACTATTAGTATTATCATTATTAGCCTATCTGTATAAGGCCTCAGCCACACTTGGACTTTGAATGTGGACTTGAAGTTGCTTCTTTCTCCTCTTTTTTTTAACCTCCTCCGCCAGGAACTGCTCTTGCAGAAAGTACTGTATTTAACTGAAACACAAATATTTAAAATGTGTATGTTGGGGGAGGGTGTTATTGGGTTGTTTTTGTTTTGATTATGTACTTTTTGTTCTTATATTGTAATTTTATCCTGTGAACCGTCCTGAGGTCCGTGGGTATAGGGAGGAATATAAATTTAATAAAATATAGCATAATCACGCCGGAAAAAACTATTACAAATTTCAGGGTGAGCCACTGCAAAAGGTTTTCCAATGCCTAAGGGTTTGCCTTGACCGCAAACCCTATGGAGAGACCAAGGATGATCTCTCCCAGCGGCTGCATGTAGATGTTAAAAAGCATGGGTATTTTGGGAAATACCCTTTGCAAAAGCGTGTGCATTAGGAGAGATCTGCACCAAAATGCTGACCAATTTTCAAGAGGTCTATAAAAATATTAAGATGTGAAAATCTGGATAAATTGATGACTAGAAAAAGGAGACACAGAAAAAAACTTACGTTGAAACGGATTGCCTAAAAGGGTTTTTTAATCCCTCCCCATACTCCCTCCAGCAGCACCCCCATTCCTCCCCCCAAGTTATAATATATATTTTACCCACCTCCAGCGCCTCCACGAGGAAGGACAGCCGCCGCCATGACCAGCAGCTCCCTGGGGAAGCGGGACAGGAAGCGGAAGCTCCCATTCTCCCGACAGCCTTTTTTTTTTTATCTTCCGCTCTAGGAATCTCAGCTCTGTCGCCGCTGCTCTTAACTGTTTGGGAACCGAGCGGGAGGAGCCTTTGGGCTTCTCCGGTCAGAGCGAGGAGAGGCACTCGCCTCGCCTCCGGAAGCCCACCTGGATCACGTGAACGGGCGCCCCAAAACTTTTTCTAAACTATTTAAAAAAAAACATATCTTATTTTCAGTTTTCGAAATTTATCCTTTTGGTACATACATATCCAATCCAAATTTGCAATAGATGACCCCCCACCGGTTTCCACCACCCCCTTTTATTCTCCTTGCATATATTTCTCCAATTAATTTCTACTTCTTTTTTCCTCCTAATTCTATTCTTAGTTCATAAATATTACATCAAACCTGCTAATGTTTTGACGTTTATGCACTGATTTTTTTTTAAATAGTCTATAGAGTTTTCCCATTATTGATAGAATTTTTTCTCATCTTGTTGCCTGATGCTCACAGTAAATTTGACAATTTGAGCATAGTCAATCATCTTAGTTTTCCATTCTTCTTTCATTGGGACCTTGTCTTCCTTCCGCATCTGGCCTACTAGCATTCTGGCCGCTGTAGTCGCATAAATATGGGGGACCTGTTTTCTTCTATGACCAATGGTGCCTATCGCTCAAATATGGGGGAGAGGGAATCTACTCAGCAGGGAGAGAGACATAGAGAGAGAGAGAACAGGTTCCGGTTTCCGCCTGCAGGAATGGCGGACCTGTTTTCCATCCCTCTGACCTTCGTAAGGAATTTGGCGGTTGCTAGGGGAGTAAATGGCAACCCCCTGCCCTCTCCGGGGGTTACGGAGAGGGGCCGCTGGTCCGCGATGCCCCCAGACCCACTCCGACTGTTTATGGAGTGGGGGGAGCGTGGGCTCAAGCCCTTACGACGGCCAGGACTCCCGGACGCTAATCTGCATGGCGGGGATTTCCATGATTAAAGAAGATAATTAGGCTTAAATCTATGGACATACTTCAGAAGGAGGGGCAGAAGCGCGGTTTACTGCCGAGAAATCTATGCTGCTGAGGGTGAGGAGTTAAAGGCTGTATTTCATCTGGAAGAAGGATTGATGGGGACAGAGCGATAAGGGAAGCGAGTCTTTTTTTTATTTTTTTTTCATATGAGTTACTTCGTACCTTCCCAGACGCGATGTCCTGGCTTGTTTGGAGTGAAAGAGAAGCAAAAGACTGTGTGAGTTGAACTTTATAAACTGTTGTTATTGAGCATATTCTTTGAAGATGAGGAGTTGCTGACGAGAAAAGCCCCCCTCTAGTTGGACGGAAGGAGTGCCTGGACGCGTTCGGAGGATTTATGAGTTGTGACGCACTTTGAATTGGAGCAGCGACCTGAAGCTAAGTTCAGCTATAGGGCAAGGAGAACCATTAATTTACCAAGAGTCAATGCATGGTGTGAGATCTGGTTTTTCTGCCTGGAAAAGCTGTAAATTTTATAAAGATCGTTTAATCTACATGGTTATGAGAGAAAACGAAAGTGATTTGAGTTTTTTTAAGATGGCGCTGCTTCGTGTTGAGAGCCGACGCAATAGGGACGCTCCGGACCAAGAAGATTTATGGGGGGGGCTGGACTGATTAACTCACACAGGAGAAAGAACATTTGTGAAACTTTGTTTGATATTTATCTCAGCAGCTGGGAAATAATCGGTTGAAAGAGGAAAACATCTATGTGACTGTAAAGGGAAAGATCTGGATTATTATGGATTTGGAGAGACGATTTGAACTTTAGAAAAAAGACGACAGTGGACGGTTGCGAGGAATCCCCAATTTCTTGAAGCATGGGAACCCTAAAAAATTTTTTTAGATGATTTGGCATAACATTCGGTTTGATTGATATATATGTGTATAATTTGAAATAATGAATGTGATATAATTGGTTTTAATTGGAAAAATTAATAAAAATATATTTAAAAAAAAAAAGAGAGAGAGAGAACATTCCTGGAGAGGGTGGGCACAGTGTAGGGAAATAATGCATAGACAGGAAAATAACAGAAAAATGTGAAGGGGGGCTGAAAATGCAATTGAATAATATCTAGGGCACAGGTGAAAGGCAAAGCAAGTTTCTAGTCCTCTTGTTTTGGAATGAAGAGCTCTTTAAATAGGAACCAAGGAAGCTGCCTCGCCCAGAACCAGACAATTGGTCCATTTAGCTCAGTGCTGTCTGCACTGACTGGCAGCATCTCTCCAGGTTTCAGGCAGGGACGATTCCTAGGCCCGCCAGAAGATGTCGAGGATCAAATCCGGAACCTTCTACACGCAAGAGCCACTGAGCTGGGGCTCTTTAGTCTTTTAAGCAACACCACCCGCAGAATTCACCAGTCACCATGGATATCTGGGAGTTACCAGGATGAAACTGCCTCACTTGCTGCTGCTGCTCCTCTGCCCGGCTCAGGAGGAAACCTTCGGCCAGGGCCACCGCCTGGGAACTGGTCTCCACTCCATGATCGTTCACCCAGTTCTCCATCTCTGGGGGGAGGACAGCCAGGAATTGCTTCAGGACCACCAGGTCCAGGATCTGAGCCCCGGTGTGTCGCTCTGGCTCCAGCCACTCCCTGCAAAGGCAGTTCAGTCGGCTGCAAACCTCTCAGGGTCCCTTGGCCTCCTGGTAGCAGGAATGCCTGAATCTCTGGCGCTGAGCAAAGCAGCTTATGGCGTCCCCATCCAGGAGGGTCTTCATAGCTCTTCCCAAGATCTCCTAAGTGAGGCAGTTTGGAGATTTGGACAACAGCCTCCAATATGGGTGAAGGATTCTGTCCCCCACCCCGGCAGCCTCTTTTTCTATTTTTCCAGGTTCTGCTTTAAGGCAAAGGCTGGCCTAGAGAGCCTGGACCACAAGGGGGCTCAGCCAGAGTTGGGGGAACCTCAGGGCCTGCTCCAAGCTGCTCTGGGTTGGAGCAGGATCCGGCCCCAGCCTCCCTGTCTGCTTCCTCCCCTGCACCCAACCTCTGCAGCCTCTCTTCTGCAAAAGGACCATGCACAAGACAGGAGGGAGGAGAGGCGCTTGCCCTGGAGGACACAGCAGCTGCTCCAGTTTCCTGCTTCTCTAGGAATCGTGCACTTCATCTTTAACCCTTTGAAGACCAGGCAGATCTATACTTTCACAATGTTGGGACTTATTAGGCAGTGGTGAGAGGCAGTGTGGTGTAGTGGTTAGAGTAATGGAGTATGGCCTTGGGAGACCAGGGTTGAAATTCCACACCAGGTGGCTATGGAGCCAATCACTTCCTCCCAACCTAACCTACCTCACCGGGTTGTTGTAGGGGATTAAAGGCGGAGGGGACCAACAATATGCCACATTTAGCTCCTTGGAGGAAAAGGCAGGATATTGAATCGGAGAACTGGAAAGTTGGAATGGGCCTGATGTTTTCTCCTCCCCGCTAAATTGTACAGAGGCAATACTGAGCCACCCACTTGGAAAGCTTTAAAAAGATGATTGTATAAATTTATGGCTACAAACCCTGTCTATTTTTGTTTTATTTATTTATGTTTATTATCTTCCTTACTTGAATAATTAGACTGAATAGCAGCTTTTTGAGAGCCAATGAAGTCTCTCAGCCCCACCTACCTCACAGGGTGTCTGTTGTGGTGGAGGAAGGGAAAGGAGAATGTTAGCCACTTTGAGACTCCTTCGGGTAGTGATAAAGCGGGATATCAAATCCAAACTCTTCTTCTTCTTCTTTTTATAGGGCAGGGTAAGGCAGGTGTTTTTCTGTGGGGTGGCAGCTATTGCATTGTTATTTTCATTTTTATTATGTATTTTTTTTGTTTTATATCTTGATCTTATTCCGTGAACCACCCTGAGACCCCTGGGTATAGGGCGGTATATAAATAATAATAATAATAATAATAATAATAATAATAATAATAATAATAATAATAATAATAATAATGGGAATTGGAACGATTTTATGGAACCAAGAAGATGGCAGCCAGAAAAAGTCTGGGAGCTACTGTGTTAAAAGGGAGTGGGGTCGCAGATTGCATTTCAACTTTCCTGCGTTATTTATGTTCCCGCCCTGTGAATGGGCTGGGTGAGGGGGATGTGTTTGTATGGGCAGCTTTCTTAGAAACGTGGAGTTGGAAGGGACCCCGAGGGTCCTCTAGTCCAACACCCTGCAATACAGGTGTCACGGTGGCTGGAGAAGGCTACTTCAGAGTAACGACTCTACACAGCTCTGCATTTTATGGTTTTATTGGTGCTGAGTATTTACAGTGCTAATGGCAGTGCTATTTACAAAGACCCATCTGTTTAGCTTGAATCAGAACCTCCCAGTGGCTTTTGGCGCGTTTTGCGCCAACATAATAACTTGGGGAGACCCATCCTCTTCCCCCGACGCCTTTTGCGAAGTTCCGGAGTTGGGGGGACTGGCCTGCCCCCCTTCCTTTCCCCTTCCTGTCCCACCTGGAACGATGACTCTCTTTCCCTGCCAGAGCCTTGGAACCCACTTCCTGTTTCCCCACTTGAGCTGGAGCTTTCCTTCTTTTCAGCCTCGCTCGGGTCTGGGCTGGAACTCAGGAGGGGAGGGGCTTCGCGATATCCCTTGCCCCTCACAACAGGAATCTCAGTTAAAGCATCCCTGACAGATGGCCATCCAACCTCTGCTTAAAAACCTCCAAGGAAGGGGAGACCGTTCCACTGTCAAACACAGATTCTTATAAGAAATCACATTGTGATGGAACTGTATCTGAGCCAGGTGGCGCTAATAGTGAGGAAAGGATCTGTAACACCCAAGTCCTTTTGGGAAAGCCTGCAGAGTTAAGGCAAGCAGATAGGAAGGAAAAAAATACTTTCCTCTCTCACTGCATTTAACCCTCAGAGGACCCAAATCTCTTCTGCCTGGGGAATCCCAAAACTGAATTTATATGCTTTTCCCTGAGATTAAGCACCCGTTGGGAACAGTGGGACTGACTCCTGAGAAAACCTACTTGGTAGGGGGGGGTTGTAAATGCCTTTTTAGGAATTGCACACTTGTTTTGCTATTACATCTTTTGTAGGCATTTATTATTTTGTTCCGTAAAATATCCACAGTTCAGGAAAAATAAAACAATGAAATTGTCAGTAAAAAAAAGTTAAAACGACTATTTAATTATTTAAAAAATATTAAAATAAATGATAAAACCCGGATTAGACCATGTGTCAACATTTGACACATCTCGAAAGGCTTGCATGAACAAAACTGTCTTTAGCGGGTGCTGACGAGTACAGTGAAAACAACTGCCTCGTATCAATAGGCAGGGAGTTCCAAAGTTGGTGGCAAATATTCTTCAATAGTTTTGAGTGCCCTTTTGGGCAAATCGGGAACATCGCAAAACATGCACTTCCTGGCTTAGATCCTGGCTTTCCAGGGGCTTTCAGCTGCAAACTGGGCCTCAAGGATTTCCTTGCCTGCTTCCCCTCTTCCCCATGTGCCTAGTGGGAAAATGGGCAACCTTTGGCACAAGAAGTGGCAGAGCACCAGACAGACATATTAGGGTCTGGGCAGGCTCTCCGCAAGTGACGAGGAATGGCTTGTGCAAACCTTATAGTGAGTGACACACATATGGGGGTGAGTGGGCAGCTTCTAACAAGGCAGCAAAGACGGCGGCATGAGCCTGAACAACATCAGATCCCTTGGCTGCAAGGAAGCAGACACACAGAAGCTCAGCAAGGCAGGGGGAGCGATGCCATGGGAGTAAGAGGGCCGTTTGCTCCCTGAACTCCTCTCGGATCAGAGCTATGAAAGAGAATAATAATAATAATAATAATAATAATAATAATAATAATAATAATAATAATAACAACAACTTTATTGTCAATCCACAACCTGTGTACAACGAAATTAACCGAGCCTCCCTCCCCTGCGATTTCCGACGCTGTGGAAGAAAGTCTGCACACCACGCTGTGCTGGTTTAGTGCAGTGCACGGGGGCTCACTACTGAGCCGGGAGCTCGGTTTGGGGGCGGTGGCTCGTGGGCCAGTTAAATGGGCCCCGTGGGCCACTTGGGCCTTAGGTTCCCTACCCCTGTTCTAGGGCAATTGTTTTCCTAACACAGGCATTTTTTACATTTCTGTGCAAATATATCTTAAAAACTGCATTTGAAAAAGAATTCAGTGTTTAGCATTGCCTGATGGATGAGGTTGTATTTCCTTTTGGGGTCTGGGGTTCAGCAGCTCACTGCCGAGGTATTCCCAGGAAGGGCTTGTCCCTTGTCATGAGAAGTGCAAGCATTTTAGTGAACGACAGACATATTGGGGGGTGGGGGACAGTTTCTAACAAAGCAGCCATGATGGGGGCATGAGCAACAGGCATCCATTGGAGAAGATGTGTTAAGTTTGCTTGACTATTACCTGCGCTATCAGGTATTTGATCAGCAGAGTTCAGTTCCAAAATATCGCCTATCACTAGACTATGCAACAGGGAAACTCTCTCACTAACACACAGGAATTTTTAAATTTTTTGACTATTTAAAAATTGTATTTTAAACATACAGTGTTGCCTCAGGTAAATTTGCCTTTGATTTACGAAACCTTTGGTTTGCAAACCACGGCAACCCGGAAGTACCGGAATGGGTTACTCCCAGATCTCGCCACTTGCGCATGCGCAGAAGCAGCAGATCACCGTTCGCGCATGTGCAGAAGCACAAAACTATGCCCACAAGTGTTCAGGATGAGGTTGCATCTTCTTTCCAGAATTTGAGGGGGGGAGAATACTAGGGGAGGGGAGAACACACAGCACAGATACATCCCATCAGGAACCAGCCACTGCCTGGATATTTCGGAGACATAAAATTGAAAGCTCTCCTAGGCAGGTGAAGGTGAAGAAACACAAATCCTGAAACCTTTTAACTTATTAGCACTCTAAACACAGGCTGGAAAATCAATGCATCTCCTATACTATTCTCATTTCTCTCTTGACTGCGTAACGAGGTTTAGTATACAGTATATGTTTTTCAACAGTATTTGTTCATTAGAGGTGTGATCTGAGGGGCTGTACTCTCATTGCAAAGATCTACTTTCCATATGTCGACAGAATACCAGCGAATGCATTTGTTTCTATGAAAAATATCAGATCAATTCACACCAGATTAACAAATCTTTGGGAAGGGAGAAATATTCAAGCAACAGTATACGCATGTGAAGAATACATGGGAAATAATGCATGGGAAAGAAAATAGAATTTTGTTTCCAAAGTGGGGCCTCAGAACTGGACAAAATGGTAATTCAATCTAACACAAAGACGATAACTAAGATCTATGAATTCCTATTAGAATGGAATACCAAGGACGAATCAGTAAAATCTGTGATGATTCGCTGGGCCATTGACATCGGCCATAATATTGAACTTGAAAAATGGTACAAACTTTGGAATTCGGGAATTAAATTTACAGCGAGCGTCACACTGAAAGAGAATTTAAGATGATGTATAGGTGGTACCTCACCCCAACCAGGTTAGCAAAGATGTATAGGACAGGAGACAAGAGGTGTTGGAAATGCGGCGAAAAAGATGGGGATTTCATCCACATGTGGTGGAAATGGGCTAAGTTAAAAACTTTTTGGGAATGTACTTACAACGAGTTGAAAAGAATATTAAGATACACTTTTAAAAAAACACCAGAGGCCTTCCTATTGGGGATGGTCGGGGAGGACATAGAGAAAAACGACCGTAAATTCTTTCTCTACGCAACAACTGGGGCCAGGATTCTCCTGGCAAGGCTGTGGAAACAAAAGCAACTTCCATCATTAGAGGAATGGCAACAGAAAATGATAGAATACTTGGAAATAGCTAAACTAACAGCAAGGATCAGATACCAGAGCAATGAAACCCTTCTGAAAGAATGGAGTAAATTTATGAAATATATAGATAAAATCTGTGATTAAATCAATTGCAAGTAAAATAGACAAAAACCGCACCACGAACCGTTAAGGGTCGGTTTGAGGAATAAGAAAAATCAAGATGTATGACTAAAGCAATGTCAAGTGTCGTAAGGTCTCTAAGGAAATATTTGTTAAAATATTGTAAATATTTCACCTAGGCATATGCATAAAATAATAAATAAAAATTTTATACGGATAAGGAATGATACGCCAAAAAGAGGAAGACTGTGAGAAAAGAAGAAGGGAAGTCGCAGAATCACAATATTAGAAAACACGATTGAAATTGATTTATATATATTTCCTTTTTGCTTTTTCCTTCTTTTATTTTCTCCCCCCCCCCTTTATCTCTTGATAGGTTTACTTCAAGATTCGTGATTTATTTTGTCTACCATTTTTTAGGCTGTGAAATATAATTGATATTATTTACACTACAAGAAAACAACTGGAAATGTTAACAAACGAATTGATCTGTAACAGTCTTTATTTGGTAAATTTAATAAAGATTATGTTTTTTTAAAAAAAGAATTTTGTTGTTGTTTAGTCTTATGTGACTCTTAGTGACCCCATGGACCAGAGCACGCAAGGCACTCCTGTCTTCCACTGCCTCCCTCAGTTTGGTGAAACTCATGTTAGTAGCTTGGAGAACACTGTCCAACCATCTCGCCTCTGTCGTCCCCTTCTCCTTTTGCCTCAATCTTATAGCTATGTAAATCTAACTCTGATCGGGAGAACAATCTGTAACACAGCCAGTAAAAGGAATAAAAATTCTAATGGAAGCAAATTCTAATGCTGAGCACGATCATTGGCTTACTCTCTGTAGGGTTATTTGAAATTATTAAAGATTTTCCTACACTCCAACTTTTCTGTTTTCCCTGTAAGAGTTCTTTTCAGATTAGTAAGGGAGCCCTTCTCACAGAAGTTCTTTCCATAGGCCAAACTTTTCTAAGATTTCCTCCCTGTATGAGTTCTTTGGTGTTTAGTAAGGCTACTACTGCAACTGAAGCTTTTTCCACACTCGGAACATGTATACGGTTTTTCTCCTGTATGAGTCCTTTGATGTAACGTAAGGGAGCTGCTGCAACTGAAGTTCTTGCCACACTCTGAACATGTATACGGTTTCTCTCCTGTATGATTTCTTCGGTGTCTAATAAGGCTACTACTGCAACTGAAGCTCTTTCCACACTCCAAACATGTATACGGTTTCTCCCCTGTATGAGTTCTTTGATGTAACGTAAGGGAGCTGCTGCAACTGAAGCTCTTTCCACACTCCAAACATTTATAAGGTTTCTCTCCTGTGTGCACTCTTTGATGCGAGGTAAGGTCCCAACTGTGGCTGAAGCTCTTTCCACACTCCAAACATGTATGTCGTTTCTCCCCTATATGAATTATTTGATGCCGGGAAACGGAGGTGATGTGACTGAAGCTCTTGCCACATTCCCAGCATTTATAAGGTTTGCTGTCTCGATGAGTTTGTTGATGGTTAGTAAGGCCACTACTCTGACTGAAGCTCTTTCCACACTCTGAACATGTATACGGTTTCTCCCCTGTATGACATCTTTTATGTGATATAAGACCACTATTCTTACTGAAGCTCTTTCCACATGCTGAACATCTATACGGTTTCTCCCCTGTATGAGATCTTTTATGCGATGTAAGGCCACTATTCTTACTGAAGCTCCTTCCACACTCTGAACATGTATACGGTTTCTCCCCTGTATGAGTTCTTCGGTGGTTAGTAAGGTAACCACTGTGACTGAAGCTCTTTCCACACTCTGTACATTTATACGGTTTCTCTCCTGTATGAGTTCGTAGATGCAACATAAGGGAACTACTGGCACTGAAGCTCTTTTGACATTCAAAACATTTGTAACGTTTCTCTCCTGTATGAATTGTTTGATGCGAGGTAAGGCCACCACTTTGACGGAAGCTCCTTCCACACTCTGAACATGTATACGGTTTCTCCCCTGTATGAGTTCTTTGGTGGTTAGTAAGGAGAACACTCCGACTGAAGCTCCTTCCACACTCTGAACATATATACGGTCTCTCCTCTGTATGAGTTCTTCGATGCGCTATAAAGCTGCTACTGCGACTGAAGCTCTTTCCACACTCTGAACATGTATACGGTTTCTCCCCTGTATGAGTTCTTTGATGCGACATAAGGCTGTTACTGTGACTGAAGCTCTTTCCACACTCTGAACATGTATACGGTTTCTCTCCTGTATGAGTTCTTCGGTGTCTCCTAAAGGAACTCCTGTCACTGAAGCTCTTTCCACACTCGGAGCATGTATACGGTTTCTCCCCTGTGTGCACTCTTTGATGTGAGTTCAGAGTTGAGCGACTACCCAATCTCTTTCCACACACAGTGCATTCATGCTTTTTCTCCTCTCTGCGAAATTGATTTTCACCATCCTCCGACTTCTGCTTTCGTCTCCCCTCTCGCCTGCTGCCTCCATCTTGTGCCCCCAACTTCCGCTCCTCCTCCTCCTCTTTGGATCCTTTTGGTGACACTTCTGATTGTTCCCCTTCTGCCAGCATCCCTTCAACATCTCCTGATGGAATAAAAAGGCAAACTGATGAAATGCTAAAGGAGCTTCTTCACCCCAATCATTCAGTCGGGACACAGAGATCCAGGTCCCAGGGCCTTCTGCCGGTTCTCTCACTGCACAAAGTGAAGTTACAGGGAACAAGGCAGAGGGCCTTCTTGGTAGTGGTGCCCACCCTGTGGAACGCACTCCCGTCAGGTGTCAAATAAACAACTATACAACTTTAAGAAGACATCTGAAGGCAACCATATATACGGACGTTTTGAATGTTTTATGTTTTATTGTGCTTTTATATTTGTTAGAAGCCAGCTAGAGTGGCTAGGACAACCCAGTCAGATGTATGGGGTACAAATATTGAAAGCATTAATGTTAGTATTATTATTTATTGAGTTTATAATACCGCCCTATACCCAGAGGTCTCAGCGTGGTTCTCAGAAAAGATCACAGAATAAAAACAACAACCCAATAACACCCTACCCAAAAAAAGAGCCACATTTGAAAAAGGGTAAAGGATCTCAAACATATCAAGCAAAATCCTGGTTAAAAATGAACATTTTTACATGGCATCTAAAGATGTATAATGAAGTTGCCAGCTGAACGTTCCTGGGGAGACCATTCCACAGACAGGGAGCAACTGCAGAGAAGGCCCTGTTCTTGTGTTGCCACCCTCTGGACCACTTGAGGACGCCCACGAAGGCGGGCATCAGAAGATGATCTCAGGGTCCAGGTAGGTTCATACGGAAAGAAGCAGTCCTTGAAGTATTGTGGTCCTGAGCCATTTAAGGCTTTATAGGTCAAAATCTGCACTTTGAATTGGGCCCGGTAACTAACTGTTAGCCATTGCAGTCAGACAAGGATGGGTGTAAAATGCTCAAACTGCCCAGTGAGCAACCTGGCCGCTGAATTCTGCACTAGCTGAAGTTTCCAAATTGTTTTCAGAGCCAGACCTACATGTAATGCATATCTATATCTAACCTTGAAGTTCCCAGAGCATAGACAACAGTAGATAGGTTATCCCTGTCCAGATAGGGGCATAGCTGGGCCACCAGCCAAAGCTGATGGAAGGCACTCAAGGCCATCTGAGCCTCAAGTGACAGCAAAGGATCCAGGAGTATCCCCAAGTTACGAAACTGCTCCTTCAGAGGAAGTGTAACCCCATCTGCTCTAGGGAACCACCCACTAACTGAGCCTTATCTGGTTTGAGCTTCAATTTCCTGGCTCTCATCCAGTCCATTCCCAAGGCAAGACGCTGGTCCAGCACTTCCACTGCCTCACCTACAGAGAAATAGAGCTGAGTGTCATCAGCATACTGCTGACAACGTACTCCAAACCTCTGGATAACCCCTCCAAGCGATTTCATGTAGATGTTAAACAACATGGGGGATAGGATTGGGCCCTCCGGAACCCCATTGAAGCTTCCATGGGGCTGAAACACATTCCTCAAGTAACACCCTCTGAGAACGACCACCCAAGTAGGACAAGTATTGGGAAAAACTGGGTACTGAAAGGTGCTAAAAATAAAACTCACACCCCAGTTTTCCAATGGCCCATAGAAATATGTTCCGGCAAAGTTAAAATACGCAACAGAAACTGACTTGGCTGAAGCAGGTCACCAGGAGTCAAAAAGGCTTTTCCAACCTAGTCTTTAATTCGTGTAACCCCTCACTAGCTGTTTAGAGAAAACAAATGGTTGGCTTCGCTCTAACAGAAAGAAAAATGAATCAAACAGACTCAAAACTCTCTGTTAGCATAAAACCTTTTTGCCTACAGACTTTAATTTAATCACGCTTTATCAGTACACACCCACATTCCAACCCAACCACAGAATTTTCAACAGAGCCTTATATCACAGAGTAACGCCACACTTTGGAGCAATTAATCAGGAAACACCAGCACCTGATTCTTAAACTTCTGTTTCTTAAACTGACAGTACTGACATCAGACCGGCTTAGGGGCAACTTGATTATTCAAAACCCAACAACTGGAACCACCGCAAAGCAGTGCCACCCACCTCCAGTTCAGACAGTCGCCCCAGAAGGATACCATGGTTGGTGGTATTGAAAGCCCCTGAGAGGTCAAGAAGAATGAACAGGGGCACGTTTCCCTTGTCTGTCTCTTGACAGAGGTCATCATACAGGCGACCAAAGCAATTTCTGTGCCAAAACCTGGCATAAACCCTGATTGAAATGGATCCAGAAATTCAGTTTCTTCCAAAAGCACTTGGATCTGGTTTGTGACCACCCGCTCCAGAACCTTGCCCAGGAAAGGGAGATTAGCAACTGGCTGGTAGTTAGTTAGGCTTTCTGAATTCAGGGAAGGTTTCTTAAGGAGTGGTTTTACCACTGCCTCCTTCAAACATGCAGGGACCACCCCCTCTTGTAAAGAGGCACTGATAATCTCCCTGGTCCTGCCAGCTGTTCCCTCCCTGCTGGTTTTTATCAGCCAAGAGGGGCAAGGGTCTAGAGGGCAAATGGTCGCCTTGACTGATCCAAGCACCTTGTCCATATCCTCGAGCCTTACCAACTGGAAAAAAACCTCATCAAACACAACAGGACTAGAATGTGCTCTGGACGCCCCATGAGATTCATCTGCTATAACAGCAGAGTCAAGGTCTTGGCCATCTGGCTGAGTTTCCCCAGCCACTCTGAGAGGCTCAAAATCAAGTGTTAAAAACAATACAGCATTTAAATATTAAAAACTTCCCTAAACAGGGCTGCCTTCAGATGTCTTTTAAAAATAGGATAGCTGCTTATTTCCTTGACGTCTGATGGGAGGGTGTTTCACAGGGAGGGCACCACTACTAAGAAAGCCCTCTGTCTGGTTCCCTGTGACCTCACTACTCGCAGCGAGGGACCTGCCAGAAGGCCCTCGGCGCTGGATCTCAGTTTCCGGGCTGAACGATAGGGGTGGAGACACTCCTTCAAGTAAACAGGACCAAGGCCGTTTAGGGCTTTAAAGGTCATCACGAACACTTTGAATTGTGCTTGGAAACGTACTGGGAGCCAATGCAGATCTCTCAGGACCGGTGTTATATGGTTCCAGCCGCCACTCCCAGTCACCAGCCTAGCTGCCGCATTCTAGATTAGTTGTAGTTTCAGGTCACCTTCAAATGTAGCCCCACGTAGAGTACATTGCAGTAGTCCAAGCGGGAGATAACTAGAGCATGCACCACTGGCGAGACAGTCTGCAGGCAGGTAGGGTCTCAGCCTGCATACCAGATGGAACTGGTAGACAGTTGCCCTGGACACAGAATTGACCTGTGCCTCCATGGACAGTGGGAGTTTATAATGACTTCCAGGCTGTGCACCTGGTTCTTCAAGGGCACAGGGAGTCACCACAACCACCCACCCCGTCCCCCAAAATCAGTACTTCTGTCTTGTCAGGATTCAACCTCAATCCCTTAGCCACCATCAGCTGACCTGCACTGACAGAAAGTCTCAGGTGCCAAGGAAGAATCAGTGGCACACTTTCAGGTTCCTGATAAGTATCCTTTGCAGTCACATCCTCACCTGTCCCACCCCTGAGGCCACATATGTAGGGCAGCAGGATACGGTTTGAGGGAAATGGCTTCATGGGCTCGAGAGGGACTGCTGCCATGACCCACGATTCTCTCACTGCTGACCTGGCAGCTTCAAACCGGAAAAATCTCTCTCCATACTGAGATGAAGCCCATTCAGTCCCTCATCTGGCAATTGCTGCAGCTACCAGTGAGTGTCAAAAAAATTCAGGACCCAGCACAACATTATACTGTGGAAGTTGCTGTGAAAGAATTTTCTTCACACCACCATTCATGGGTGTAGCCCCCCAGATCAAGTAAAACATTAGAAATTCTTAACTAACTGACCAATCACGCCAGTTCTGCCGCCTAACAAAAATCCTGCACCCATGCCACCCCTGAAAAACATTCATTTTCTACCTTTTAGCTCTTGCCCTGTACCTTCCTCGTTTTCTTGCCAGTGGAGCTTCCTCACCTCCAACATCCCTCCATGTCCCCCTCTCCATTCCCTGCAACTCACCAGATCTCTCTGAGGGTCCTGGGAGGGAACATTTGAAGGTGGTAGGAGACAGCCTGACCAGGTCAACCGTCCATCTTCCCCCTTCCATCCTTGCTAGGTTTGCAGGACCAGCCTCTTTCAACGTCCCCCGAAGAGGTCAGAAGCTGCAGGTTCTTGGAAGGAAGGAAAAGGAGCTTCAGAGGCCCTGCAGGTATTTTTCGGTCGAATATATTTTGTTGGTGTATGATAAGCCTGGTCTGGGTGTGGACCTCTCACTTGCAGTTTTCTGGGTAAAAGAAGAGTGCCCCCCTCCTGAACCCCACCATGAGAAAAAAAGTGGATCTGAAAGAGGAGTTTCCTCCCACCACCATTAGAAACATCCCTTTATTTTCTCTCTGCCAGCCAGGAGCTGTGACCTGGCTGCCTCCCTCCGTTCCTTCTCCTCCTCCCCCAGCCCCACATTAGGTTAAGGGGCTGTAGAGCAACTCCTCAGCAGGCAGAAAGCCCCCGATCCAAGCCCCAGTAGACACTCCCATTGGCCTAATCCTGCCCTCTCTACCCAGCATCGACCCCTTTCTCTTCAAAATATCCATGCCTCCCTCCCTCCTCCTCTTCCCCGAGCCATCCTGCCTTCTTTCCTTTGGGGGGTTTCCTACTCCACCCAACTGCCCCTCACCCCCACCCCCACCCCGCCTTGCCTTCTTGCCTTGCTCTCCTGCAGCCCTGGGCCCTTTGCTCTTTTTGGGCTCAACTGTGGGGTGCAACCCCATGCATGCTCCTCTCCCGGAGGGCTTCTCTCCTGCAAAGCAGCTGCTCTGACACGGGAGACCCCCCCAACCCCCCCCTTTTCCTACCTTGCAAAATGCAGTCTTCCGCTCTGCCGAATCTCCTCCCTCGCACGTGTGACAAAGGGAGGAGGAAGTGACACACTCTCTCTCCCCCCCCCCCCGGAAATCCTCTGTCGTAATATCAGCGCAGCATTTAACCCTTCGAGAGCCAGAATCGCTCCCACCCACTCCACCCCCTACCCACCCAAACTGTAAGGTGCTGGGGACATTGCGGGTTCTGCTTCAGGGGACCCCATTAAATAGGGTTGCTACCTTTGTTCTGGCCAAATACAGGTTGGGGGTGTTTCCTTCCCCCCCCCCTTTGTTGCTGAATCGACTTCGAAGCAATCCATTACAATCTATTGCAGCCTAACAGGATGCCCCCTCTGAAATTTCTCTCTCTCTCTCTCGCTTTGTATTATCATTCCAACAATTTCCTCCATTGCCTCTCCAACGATTTCGTTTTCCAGAAGGTGGATCGTCTATGTAGGGCCTGATCCTCACCAATTTTTCTTTTTAAAAAGCATTATTAAATGATGCACCATTAGCACTGAACTCCTGATAAATTATTCAGAATTTATATAAAAAACATATTCCAAATGCATGTTGGAAATGAAAGGAACATGAAGGGATATATTATCACGTTTGGTGAACATGTTGTTATAAAATCATATGGGGGAGGGGGTTGCAGGACACCATTATTAATGAACAGAGAGGGGTGACAGAATTTGACATCCTGTTCAATGCCATCTTCCCTGTCTCCTCACCCCTCCCGCTAGGACAGGACCCTGCCTGAAGGAAGGCTTAAGGATCTGCATATGCACAACAGTTAGCAAAAACTCACACGTTACCCCTCTCCACCTCCCCTCCGCCCAGAACAAAACTGTTGTGACGTGGGGTTTGTGATTTCAGCTCTCTTGACAAAACATGCTGGAGACAGTTCTCTAGTAACAGCTCTTTATTAAAGTGAACAAGACTGACTGTGAGGGCAGGAAGGCTACATTTATAGGGACAGGGGACTGGCTAGGAAGGGATACATTTTGGAGGGAACAATATCAGGCAATCACAGTGCTGCCTTTTGGAGGGAACCAATAAGACAGAGGATCCAAATACAGCAGCTTAAATGAACCAATAGTAGCTGTACCCTCTGGAACCAACAGGCAGTTACTATATCCTAATGCAAATACAGGCATCTCTTGGCATGCCTTGCATGTTCGTACCCATTGTTCTATGTTCTGGTCCATTCCAGGCCACCACACATAACATCGGGCTAGCGACTTCATCCTGACCATTCCTGGGTGTCCCATGTGAAGCGTCTCAAGAACCCTGTTTCTCAGTGGTGCTGGGATGATCACCCTATCTCCCCATAGGAGACAACCCTTATGCATGGACAATTCGTGCTGCCTTGTCGCATAAGGCCTGAATTTTTCTTCATGCGGACCACCTGGCCACCCCCTCCCCACCCAAGTGAGCACACGGGAGAGAACAGCATCTTTCCTCGTTTTCTCAGCTATATCAGTAGCTGTTACAGGAGCCCCCGGAAGTGTTTCTAGCATCATAATGTGCTCCGCCGGAGCAGGATCCTCATTGCTCCCGCCAGGAAGGGGCAATCGACTCAGCGCATCAGCGTGGCACAACTGTTTCCCCGGCACATGGGTCAAGGTGTACTGGAACCCATTCAGGAATATTGACCAACGCAACATTCTGGGGGAGAGAATTTGTGGTGTTTGTTTGTTTGGGTTGAACAACCCTAACAGTGGTTTGTGGTCCATTTCAATGGAGAAATGGCGACCGTACAAATAATCATAGAACTTTTTGATTCCTGACACAATTGCTAGTGCCTCTTTATCAATTTGAGCATAGTTGCGCTCCGTGGGTGACAACGTACGGGAATAGAAAGAGATGGGCTTTTCTGACCCATCCGGTTCCCTATGACTCAGCACAGCCCCCAGGCCGTATTGAGAGGCATCACATGCCAGGACCAGCGGCTTCGACTCATCATAATGAGCAAGAACGCTCCTGCTACTCAGCATTTCTCGCAAGGAGTCAAAAGCCTTCTGCTGCTCCCGCCCCCATCGCCACACAGTCTTTTTCTGCAAAAGTCTATGTAATGGTTCAGCTACCGAAGCTTTCTGGGGTAAGAATGAATGATAAAAGTTAATAAGTCCCAGGAATGACTGCAACTCCGTCTTGTTCTGTGGTCGTGGTGCCTCGATGATGGCCTTAATCTTAGCATCTGTGGGGTGGATGCCTGATGCATCAATTTTAAACCCCAAGAAATCCACAGTTGGCACCCCAAAACTGCATTTTTCTTTTTTCAGTTGCAACCCCACCTCCTTGAACTTGAGCAACACTGCACGGACACGCGCAACCAGTTCCTGTGGGTCTTTTCCAGCAATCAAAACGTCATCAAAAAATGGCAAGACCCCCGGCAGACCCCTTAACAGGCGTTCCATGAGCCCTTGAAAAATCCCTGGGGCCACACAAACTCCGAACTGTAATCTGTTAACTCTGAACGCCCCTTTATGTGTGACAATAGTCTGTGCTTCCGCTGATTGTGGGGTTACTGGCAGCTGTTGGTAAGCTTGTGCCAGGTCAATTTTGGCGAACACCTTGCCCCCAGCCAGTTTAGCCAACAGATGTGATACGACTGGAATGGGGTATGAGTTTCCCCTGAGTGCCTTATTGATAGTACATTTGTAATCTGCACATATCCTGACTTCCCCATTTGCTTTAAGGGGCGTGACGATTGGAGTCTCCCACTTAGCAGAGTCCACGGGTGAGAGAACTCCCTGCTTGACCAATTTATCCAGCTCTGCCTCGATCTTGGGTTGCAGTGCAAATGGCACTCGCTTTGGTTTGAGTCGGATTGGGGCCACCCCGGGGTCCAACTCAAAGTCAACTGGGGGCCCTTTATAACAACCCAGTTTTCCATTAAAGAGACCAGCAAAATCCTTGCATAATGCCTTGCTCATCTCAGGGCAGGTTTGGATTGAATTAAGCCCTGAGATACTCAGTCCCAGGGCGGGGAACCAGTCAGTGCCCAGGAGACTGGGGCGACTGCCCTTCGCAATCACCAGTTTGAGTACAGCCTGTTTGTCCCGGAACTGTACTCTCACGGCACACATTCCCATAACATGGATGCGGCCTGCTGAGTACGACTGCAAGGTTGCCGGGAAGGGCTCCAGAGGGGGCAACTTACCCCTGGGGAAGAATGTCTTCGCAGTCTGGTCCGACACGATGGTGAATGCAGATCCGGAGTCCACCTCTATGTCGCACTGCTGACCCTCAATCTTCACCTTGACGTGTGCCTTGCCTTGCGCTGGAAACTGCACGGCCCTCCCGTTGATCTCCGTTACGTAGTGGCAGTCCTTTAGAAAACGAGGTGCTGTGGGCGGTCTGCGATGCTCCAGTCTAGGTGCTCCTGTCGCTCCCGACGCCGCCGATCTACAGACCCTGGCGATGTGACCCGTCTTTCCGCACGTCCGGCACATAGCATCCCTGAAACGACAACTCTTCCGCTCATGGTTTCCGCCACAACCTGGGCAACTGCCTCGGCGATCTTTGTGCACTGTGCAGGCCTGACGCACCAACTCAACCCCACGGACTGGGCTCTGGCTCGGAGTAGCCTCTAGCTCGTCCATGGCATGCGCAACTTCTATCTGTGGCTTAGTGGCCTTGCGACTGGCATCAAGCTCCTCTCTTTCATAATTCTCCGTGGCGGTGGCCTCCTTCAAGGCTGAAGCAAGGGTAACCTCTTCTTTAGCCACGATGCGTCTTCTGGCTTTCTTGCTGCTCAGACCACCAATAAACCGATCCAGGAGAGTCTCTTCCAGATTTTGGAAGCCGCAGTGCTGAGCGAGCTTCCGGAGTTCAGCCAGAAATGCGGATACAGACTCCCCAGCATGCTGCTGCCTCTTATGGAACTCCATCCGCCGGGCCATCTTGGTCTCAGTAGGCGCCAAGTGGCTTGTTAGGCAGGCAAGAATATCTTTGAGAGATGTCTCACTCAGCTTCGCTGGAGCAAGTAATGCCTTGGCCAGCTTGAAGGTCTCGGGCCCACAGTAGCTCAGGAATGTGGCCCTTCTTTTGCTGGCATCGGTGATCCCTTGAGCCACTGCAAAGAACTCGAAGCGTTCGACGTAGTCTTCCCAGGTGTGGGGCTCTGATGGCTGGAAGGGCTCCAATACCCTTGGACTCTCCATTGTCCTAGCAGGCAGGGTCGTCTTCTCAGCTGGCCAGTGAGTCTTGTTCTCAGCTGCAATCCGGACTCTGAGGCAGGGTTGTGTTTAACCGCTCCTCAGCATTCCGGATCCCATCCTCGTCGCCAGTTGTTGTGACGTGGGGTTTGTGATTTCAGCTCTCTTGACAAAACATGCTGGAGACAGTTCTCTAGTAACAGCTCTTTATTAAAGTGAACAAGACTGACTGTGAGGGCAGGAAGGCTACATTTATAGGGACAGGGGACTGGCTAGGAAGGGATACATTTTGGAGGGAACAATATCAGGCAATCACAGTGCTGCCTTTTGGAGGGAACCAATAAGACAGAGGATCCAAATACAGCAGCTTAAATGAACCAATAGTAGCTGTACCCTCTGGAACCAAAAGGCAGTTACTTTATCCTAATGCAAATACAGACAATAATAATACAGATATAAAATCCTTTGACTCAATACACAACAAAAACAATGTTTCCAGAAGAAGGAGGGGGGAAAGCCACCCAAATCCAAAGTGACACTTTCTTACTCCAGTTAATAATGCAGCCTATTATATGCTCTCTTACCATGAACCCTGCCTTTTTATGTCCCCTTATATGCCTTCTTAGCTTATATGTCTGCTCATTTTATATGCCTTCTTATTATAAAATCCTTATGTGTATCCCTTAATGTAGCCACTAGACGTTCCTTCATTATGTGCCTTCCAACGTTTCTAGAAAAACCTATCCGCTGCCTCAGTATTACAATTACTGCTTTATATAAGCTATTATCCCTCTGTATTAGAATTACTGTTTTATATCTTAGAACTGTATATGTCAGGACTGCTACCTTTTAATTAGAAATCCCTATATTAGGTATGTTTTCCAGGTATATTTCTGTATGAACTCTGTATGACCCCAACCCAACTGAACCTTGCCCTGTTGTTGTTTAGTCGTTTAGTCATGTCCGACTCTTCGTGACCCCATGGACCATAGCACGCCAGGCACTCCTGTCTTCCACTGCCTCCCGCAGTTTGGTCAAACTCATGTTCGTAGCTTCGAGAACACTGTCCAACCATCTTGTCCTCTGTCGTCCCCTTCTCCTTGTGCCCTCCATCTTTCCCAACATCAGGGTCTTTTCCAAGGATTCTTCTCTTCTCATGAGGTGGCCAAAGTATTGGAGCCTCAGCTTCACGATCTGTCCTTCCAGGGAGCACTCAGGGCTGATTTCCTTAAGAATGGATAGGTTTGATCTTCTAGCAGTCCATGGGACTCTCAAGAGTCTCCTCCAGCACCATAATTCAAAAGCATCAATTATTCGGCGATCAGCCTTCTTTATGGTCCAGCTCTCACTTCCATACATCACTACTGGGAAAACCATAGCTTTAACTATACGGACCTTTGTCGGCAAAGTGATGTCTCTGCTTTTTAAGATGCTGTCTAGGTTTGTCATTGCTTTTCTCCCAAGAAGCAGGCGTCTTTTAATTTCGTGACTGCTGTCACCATCTGCAGTGATCAAGGAGCCCAAGAAAGTAAAATCTCTCACTGCCTCCATTTCTTCCCCTTCTATTTGCCAGGAGGTGATGGGACCAGTGGCCATGATCTTGGTTTTTTTGATGTTGAGCTTCAGACCATATTTTGCGCTCTCCTCTTTCACCCTCATTAAAAGGTTCTTTAATTCCTCCTCGCTTTCTGCCATCAAGGTTGTGTCATCTGCATATCTGAGGTTGTTGATATTTCTTCCGGCAATCTTAATTCCGGCTTGGGATTCATCTAGTCCAGCCTTTCGCATGATGAATTCTGCATATAAGTTAAATAAGCAGGGAGACAATATACAACCTTGTCGTACTCCTTTCCCAATTTTGAACCAATCAGTTGTTCCATATCCAGTTCTAACTGTAGCTTCTTGTCCCACATAGAGATTTCTCAGGAGACAGATGAGGTGATCAGGCACTCCCATTTCTTTAAGAACTTGCCATAGTTTGCTGTGGTCGACACAGTCAAAGGCTTTTGCATAGTCAATGAAGCAGAAGTAGACGTTTTTCTGGAACTCTCTAGCTTTCTCCATAATCCAGCGCATGTTTGCTATTTGGTCTCTGGTTCCTCTGCCCTTTCGAAATCCAGCTTGCACTTCTGGGAGTTCTCGATCCACATACTGCCTAAGCCTGCCTTGTAGAATTTTAAGCATAACCTTGCTAGCGTGTGAAATGAGCGCAATTGTGCGGTAGTTGCAGCATTCTTTGGCACTGCCCTTCTTTGGAATTGGGATGTAGACTGATCTTCTCCAATCCTCTGGCCATTGCTGAGTTTTCCAAACTTGCTGGCATATTGGGTGTAGCACCTTAACAGCATCATCTTTTAAAATTTTAAATAGTTCAGCTGGAATATCATCACTTCCACTGGCCTTGTTATTAGCAGTGCTTTCTAAGGCCCATTTGACTTCACTCTCCAAGATGTCTGGCTCAAGGTCAGCAACCACACTACCTGGGGTGTATGAGACCTCCATATCTTTCTGGTATAATTCCTCTGTGTATTCTTGCCACCTCTTCTTGATGTCTTCTGCTTCTGTTAGGTCCTTACCACTTTTGTCCTTGATTATGGTAATCTTTGTACGAAATGTTCCTTTCATATCTCCAATTTTCTTGAACAGATCTCTGGTTTTCCCCATTCTATTGTTTTCCTCTATTTCTTTGCATTGCTCATTTAAGAAGACCCTCTTGTCTCTCCTTGATGTTTTTTGGAAATCTGCATTCAGTTTCCTGTATCTTTCCCTATCTCCCTTGCATTTTGCTTGCCTCCTCTCCTCCGCTATTTGTAAGGCCTCGTTGGATAGCCATTTTGCTTTCTTGCATTTCCTTTTCCTTGGGATGGTTTTCGTTGCTGCCTCCTGTATAATGTTACGAGCCTCCATCCATAGTTCTTCAGGCACTCTGTCCACCAAATCTAAATCCTTAAACCTGTTCCTCACTTCCACTGTGTATTCATAAGGGATTTGATTCAGATTGTATCTTACTGGCCCAGTGGTTTTTCCTACTTTCTTCAGTTTAAGCTGGAATTTTGCTATAAGAAGCTGATGATCTGAGTTACAGTCAGCTCCAGGTCTTGTTTTTGCTGACTGTATAGAGCTTCTCCATCTTTGGCTGCAGAGAATATAATCAATCTGATTTCGATGCTGCCCATTTGGTGATATCCATGTGTAGAGTCGTCTCTTGTGTTGTTGGAAGAGAGTGTTTGTGATGACCAGCTTGTTCTCCTGACAGAACTCTATTAGCCTTTGCCCTGCTTCATTTTGAACTCCAAGGCCAAACTTGCCAGTTGTTCCTTTTATCTCTTGATTCCCTACTTTAGCATTCCAATCCCCTGTAATGAGAAGAACATCCTTCTTTGGTGTCATTTCTAGAAGTTGTTGTAGGTCTTCATAGAATTGGTCAATTTCACTTTCTTCAGCACCGGTAGTTGGTGCATAAACTTGGATTACTGTGATGTTAAAAGGTCTGCCTTGGATTCGTATCGAGATCATTCTGTCATTTTTGAGATTGCATCCCATTACAGCTCTTGCCACTCTTTTGTTGACTATGAGAGCCACTCCATTTCTGCTACAGGATTCTTGCCCACAGTAGTAGATATGATAGTCACCCGAACTGAATTCGCCCATTCCCTTCCATTTTAGTTCACTGATGCCCAGGATGTCGATATTTATTCTTGTCATCTCATTTTTGACCACATCCAGCTTACCTCCACTCATGGTTCTTACATTCCAGGTTCCTATGCAATATTTTTCTTTACAGCATCGGACTTTCCTTTCGCTTCCAGGCATATCCGCAACTGAGCGTCCTTTCGGCTTTGGCCCAGCCGCTTCATCAGCTCTGAATCTACTTGTACTTGTCCTCCGCTCTTCCTCAGTAGCATGTTGGACGCCTTCCGACCTGAGGGGCTCATCTTCCAGCGTCATAACTTTTATATGCCTGTTGTCTTTGTCTATGGTTTTCTTGGCAGGGATACTGGAGTGGCTTGCCAGTTCCTTCTCCAGGTGGATCACGTTTAGTCAAAACTCTCCACTATGACCTGTCCATCTTGGGTGGCCCTGCATGGCATAGCTCATAGCTTCTCTGAGTTATTCAAGCCCCTTCGCCACGACAAGGCATTGATCCATGAAGGGACTTCATGCAACGATTGACATCTCCCCATCTGAAAGAAAAAGTCATCTCCTCACCCAGCTAATCCAATCGCCACCCATCCTCCTTGTCCTTCCCCTCCCTCCCAGTCCAGGGATTTTCATGCAGGGACAGGAGGGTATAAAAAGGGACTTAACCATTTTCCGGGGTTCCTTCCTTCTTTCCAGAGGCAGGGACCCTACAGCTGTAGTTTTGCATTCTGCAATAAAGGGATCTGTTTGTTTTTCCTGACAGCATCATGTGGTCTCTGTCATTTTCCCGGCGGAGCTGAACTTAGTGCAAATTTTGGAGCTTCCGACCCGCGTCTGTCCTTCTTAAAAGGCAACGCATTTTGGGGTACATTTTTCATAACAATGTAAAAAAAGTCAAAAAATTTATTGGGCATGAAATCACATTAGATATATATCACAAAGGTAGAGGTTGAAGCCAGGGAGTCTGATGTTCACTTATGAAAACAGCCCCAGCACCTTTGATGCAGGAACATTTAAGATTCCATCTGCCGTATGGGTCATTTAGCAAATAGGATTTCACAAGACACAGAAAATGACTCGTGGAACCTAAAAGGGCTTGGGTGATTTCAAGGTAAGTTTCTAAACTACAAAGGGGAAATAGGAGGAGGGAAACCCTTCCCAGTGGAGTAGCCATATTCAGCCCAAACATCAGCAGGAAAATTGTCCACCCATCACAATACTCACAAAGAGCCCCCCCATCCATCAACAATAATTTATTTACATGTCTCCTATCTGACTGGGTTCCCCCAGCCACTCTAGGTGGCTTCCAATCCACACTTTCTTTTTTGGGGTGGAGGGGAGGACAAATTGAGGATATGTTCAGCCCAGTACTATTTTACCAGAACCAGAGGCGCCGGAACTCACCGTGGACGCCTCTCTCGTTCTCTTATAATGGCAATGGCACCTACCTGAGAAGGGCCGGAACGGAGTTCCCGTAAGTTCCAGATGAAAAAAGCCCTGTTTCAGCCACATTCGTTGGTCCTCTGGTATCCTGAGACAGCCCCATGGTTGTCAGGAAGGCCATGAAGTCCCACACAGGCCTATTTGAGGCAGCCTCAGCATGGATGCAACCCCAAACACCATCACGAGAGGGTTCTCCAACACCACCACATCACTCAGCTCAGTGAGGGAAGCTGAAGTGTAGCTTGGTGCCCTCATCCCAATCTCTGCTCTCTGGTCAAAACACCACAGACAATCCCTCAGACCAAGAGGCAGTGCGGAATGTCTTGGTAAGGCAGATGGAATACCTAGTTATATCCATATTATGGCTTCCTCGGCGAAGGAGATACTCTATTTCCCCCCTTGGCGCAGCCATCAAGGGGCTCCTTTAAAGCACCAGCCATCTGACTGGTGTTGAAATCATTTGACTGAATGGAGAAGTATTAAATGTTCAGAATAAACAGCAGTGGTCCCAATCCACCCCTGCAAAGCTGCTGACTTCAACACAGCTCCTCTTTCCATGTTGTCCTTCTGTGCAGACTGAGCTGCTTATCCTCTTGTCCGAGCTCTGGAGGGATCATCTATTTTCCTTGAGACCCCCAGTCCTTCCTTCAAGTAACCTCCTCCCCCTGTCCCCAAATATGCACAGGCACACAATGATTGCTTATTGTATAAATTCCTTTATTTCTTTAGCTATTAGTGTCGAATTTTAACACCCCCCCCCCTTTTAACGAAGTGTGCATGCACACGAAAGCTCATACCAAAATAAAAACTTAGTTGGTCTTTAAGGTGCTACTGAAGGAATTTTTTATTTTACACCCCTTTTAAGTAAATTTTCTTCACTCTGGGATGAACACCAAATCATTGGGGGCTGTGCAGGCTCTCTGTCAGTGGCAAGGAACGGCTTGTGCAAACCTTATAGTGAATGACACATCTGGGGGTGGATGGGCAGCGTCTAACAAGGCAGCAATGATGGCAGCATGAGCCTGAACAGCAGCAGATCCCTTGGCTGCAAGGAAGCAGACACACACAAGCTCAGCAAGGCAGGGGGAGCAAAGTCATCAGAGTAAGAGGGCCGCTTGCTCCCTGAACTCCTCTCTTATCAGAGCTATGAAAGATTCAATCCACAATTTAATCAGCAAAGTTCATGTCTGTATCCTCACCTTTCACTAGAGCAGGATTCCCACACTTGGGTCTCCGGTTCTTTCTGGACTACAACTCCCATCACCCCCAGCTAGCAGCAGTAAGGGATGATGGGAATTTTAGCCCAGAAATAGCATGACACCCAAGTTTGGGAAAGCCTGCACTTGAGTACCTGTGCAAATATATCTTTTAAAAAGGCATTTAAAACAGAATTCAGTTTTTAGCATTGCCTGTTGGATGAGGTTGGATTTCCTTTTGGGGTCTGGGGTTCAGCAGCTCTCTGCCCAGGAATTCCCAGGAAGGGCTTGTGCATTGCCATGGGAAGTGCAAGCATTTTAGTGAATGGCAGACATATTGGGGGGGGGGAGAGGACAGTTTCTAATAAGGAAGCAATGAAAGGGGCAAGAGCAACAGGCATCCATTGGAGATGTGTTGTGTTTGCTGGACTATTACCTGCGCTATCAAGTATTTGATCAGCAGAATTCAGTTCTGAAATATTGCCTTTCACTAGACTATGCAACAGGGAAACTCTCTCGCTAACACAGGAATTTTTAAAATTTTGACTGTCCTGTGCAAATCTGATGTATCTAAAAATTTTGTTTAAAACATACAGTGGTGCCTCAGGTTACTTTGCCTTTGGATTATGAAACCTTCGGCTTCTGGAGCACAGCAACCCGGAAGTACTGGAATGGGTTACGTCCAGGTTTCTCCGCTTCCGCATGTGCAGAAGTGGCTGATCACTGTTTGCGCATGTGCAGAAGTGCAAAACCATGCCCACGTGTGCGCAGTCGTGGTTTGGTTTGGTAAGTTTCATGTTATGGACCGGCAGGGCCGGTGCTAGGGTTTTTTGCGCCCTAGGTGAGATCACCTTCTGCCCCCCCCCCAAATTTCCCAGTTGTTTACCTTTTTTAGGAAAAATAAAAGCGGAATAAAAAATAAAATATGGGAGTGGGAACCTGGGGCTGCCTCCGCTGAACAGCTGAGAGGCGTGGAGGCGGCAGCCCCAGGCTCACACTCCCTGCGCGCCTCCGGAGCTTCGTGCTCCATTTAGAAATACCTGTGCATTATTCAAATGTGGATGCAGTATGGAGAATAATTGTGTCTGGGGGTTGTCTGTCCATTCTCAAGTGTGAAATTGCAAATGGAGCAAGGGCATATGCCTAAACTGCTACTACAGACAAGCCAAAGCTGTGTGCGTATTTGTTTAATGCTGTTTTGAGGGGTGATAGTGGCAGGTCTCCTGGTTGTGTGTGTAATCGCCTTGTTAACACCCTTCAACCACCTCGTCTCATCACTTGCAGTCCGTCTCATCACTTGCAGTCCGCTCATTTTTACATCAATCATAGACCTCTCCTCCTTGCAAAGATCGTAGAATCCCTCATGTGTGTGTTGCTTGGAAAGATAAGGGGAATCTAAAGCTTTCAACTCTGTTAAAGCCAAGCCCATTACTTTCAGTGGGTCTACTCAGAGCAGGCCTAACCATGGAGAAAACTCAGGGAGCAGGAACTCCTTGCGAAAGCAAGCCATTGGGTACCCTAAAAAGTGGCCGTGGCCCTAAGCAAGGAGAGGAACCGGTGCCCTCCCCACCCTTCGTCCCGTTACTTTGCCTTGAGAATGGAAGCGGGGCAGCAAAAATTCTAATTGCTAAGAACTGGAAACTACCAACATTACCAACGATTGACGACCGGCAGATGAAGATGATGGAGTTCATGGAACTGGCTGAGATGACCGGGAGAATCCGCAACCGGGGAGAGGAAGCAATTGAAGAAGATTGGAAAGATTTCAAGTCATATTTAAAAAAATATGCAAAAGTTATATACAGTGGCACCTCGACATACGAATGACTCGACATACAAATTTTTCGAGTTACGAAGGGAAAAAATGGGGGCGGGCTTACAAATTTATTCGACTTACGATCAATGTGTGCCAGCCTTGCTTGGGATCGGGCTCTCGCCGGTTCCCCTGCCACCGCTGCTGCGAAGCCGGCCTCCTGCCGGCTTCACGCGGGATCGGGCCCTCGCCGGCTCAGCTACCAATCTTCGTGTGACAGGCGGGGGTGGGGGGAGAGCGGAGAACGATCCTCCGCTTTCCCCCCACCCCGCCCGTCACACAGCACAGGGCCGAAGATCGGCGGGCGCTGTTTGCCGGGCTTGTCAAGCCCAGCAAGGAGCGCCCGCCGATCTTCGGTGACAGGCGGGGGTGGGGGGAGAGCGGAGAACGATCTCCGCTTTCCCCACCCCACCCCACCCGTCACACAGCACAGGGCCGAAGATCGGCGGGCGCTGTTTGCTGGGCTTCTCAAGCCCAGCAAGGAGCGCCCGCCGATCTTCGGTGACAGGCGGGGGTGGGGGGAGAGCGGAGAACGATCTCCGCTTCCCCCCCCCCGCCTGTCACACAGCACAGGTCTGAAGATCGGCGGGCGCTGTTTGCCGGGCTTGTCAAGCCCAGCAAGGAGCGCCCGCCGATCTTTGGCTCTGTCCCCCGATGCGCTACGGCTCGGGGAAGCAGGCAGGGAGACGGCAACAGCCCGCAGCTTCTCCGGCTGTTGCCGTCTCCCTGCCTGCTTCCCCGAGACGAAGCGCCTGGGGGAAGGAGCCGAATTGTGGCGCGGCGGGGCTTTTCACGGTTTGCCTTCCCCGAACCAAGGGGAAGGCAAACGGCGAAAAGTCCCCGCCACGCCGCAATTCAGGGCTCGCAGCGGTGGTGGTAGCGGAGCCGGCGAGGGCCCGATCTTGCGCTACCTCGCCGGCCTCCCGTCACTCGCGCTACCTCCCGCGGCCCCTCCAGCTGCCGATCCGGCCATAGGGCCGGATCGGGCCCATCGCCGCCGCAACCACTGGCCTCCCGCCGGCCTCCCCAGCTGTCGATCCGGCCATAGGGCCGGATTGGTCCCGTTGCCGCCGCAGCCACCAGCCTCCCCAGCTGTCGATCCGGCCATAGGGCCCATCGCTGCCTCCCGCTGGCCTTTAAAGTGCCTTTTTTTTAAGGCCCCGGAACGAATTAATCCATTCCCAATGCATTCCTATGGGAAATATCATTTTGACTTACGAATGTTTCTACTTACGAATGTGCATTCGGAACGGATTAAATTCGTAAGTAGAGGTTCCACTGTATTAAGAGCAGAAATAGGTGTTAAATAAGCTGTGGAAAATATGATAGGTTAACAGAAAAGACTAAAACAAGATTGTATAAAGTGATTAAAATGGGTTAGAATTTGCTAAAATATAAACGGGACAAAGAAACACAGAGGAAGGGATCCTGAGGGGGTCCTTATTTGCAATGTAAATTATCTAAGAATTGTTTTTAATTTTTTTTCTGTATTATCTGTATTTTTCTTCGTTGTCTCTTTTGTATTACTTTTTTTCAAATTTGGAAAATCCTAATAAAAATTATTTTTTTTTAAAAAAAAAAGAGAGAGAATGGAAGCGGGAGGGGGAGTCAACTCACTGGTGCCGGGCCTGCAGAGCAGCAGCAACAGCGCGGTGGTGCCCAGCGCGACGAGGTGCGCCAGAACCCCACAACCCCGCCGCAGCCAGCGCAGGGCATGCCGCTTCACGCTCGCTGGGGCGCCTGACATTGCAGAACGTTTCCACCTTCGGCTGTTGTTACAGGCGGGGAAAGGAGTGGGCAGGGTGCGGCTTGCTGCCGGTGGCAACACACACCTGTTGAGGGAGGCGGAGGCTAGACCACGGGGCGGGCCTCTGGGGGGGGAGCTGAAAGGGAATTGCGGAAAGGGCCACTGTGGGCGCAGCGTGACCACTTGGGCTCATCCGTTTCACCTTGAGGGCAGGCACCGTACAGAGGTGGCAGGCTTCATCTCCCCACCCGCCACCCATCTCCATACCCGCCCCAAAGGAGTACGGCTTCTAGGGAAAAGGGTGTAGGGTGAAAATTCCGCGATTTCTCACGTTAGGAAGGATAGAGTTGGAAGGATACTAGTTCAACCCCCCGCAATGCAAGAGTCCCAGCTAAAGCATCCGTTGAAGATGGCCATCCAACCTCTGCTTGAAAACCTCAAAGGAAGGACTCTCTCCACCTTCCGGGAGAGTCCGGTACACTGTTGAACAGCTCTTACCGTCAGAAAGTTATTTCCTGGTGTAGGTACGCAACCATGGGGAGAAAGGGGGCTCTGCTAATGCACTGCCCACTGTAATTTAGTTTTTTAGTGTTGTGTGCTGTATGAGGTTGCATCTTAGTCCTTTGCCAGATTATCAGATAAACAAATACCTGCACATAGCTGCATAGTGGATTTCACATTTTCAGAATGGGGGGGGGTGTTTACGGGAAATACTAGTGGAGGGGAGAACACACAGCACAAATACATCCCATTCGGCACCAGCCACGGCCTGGATATTTCGGAGACATAAAATTGAAAGCCCTCCTAGGCAGACGAAGGTGAAGAAACACACACCCTGAAACCTTTCAACCTATTAACACTCTAGACACAGGCTGGAAAATCAATGCATCTTCTATACTGTTCTCATTTCTCTCTTGCCTGCGTATTGAGGTTTATTATACAGTATATGTTTTTCAACAGTATTTGTTCATTAGAGGTGTGATCTGAGGGGCTGTACTCTCATTGCAAAGATCTACTTTACATACGACAACATCTTGTCCTCTGTTGTCTCCTTCTCCTTGTGCCTCAATCTTACAGCTATGTAAATCTAACTCTGATCGGAAGAACAATCTGTAACACAGCCACTAAAAGGAATAAAAATTCTAATGAAAGCAAATTCTAATGCTGAACACGACCATTGGCTTACTCTCTGTAGGAGTTATTTGATATGATTAAAGGTCTTCACACACTCCAAATTTTCTGTTTCCCCTGTAAGAGTTATTTTTAGTAAGGAAGCCCTTGTCACAGAAATTCTGTCCATAGGCCAAACATTTCTAAGATTTCCTCTCTGTATGAGTTCTTTGGTGTCTAGTAAGGCTACTACTGCAACTGAAGCTTTTCCACACTCTGAACATGTATACGGTTTCTCTCCTGTATGATTTCTTCTTCTTCTTCTTCTTCTTCTTCTTCTTCTTCTTCTTCTTCTTCTTCTTCTTCTTCTTCTTCTTCTTCTTCTTCTTCTTCTTCTTCTTCTTTTTTTCTTCTATATATTCTTCTTCTATATATATATTTTTTTATAAAAACAAAACATATAAAGAAACAATCTATCACATCATATTCAAATTACAAAAACAAAACTAGACATAAAAAAGAACATACAGATACAACACTCATTCTTATACTCCATATCTTTGTCGACTTCCTCCTTCCCCTCCTTTCTACGTTTCTATATATCTCTTACTTAGCACTTTCTAAATCTTTCTAAATACATTCTATTTCTTAATTATCTGTTCCAAATATTACTCTTAATCCCTTTTCTATCAATAATTTCCAAAACCTCATGATATGATTTTAGTCTTAAGAGTTAAATAACATCTTATCATATAGCTAGATCTTAACATATACAGTAATACAATAATCTAACTTACTTCTGCAGCATCCTTATACTTCCAAATTCTTTATTAAATATTACTGATCTTACAATTCTTTTTAAAATAAACTTTAAATTTCCTCCAGTCTTTTCCCACTGTTTCTTCTCCCTGGTCTCGGAGTCTCCCAGTCAGTTCAGACAGTTCCATGAATTCTATCAGCTTCATCTGCCAATCGTCCACCGTAGGTATATCTTCGGATTTCCAATTCCTTGCTAATTCAATTCTAGCTGCTGTTGTGGCATACAGAAAAAAAGTAACATCTTTCTTAGGTAATTCTTTTCTTGTAATACCAAGTAAAAAAGCTTCTGGATTCTTAATAAACGTGTTTTTAAACACTTTCTTCAACTCATTATAAATCTTATCCCAGAAGCTCTTTACTTGGGGACAAGTCCACCACATATGGTAAAAGGTTCCTTCCAATTTCTTACATTTCCAACACTTATTATCTTGTTTATGATAAATCTTAGCTAACGTTACTGGTGTAAGATACCATCTATACATCATCTTCATCATGTTCTCTTTCAGCCCATTACAGGCAGTGAACTTCATGTTCTTCTTCCACAACCTTTCCCAATCTTCTATCATTATATTATGTCCTATATCTTTTGCCCACTCAATCATAACCAATTTTGTTTGTTCATCTTTAGTATGCCATTCCAGCAACAAATTATACATCCTTGAAAGATTCTTACTTTTTGGCTCTAACACTTCTGTTTCCAATTTTGACTCCTGTATGATTTCTTTGGTGTCTAGCAAGGCTACTACTGAAACGCAAGTTCCTTCGAAAGGGAGTTGAGGCGACTGAAGCTCTTGCCACATTCTCAGGATTTATAAGGTTTGCTGCCTTGATGAGTTTGTTGATGTTTAGTAAGGACACCACTCTGACTGAAGCTCTTTCCACACTCTGAACATGTATACGGTTTCTCCCCTGTATGAAATCTTTTATGCGACGTAAGGTTACAATTCTTACTGAAACCCCTTCCGCACACTGAACATGTATACGGTTTCTCCCCTGTATGAGTTCTTTGGTGGTTAGTAAGGGTAGCACTGTGACTGAAGCTCCTTCCGCACTCTGAACATGTATACGGTTTCTCCCCTGTATGAGTTCGTAGGTGCAAGATAAGGGAACCACTTTGACGGAAGCTCTTTTGACATTCAAAACATTTATAACGTTTCTCTCCTGTATGAGTTATTCGGTGGTTAGTAAGGCTCCCACTATCACAGAAGCTCTTACCACACTCCAAACATTTATACGGTTTTTCCCCTGTATGAGTTCTTCGGTGGGTAGTAAGGTAACCACTGTCACTGAAGCTCTTTCCACATTCTGAACATGTATACGGTTTCTCCCCTGTATGAGTTCTTCGGTGTCTAGTAAGGCTACCACTCCAACTGAAGCTCTTTCCACACTCTAAACATTTATATGGTTTGTCCTTTGTATGAATTTGTTGATGTGACTTAAGGGTGCTATTGTAACCAAAGCTCTTTCCACACTTGGAACATGTATACTGTTTCTCCCCTGAATGACATTTTTGGTGTCTAGTAAGGGCTCTACTCCAACTGAAGCTCTTTCCACACTCCAAACATTTATACGGTTTCTCACTTGTATGAGTTTGTTGATGCAACATAAGGCTGCTGCTGTAACCAAAACTCTTCCCACACTTGGAACATGTATACTGTTTCTCCCCTGTATGACATCTTTGGTGTCTAGTAAGGGCTCTGTTCCAACTGAAACTCTTTCCACACTCCAAACATTTATACGGTTTCTCACTTGTATGAGTTTGTTGATGTGATGTAAGGCTGCTACTGTAACCGAAGCTCTTTCCACACTCGGAACATGTATACGGTTTCTCCCCTGTGTGCACTCTTTGATGTGAGTTCAGAGTTGAGTGACTACCCAATCTCTTTCCACACACTTTACATTCATGCCTTTTCTCCTCTCTGTGAATTTGATTGTCACCACCCTGAGATGTAGCAGAGTCACCCTCCGGCTTGTGCTTTCGTCTCCCCTCTTGCCTGCTGCCTCCATCTTGAACCCTCTGCTTCCTTTGCTCTTCCTCCTCTTTGGATCCTTTTGATGACACTTCTGATTGTTCCCCTTCTGCCAGCATCCCTTCAACATCTCCTGATGGAATAAAAAGGCAAACTGATGAAATGCTAAAGGAGCATTTATTCACCCCAATCATTCAGTCAGGACACGGAGATCAAGGTCCCAGGGCCTTCTGGAGGTTCCCTCACTGCACAAAGTGAAGATACAGGGAACGAGGCAGAGGGCCTTCTTGGTTGTGATGCCCACCCTGTGGAACGCACTCCCGTCAGATGTCAAATAAACAACTATACAACTTTAAGAAGATAGCCATATATAGGGAAGTTTTGAATGTTTTATGTTTTATTCTGCTTTTACATTTGTTGGAAGCCAGTTAGTGTGGCTGGGGCAACCCAGTCAGATGTGTGGGGTACAAAAAATGAAAGTATTATTATTAGTATTATTATTTATTGAGTTTATATACCGTCCTATACCCATAGGTCTCAGCGTGGTTCTCAGAAAAAAAATCACAGAATGAAACAACAACCCACTAACACCCCACCCCAAAAAGGGCCACATTTTTAATAGGGTAAAGGATGTCAAACATATCAACCAAAAGCCTGTAAAAAGGAACATTTTGGCCTGGCGCATAAAGGTGTACAGTGGTACCTCAACTTACAATTGACTCGACAACCGAATATTTCGACTTACGAATGGGGGTAATGGCCACACGCTTATGAATGTCTTGACATCCGGAAAAAACCCATGGCCGTTTTAGATAGGAATTTTTCGACTTACGAATTTTTAGATAGGGTTGCTTCGACTTACGAATTTTTCAGTTTACAATGCATTCCTATGGGAAATCATGTTAAATCCGTAAGTCGAGGCACCACTGTATAATGAAGATGCCAGGCGAACTTTCCTGGGGAGAGCATTCCACAGATGGGGAGCCACTGCAGAGAAGGCCCTGTTCCTGTGCTGCTACTCTCCGGACCTCTTGAGGAGGAGGCCCACAAAGGAGGGCCTTAGAATATGATCTCAGGGTCCGGGTAGGTTCATACGGAAAGATGCAGTCCTATAAATATTGTGGTCCTGAGCCATTTAAGGCTTTGTAAGTCAAAATCTGCACTTTGAATTGGGCCCGGTAACTAATTGGTAGCCATTGCAGTCAGACAAGGATGGGTGCAAAATGCTCAAACCGCCTTGTTTCAGTGAGCAACCTATCTGCTGAATTCTGCACTAGCTGAAGTTTCCAAATTGTCTTCAGAGCCAGTCCTACATATAATGCATATCTGTATCTAATCTTGATGTTGCCAGACATAGACAACAGTAGATAGGTTATCCCTGTCCAGATAGGGGCATAGCTGGGCCACCAGCCAAAGCTGATGAAAGCCACTCCAGGCCATCTGAGCCTCAAGTGACAGCAAAGGATCCAGGAGTATCCCCAAGCTACCAACCTGCTGCGTCAGCGGAAGTGTAACCCCATCCAAAGCAGGCAACCTTCCAGCCATCTGCTCTAGGGAACCACCCACTAACTGAGCCTTATCTGGTTTGAGCTTCAATTTCTTGGCTGTCATCCAGTCCATTCCCAAGGCAAGACACTGGTCCAGCACTTCCACTGCCTCACCTGCAGATAGAAAGGAGAAATAGAGCTGAGTGTCATCAGCATACTGCTGACAACGTACTCCAAACCTCTGGATAACTCCTGCCAGCGATTTCATGTAGATGTTAAACAACAAGGGGGATTGGATTGGGCCCTCCGGAACCCCACTGAAGCTTCCATGGGGCTGAAACACATTCCTCAAGTAACACCCTCTGGGAACGGCCATCCAAGTTGGACAAGTATTGGGAAAAACTGGGTACTGAAAGGTGCTAAATGTAAAACTCACACCCCAGTTTTCCAGTTGCCCATAGAAGTATGCTTCCGGCAAAGTTAAAAGAAAAATATGCAACAGAAACTGACTTGGCTGAAGCAGGTCACCAGGAGTCAAAAAGGCTTTTACAACCTAGTTTTTAATTCGTGTAACCCCTCACTAGCAGTTTACAGAAAACAAATGGTTGGCTTCGCTCTAACAGAAAGAAAAATAAAGCAAACAGACTCAAAACTCTCTGTTAGCATAAAACCTTTTTTCCTACAGACTTACTAATTTAAATTAACCACGCTTTATCAGTAAACTCACACACCCACATTCCAAGCCTCTCCAAACTCCCAACAACATAAATGCTTTTCAACAGAGCCTTATATCACAGAGTGACGCCACACTTTGGAGCAATTAAGCAGGAAATACCGGCACCTGTTTCTTAAACTTCTGTTTCTTAAATGGACAGTACTGACATCAGACTGGCTTAGGTGCAAATTGATTATTCAAACCCCAACAACTGGAACCACTGCAAAGCAGTGCCACCCAGCTCCAGTTCAGACAGTCGCCCCAGAAGGATACCATGGTTGATGGTATTGAAAGCCCCTGAGAGGTCGAGAACAATTAAAAGTGACACGTTTCCCTTGTCTCTTTCTCGACAGAGGTCATCATACAGGACAACCAAGGCTTTGACAAAACCTGGCATAAACCCTGATTGAAATGGATCCAGAAAATCAGTTTATTCCAATATCACCGGCATCTGGTTTGTGACCACTTGCTCCAGAACCTTGCCCAGGAAAGGGAGATTAGCAAGTGGCCGGTAGTTAGTTAAGTTTTCTGAATTTAGGGAATGTTTCTTAAGGAGTGGTTTTACCACTGCCTCCTTCAAACAGGAAGGGACCACACCTCTTGTAAATCTCCCTGGCCCTGCCAGCTGTTTCCTCCCTGCTGGTTTTTATTAGCCAAGAGGGGCAAGGGTCTAGAGCAGGCATCCCCAAACTTTGGTCCTCCAGATGTTTTGGACTATAGTTCCCATCTTCCTCGACCACTGGTCCTGTTAGCTAGGGATCATGGGAGTTGTAGGCCAAAACATCTGGAGGGCCGCAGTTTGGGGATGCCTGGTCTAGAGTGCAAATGGTCGCCTTGACTGATCCAAGCACCTTGTCCATATTCTCCAACCTTACCAACTGAAAAAAACCCATCCAACACAACAGGACTAGACTGTGCTCTAGACCAGTGTTTCCCAACCTTGTGCCTCCAGCTGTTTTCGGACTACAATTCCCATCATCCCTAGCTAGCAAGACCAGTAGTCAGGAATGATGGGAATTGTAGTCCGAAAACAGCTGGAGGCACAAGGTTGGGAAACACTGCTCTAGATGCCCCATGAGATTCATCAGCTATAACAGCAGAGTCAAGGTCTTGGTGGATGCAAGCAATTTAATCTTCAAAATGCTGTGCCAAGAAGTCATAGTGAGCTACCACTGGTTCTACCACCTCCTTTGTGGGTGTAAAAGGCCCCATACAACCCGGAAAAGTTCTGCCAGACGACATAATGGGGATGCAATGGAGACAGCAAACTATGCTTTCTTTACTGCTTTCACTGCCACTAGGTAGGCTTGATAATGAGCCCTTACCAGTGTTTTATGCATTAATTCAGATCTTTCATCCACTGTATTTTAAGCCGTATTTTAATTAACTGTTTTTTTCACCTATTACGTTTTTTCTAATTTATATTTTGTGTTAGCCGCCCTGAGCCCAGTCCTGGAGGGCGGGCTGTAAATATGCCCTTCCATTGGGAAAAGATTTCCTACCCCAAAAACAAAGGGGAAAGACCTATAAATGAATCATTTTAGCGGAATTACGTTTTTTGTAATTTATATTTCGTGTTCGCCTCTCTGAGCCCGGTCTTGGCCAGGGAGTACCGGGTATAAATTATTATTATTATTATTATTATTATTATTATTATTATTATTATTATTATTGCTTAAGGGTTTGCCTTGTCCCCAAGCCCTAAGGAGAGATCAAGGAAGGTCACCCACCTGCCCAAGTTGGCCTGCAGGGAGGAGAGCAGGAAAAAGATCTGACATTCCATTGGGAAAAGATTTCCTACCCCAAAAACAAAGGGGGAAAGACCTATAAATGAATGTGCTCTGGACGCCCCATGAGATTCATCCTCTATAACAGCAGAGTCAAGGTCTTGGTGGATGCAAGCAATTTCATCTTCTTCTTTTTTCCCCTCAATAAAGTTTACTATAGAAAGTATATATACGCACGGGTGGTGCTGTGGGTTAAACCGCTGAGCCTAGTGCTTGCCGATCAGAAGGTTATTGGTTCGAATCCCCGCGACGGGGTAGGCTCCCGTTGCTTAGTCACAGCTCCTGCCAACCTAGTAGTTCGAAAGCGCGTCAAAGTGCAAGTAGATAAATAGGTACCACTCTGGTGGGAAGGTAAACAGCGTTTCCGTGTGCTGCTCTGGTTCACCAGAAGCTGGCCACATAACCTGGAAGCTGTACGCCGGCTCCCTCGGCCAATAATGCGAGATGAGCGCCACAACCCCAGAGTCGGTCACGAGTGGACCTAATTGTGAGGGGTCGCTTTACCTATACAGTGGTACCTCGGTTTATGAACACAATTGGTTCCGGAAGTCTGTTCATAAACTGAAGTGTTCATAAACTGAAGCGAACTTTCCCATTGAAAGTAATGGAAAGTGGATTAATCCGTTCCAGATGGTCCGCGGAGTAACCGTTCATAAACTGAAGCGAACTTTCCCATTGAAAGTAATGGAAAGTGGATTAATCCGTTCCAGACTGGTCCGCGAAGTACTTAAACTGAAGCGTTCATAAACTGAAACATGGGTGTAATTGGTTCCGGAAGTCTGTTCATAAACTGAAGCGTTCATAAACTGAAGCGAACTTTCCCATTAAAAGTAATGGAAAGTGAATTAATCCGTTCCAGATGGGTCCACGGCGTTCATAAACCGAAAATTCATAAACCGAGGTGTTCATAAACCGAGGTTCCACTGTATATACAATCAATACAAACAATATACCACTCCTAAAATAAAGATTCCAACATAAAATAAAGATACATAAAATAAAAATTCCAACACTGTGACTTCCCTCCGCCTCAGCTCGACATCTTTCAATATTCTATACTTTTATTTACAAGAATTATAAGTTGTTATAAGAATTATAACAACACAAATAAAAAAACTGACACAAATGCTAAACAAGACATTACATTAATACAATACAGGACAAAAAAGAAATCACATAATTAACAATCTACATCTTTAATATTTAATACCTCTTCAATTTCTACTCATAATTCCCCCCCCATCCCTCCTCCCCTCCTCTCTACTACCCTCAACTATGTGCAATATTATTTACATTTTGTTTTTGATAGTATTCAACATTCACCTATTATTAATTTTGTCATAATCCGATTCAACTTTACATATTTAGTCCATACATATCAGCAGCTTTTCTATTGAGTAGTGTTGTTTTCATTTGGTCCTCAAAGCATTGCCATTCCTTCCTTAATGTCTGGTTTGACTGGTGTCTTATGGCTGCCATTAGTTTGGCCAATTCTATAAATTGACATAATTTACCTATCCAGTCTGTGGACATTGACCTTATTGTAGCCAAGGTACGCATGCCATCTGTACCTGTTTTTGCAACTCTCCAAATCAAGTATATCGGTTCTCTCTAATAAGATCTAAACCTTAATCCAACATAGGCACGAGGCTTCAAAATATGTTCATTAATCGGGGAGTGAGAAACCCCCTCTTTCTTTTTTGTCAATCATTAATTTGTATTTTTTGAGAAGAATCCTTGGAAAAGACCCTGATGTTGGGAAAGATTGAGGGCAGTAGGAGAAGGGGACGACAGAGGACAAGATGGTTGGACAGTGTTCTCGAAGCTACGAACATGAGTTTGACCAAACTGCGGGAGGCAGTGCAAGACAGGAGTGCCTGGCGTGCTATGGTCCATGGGGTCACGAAGAGTCGGACACGACTAAACGACTAAACAACAACAACAATTTGTATTTTATACGGGGTCTCTTGCCCTGCCATATGAACCTGGTCAGATCTCTCCTGCAATCGTCGAAGCATTCTGGCGAGCCATTTTAACAACAATATGCTTTTCAAACAAGTCACAGTGAGCTACCACTGGTTCTTCCACCTCCTTTGGGCCAGCCTGTAAAAGGCCCTGTACAACCCAGAAAAGCTCTGCTGGACGACATAATGAGGATGCAATGGAAGCAGAAAACTAGGCTTTCTTTGCTGCCTTCACTGCAACTAGGTAGGTTTCATAATGGGCCCTTACCAGTGTTTGGTTGCATTAATTTGGATCTTTCATCCACTTGCATTCAGTCTCCCAGCTTGGAGTATACCAGGGGGCCAATCCGGTTCCACAAAGTGGGAGAGGAAGCTCAGGGATATTCGTATTATTATTAGTAGTATTACTAGTAGTATTATCATTATTAGTCTGTCTGTATAAGGCCTCAGCCACACTTGGAGTTTGAATGTGCAGTTGCTTGTTTCTCCTTTTTGTTTTTTTAACCTCTTCTGCCCAGAACTGCTTAAGGGTTTGCCTTGACCCCAAGCCCTATGGGGAGACCAAGGAAGGTCACCCCCCTGCCCAAGTTGGCCTGCTGTGAGGAGAGGAGGAGAAAGATCTGCCCTTGCATTGGGAAAAGATGTCCTACCCCCACAGAAAGGGGGGAAGACCTATAAATGAATCATTTCAGCGGAATATATACAGAATGTGTTAATTATGGGAAATGTAAATATAATAATAATAATAATAATAATAATAATAATAATAATAATTTGTTTATACCTTGGCCATCTGGCTGAGTTTCCCCAGCCACTCTGAGCGACTCCCAATCAAGTGTTAAAAACAATACAGCATTTAAATATTCAAACATGCAGGGACCACCCCCTCTTGTAAAGAGGCACTGATAATCTCCCTGGTCCTGCCAGCTGTTCCCTCCCTGCTGGTTTTTATCAGCCAAGAGGGGCAAGGGTCTAGAGGGCAAATGGTCGCCTTGACTGATCCAAGCACCTTGTCCATATCCTCGAGCCTTACCAACTGGAAAAAAAACTCATCAAACACAACAGGACTAGAATGTGCTCTGGACGCCCCATGAGATTCATCTGCTATAACAGCAGAGTCAAGGTCTTGGCCATCTGGCTGAGTTTCCTCAGCCACTCTGAGCGGCTCAAAATCAAGTGTTAAAAACAATACAGCATTTAAATATTAAAAACTTCCCTAAACAGGGCTGCTTTCAGATGTCTTTTAAAAAGAGTATAGCGCTGCTTATTTCCTTACCGTCTGATGGGAGGGTGTTTCACAGGGAGGGCACCACTACTAAGAAAGCCCTCTGTCTGGTTCCCTGTGACCTCACTTCTCGCAATGAGGGAACTGCCAGAAGGCCCTCGCGCTGCATCTCAGTTTCTGGGCTGAATGATGGGCGTGGAGACGCTCCTTCAAGTAAACAGGACCAAGGCCGTTTAGGGCTTTAAAGGTCAGCACCAACACTTTGAATTGTGCTCGGAAACATACTGGGAGCCAATGCAGATCTCTCAGGACCGGTGTTATATAGTCCCGGCGGCCACTCCCAGTCACCAGTCTAGCGGCAGCATTCTGGATTAATTGTAGTTTCCAGGTCACCTTCAAAGGTAGCCCTGCGTAGAGCACATTGCAGTAGTCTAAAAGGGAGGTAGAGCATGCACCACCGGCGAGACAGTCTGCAGGCAGGTAGGGTCTCAGCCTGAGTACCAGATGGAGCTGATAGACAGCTGCCCTGGACACAGAATTAACCTGCGCCTCCATGGGCTGCTGTGTGTCCAAAATGACTCCCAGGCTGCGCACCTGGTACTTCAGGGGCACAGTTACCCCATTCAGGACCAGGGAGTGCGCCACACCTGCCCGCCTCCTATCCCCCCAGAAACAGGATTCAACCTCAATCTGTCAGCCGCCATTTAGGGCTTTCAGGACCAGGGAGTCCTCCACACCTGCCCACCTCCTATCCCCCCAAAACAGTACTTCTGTCTTGTCAGGATTCAACCTCAATCTGTTAGCCGCCATCCATCCTCCAACCGCCTCCAGGCACTCAAACAGGACCTTTACCGCCTTCACTGGTTCTGATTTGAAAGAGAACTAGAGCTGGGTATCATCCGCATATAGATGGACACCCAGCCCAAACCCCCTGAAGATTTCTGCCAGCGGCTGCATGTAGATATTAAAAAGCATGGGTATTATGGGAAATATCCTTTTAAAAAACGTGTGCATTAGAAGAGATCTGCACCAAAATGCTGACCAATTTTCAAGAGGTCTTTTAAAAAATATTAAGATGTGAAAATCTGGATAAATTGATGACTAGAAACAGGAGACACAGAAAAAAGCTTACGTTGAAACGGTTTGCCTAATAGGGTTTTGTAATCCCTCCCCATACTCCCTGCAGCAGCACCCCCACTCTCCACCCCCACAGTTATAATATATATATATATATATATATATATATATTATATATATATATATATATATATATATATATATATATATATATATATATATATATATATATATATATATATATATATATATATATATATATATATATATATATATATATATATATATATATATATATATATATATATATATATATATATATACTACCCACCTGCAGCGCCTCCGTGAGGAAAGACAGCCGCCGCCATGACCAGTATCTCCCTGGGGAAGCGAGACAGGAAGCGGAAGCTCCTATTCTCCCGACCTTTTTTATCTTCCGCTCTAGGAATCTCAGCTCTGTCGCCGCTGCTCTTAACCGTTTCGGAGCCGAGCGGCAGGAGCCTCTTGGCTTCTTCTGGCAGAGAGCGAGGAGAGGCGCTTGTCTCGCCTCCGGAAAGCCCCGCTGGATCAGTTGCACGGGAGCCCCAAAACTTTTTCTAAACTATTTTTTAACTATTTTATGGGGGAGCGGAAAGCAACTCAGCAGAGAGACAGACAGACAGACAGACAGACAGACAACATTCCTGGAGGGGGTGGGCACAGTGAAGGGAAATAATCACAGGAAAAATGTGAAGGGGTGCTGAAAATGCAATTGAATAATATCTAGGGCACAGGTGAAAGGCAAAGCAAGTTTCTAGTCCTCTTGCTTCGGAATGAAGAGCTGTTTAAATAGGAAGCAAGGAAGCTGCCTCGTCCAGAACCAGACCATTGGTCCAACTAGCACTGACTGGCAGCATCTCTCCAGGTTTCAGGCAGGGACGATTGCAAGAAGACGTAAGGGATCGAACCCGGAACCTTCTGCACACAAGAGCAACTGAGCTGCGACTCTTTTGTCTTTTAAGCGACACCAACCGCAGAATTTCCCAGCCACCACAGATCTCTGGGAGTTACCAGGATGAAACTGTCTCACCTGCTGCTGCTTCTTCTCTGCCCTGCTCGGGAGGAAACCTTCAGCCAGGGCCACTGCCTGGGAACTGCTCTCCGCTCTGTGATCCTTCATCCAGTTCTCCATCTCCGGGGGGGGGGGGCAGCCAGGAATTGCTCCAGGAACACCAGGTCCAGGATCTGACCCTCGGTGTGTCGCTCTGGCTCCTGCCACTCCCTGCAAAGGCGGTGGAGTTGGCTGCAAACCTCTCGGAGTCCCTTCGCCTCCTGGTAGCGGGAATGCCTGGATCTCTGCCACTGAGCGTCTGAGCTGGGGGCATCCCCATCCAGGAGGGTCTTCATAGCTCTTCCCAAGAACTCCCAAGTGGGGTAGTTAGGAGATTTGGACAACAGCCTCCAAAATGGGCGAAGGATTCTGCCCCCCCACCCCCGACAGCCCCTTTTTCTATTCTTTCCAGGTTATTTATTTATATTTATTATCTTATCTAGTGGAATAATTACTCTGAATAACGGCTTATTAGAGGTTTGGGTAAGGCAGGTGGTCTTTTTGTGGGGGTTGTTGTTTTGATTTTTATTATGTATTTTGTGGTTTTATTTTTCATTTTATTCTGAGACTCCCAGGTATAGGGTGGTATATAAATTCAAAAAAAATATAAAAATTATTAGAAGACACTGGAACGATTTTATGGAACCAAGAAAGTGGGAGTCAGAAAAAGTTTGGGAGCCACTGTGTTAAAAAGGGGTGGGGGTCGCAGATTGAATTTCAACTTTCCTGCGTTATTTATGTTCCCACCTTGTCATTGGGCTGGGCAAGGGGGCTTGTGTGTGAATGGGCAGCTTCCATAGAATTGTTGAGTTGGAAGGGACCCCAAGGGTCCTCTAGTCCAACCCCTGCAATACAGGAATCTCAGCGAAAGCATCCCTGACAGATGGCCATCCAACCTCTGCTTAAACTCCTCCAAGGAAGGGATAACCGTTCCATTGTCAAACACAGATTCTTATAAGAAATCACATTTTGATGGAACTGTATTCCAGCCAGGTGGCACTCATAGTGAGGAAAGGATCTGTAACACCCAAGACCTTTTGGGAAAGCCTGCAGAGTTAAGGCAAGCAGATGGGAAGGAAAAGCATACTTTCCTCTTTCACTGCATTTAACCTTCAGAGGACCAAAATCTCTTCTGCTTGGGGAATCCCAAAACTGAATTGATCCGCTTTTCCCTGAGATTAAGTACCTGTTGGGAACAGTAGGGCTGACTCCTGAGAAAACCTACATGGGGTGGGGTGGTGGGGTTGTAAATGCTTTTTTAGGAATTGCACACTTGTTTTGCTATTACAGCTTTTGTAGGCGTTTATTATTTTGTTCCCTAAAATTTACATGCAACTTTACTATATATATATATATATATATATATATATATATATATATATATGTATGTATGTATTACATATATACAGTATATGTAAATTTTTGAAAAAGCCACAGTTCAGGAAAAATAAAACAATGAAATTATCAGTTTAAAAAAGTTAAAATGACTAATTATTAAAATAAATGATTAAACCCAGTTTAAAACGCACGTCAACATTTGACACATCTGGACAGCCTTGTGTGAGGGATTCCCTGTTTCCCACTCCTCACTGCTTTAACAACAGAGGCTCTCCCTGTTCTTCTCTACAAACAGGAGAAAAACCTCCAGTGTCCAAATTGGACTTGTCTCCAGAGTACCTCTGGCACTGCGTTCGAAACCTATTGCCACCATTGGGGTCTCCCTTCCATGGATCCCTACTGCTACAATGTGCCTCTCCTTCAGGCAACTATGTGGCTCCTTTGGCTTCGCTAACCAGCCCTTTGTATGACAGGAGAAAAAGCAAACAGTTTCCTCTTCCACAGGAAAGCTTTGTTCTCGCCTCTTTGTCACACCTCTGAAGGTACTGAGACACTGCCGAGTCAGTGAACGTTTAAGCACATTTAACTTTAGTTACAGGTAGGTAGCCGTGTTGGTCTGAGTCGAAGCAAAAGAAAAAAATTCCTTCAGTAGCACCTTCAAGACCAACTAAGTTTTTATTTTGGTATGAGCTTTCGTGTGCATGCATGCAAACGAAAGCTCATACCAATATAAAAACTTAGTTGGTCTTTAAGGTGCTACTGAAGGAATTTTTTTATTTCACATTTAACTTTATTATTTAACTTATAAACATGAATTTCTCTGGTTATTAAAAGCACATATCTTCTTTTCATATAACACAGCTCCTGCATCCCTCACTGACACTCTACTCCCAACTGCCAACTCCCAACTGCCATTGAGAATGCCATCTAGCTCCGCCTCCCAACACCTGCCTATAATGGGAGTGATAGATTAACCCATGATGAACCGGAATCATCATCAGGCACCATTCCGCCACACCTTGCATGAACAAAAATGTCGTTAGCAGGTGCTGAAGCGTACAGTGAAAGCGACTGCCTTGTTTCAATAGGCAGGGAGTTCCAAGGTGCAAATATTCTTCATTTCTTTGACTGCCCCTTTGGGCAAATCGGGAACATCGCAAGACATGCATTTCAAAAATTAATTTCCTAAAAAGATGCAGAGAGAAACAGAACCCCACAACGAATCAAGGTTTCCTGGCTTAGATCCTGGCTTGCCTTAACCGGGCCTTAAGGATTTGCTTGCCTGCTTCCCCTCTTGCCCATGTGCCTAGTGGGAAATGGGCAACCTTTGGCACAAGAAGTGGCAGAGCACCAAACACATTGGGGTCTGGGCAGGCTTTCCGCCAGTGGCGATGAATGGCTTGTACCAGGCATCCCCAAACTTCGGCCCTCCAGATGTTTTGGACTACAATTCCCATCTTCCCCGAACACTGGTCCTGTTAGCTAGGGATCATGGGAGTTGTAGCCCAAAACATCTGGAGGGCTGCAGTTTGGGGATGCCTGGCTTGTGCAAACCTTATAGTGAATGACACATCTGGGGGTGGATGGGCAGCGTCTAACAAGGCAGCAAAGATGGCAGCATGAGCCTGAACAACAGCAGATCCCTTGGCTGCAAGGAAGAAGACACACACAAGCTCAGCAAGGCAGGGGGAGCAAAGTCATCAGAGTTAGAGGGCCGCTTGCTCCCTGAACTCCTCTCTGATCAGAGCTATGAAAGATTCAATCTACAATATAATCAGCAAAGTTCATGTCCGCATTCGCACATTTCACCAGACCAGGCTTCCCACACTCGGGTCTCCGGTTCTTTGTGGACTACAACTCCCATCACCCCCAGCTAGCAGTAGTAAGGGATGATGGGAATTTTAGCCCAGAAATAGCTAGAGACCCAAGTTTGGGAAAGTCTTAACTAGGGTATCTGTGTAAATATATCTTTTTAAAAAGGCATTTAATACAGAATTCAGTTTTTAGCATTGCCTGCTGGATGAGGTTGGATTTCCTTTTGGGGTCTGGGGTTCAGCAGCTCTCTGCCCAGGAATTCCCAGGAAGGGCTTGTGCCTTATCATGGGAAGTGCAAGCATTTTAGTGAACGACAGACATATGGGGGGACCAGAACATGATCATTGGTTTACTCTCTGTAGGAGTTATTTGATATGATTAAATATATTCCCACACTCCAACCCTTTCTAAGATGTTGTCCTTGTATGAGTTCTTTACTGTTTAGTAAGGGAGCCCTTGTCACTGAAGTTCTTTCCATACGCCAAACATTTTAAAGATTTCCTCCCTGTATGAGTTCTTTGGTGTCTAGTAAAGTGACTCCTGTTCCTGAAGCTCTTTCCACACTCGGAACATTTATATGGTTTGTCCCCTGTATGAGTTCTTTGATGCAACATAAGGGACCTACTGCAAATGAAGATTATAGTGAATGACACGTATGTGGGTGAGTGGGCAGCTTCTAACAAGGCAGCGAAGATAGCGGCATGAGCCTGAACAGCAGCAGATCCCTTGGCTGCAAGGAAGCAGACACACAAGGCAGGGGGAGCAAAGTCATCAGAGTAAGAGCTATGAAAGATGCAATCCACAATTTAATCAGCAAAGTTCATGACCGTATCCTCACCTTTCACTGGAGCAGGATTCCCACACTTGGGTCTCCGGTTCTTCCTGGCAACAACTCCCACCACCCCCAGGCTAGCAGTCATAAGGGATGATGGGAATTGTAGTACAAAAACAGCTAGAGACCCAAGCTTGGGAAAGCGTGAACTGGAGTATTAAGGGCAATTGTTTTCCTAACATAGGCATTTTTTTACATTTCTGTGCAAATATATCTTTAAAATTGCATTAAAAAGGAATTCAATCTTTAGCATTGCCTGATGAATGAGGTTGGATTTCCTTTTGGGGTCTGGGGTTCAGCAGCTCTTTGGCCAGGTATCCCCAGGAAGGGCTTGTGCCCTGACATGGGAAGTGCAAGCATTTTAGTGAGCGACAGACATATGGGGGGGACCAGAGGACAGCTTCTAACAAGGAAGCAATGAAAGGGGCAAGAGCAACAGGCATCCACTGGAGAAGATGTGCTAGGTTTGCTGGACTATTACCTGTGCTATCAGGTATTTGATCAGAAGAGTTCAGGTCTGAAATATTGCCTTTCACAAAACTATGCAACAGGGGAACTGTCTCGCTAACACACATGAATTTTTAAATTTCTGACTGTCCTTCTGTGCAAATCTGATGTATCTAAAAAGTATATTTAAAACATACAGTGGTGCCTCAGGTTAATTTGCCTTTGGGTTACGAAACCTTCGGCTTGCGGATCACTCAATCCAAAAGTACTGGAATGGGTTCTTTCCAGGTCTCTCCACTTACGCAAGCACAAAAGCGGCAGATCGCCGTTCGTGCATGTGCTGAAGCGCAAAACCATGCCCATGCGTGCGCAGACGTGGAGTTTCCGGTTCCGAAAGTTTCATGTTACGGATGGGCCTCCGGAATGGATCCCGTCCGCAACACGAGGTACCACTGTAATTTGGTTTTTAAGTGTTGTGTTCTGGATGAGGTTGGATCTTCTTCCTTTACTAGATTATCAGATAAACAAATATCCAGCACCAGCCATTGCTTTGATATTTCAGAGACATAAAATTGAAAGCCCGCATAGGCAGATGAAGGTGAAGAAACACACATCCTGAAACCTTTCAACCTATTAACACTCTAGACACAGGCTGGAAAAATCAATGCATCTTCTATACTATTCTCATTTCTCTCTTGACTGCGTATTGAGGTTTATTATACAGCATATGTTTTTCAACAACATTTGTTCATTAGAGCTGTGATCTGAGGGGCTGTACTCTCATTGCAAAGATCTACTTTACATACATCGACAGAATACCAGCGAATGCATTTGTTTCTATGAAAGATATCAGATCAATTCACACCAGATTAACAAATCTTTGGGAAGGGAGAAATATTCAAGCAACAGTATATGCAAGTGAAGAATACATGGGAAATAATGCATGAGAAAGAAAATAAAATTTTGTTGTTTAGTCGTGTCCGACTCTTCGTGACCCCATGGACCAGAGCACTCCAGGCACACCTGTCTTCCACTGGCCTCCCTCAGTTTGGTCAAACTCATGTTAGTAGCTTCGAGAACACTGTCCAACCATCTCACCCTGTCGTCCACCTCTTCTTGTGCCCTCAATCTTATAGCTATGTAAATCTAACTCTGATCGGGAGAACAATCTGTAACACAGCCACTAAAAGCAATGAAAATTCTAATGGAAGCAAATTCTAATGCTGAACACGATCATTGGCTTACTCTCTGTAGGGTTATTTGAAATGATCCAACCTTTCTGTTTTCCTTGTAAGAGTTCTTTTCAGTTTAGTAAGGGTGCCCTTGTCACATAAGTTCTTTCCATAGTTCTTTCTAGGATTTCCTTCCTGTATGAGCTCTTTGGTGTCTAGTAAGGTTGCTACTGTCACGGAAGCTTTTTCCACACTCCAAACATGTATACGGTTTTTCTCCTGTATGAGTCCTTTGATGCAACGTATGGGAGCTGCTGCAACTGAAGTTCTTGCCACACTCTGAACATGTATACGGTTTCTCTCCTGTATGATTTCTTCGGTGTCTAGTAAGGCTACTACTGAAACTGAAGCTCCTACCACACTCTGAACATGTATACGGTTTTTCTCCTGTATGAGTTCTTTGATGTAAAGTAAGGGAGCTGAAGCTCTTTCCACACTCCAAGCATTTATAAGGTTTCTCTCCTGTGTGCACTCTTTGATGCGAGGTAAGCTGCCAACTGTGGCTGAAGCTCTTTCCACACTCTAAACATGTATGTCTTTTCTCCCCTATATGAATTATTTGATGCCGGGAAACGGAGTTGATGTGACTGAAGCTCTTGCCACATTCCCAGCATTTATAAGGTTTGGTGCCTCGATGAGTTTTTTTATGGTTAGTAAGGGTACCACTGTCACTGAAGCTCCTTCCACAGTCTGAACATGTATACGGTTTCTCCCCTGTATGAGATCTTTGATGCGACTTAAGGCTACCACTCTGACTGAAGCTCCTTCCACAGTCTAAACATGTATACGGTTTCTCCCCTGTATGAGATCTTTTATGCGATGTAAGGCCACTATTCTTACTGAAGGTCCTTCCACACTCTGAACATGTATACGGTTTCTCCCCTGTATGAGTTCTTCGGTGGTTAGTAAGGGTACCACTGTGACTGAAGCTCTTTCCACACTCTGTACATTTATACGGTTTCTCTCCTGTATGAGTTCGTAGGTGCAAGATAAGGGAACTACTGGCACTGAAGCTCTTTTGACATTCAAAACATTTATAACGTTTTTCTCCTGTATGAGTTGTTTGATGCGAGGTAAGGCCACCACTATCACGGAAGCTCTTTCCACACTCCAAACATTTATATGGTTTCTCCCCTGTATGAGTTCTTCGGTGGTTAGTAAGGCTAATACTGTCACTGAAGCTCTTTCCACACTCTGAACATGTATACGGTTTCTCCCCTGTATGAGTTCTTCGGTGTCTAGTAAGGGTACCACTCCGTCTGAAGCTCTTTCCACACTCCAAACATTTATACGGTTTCTCCCCTGTATGAGTTCTTCGGTGGCTAGTAAGGTTGCTACTGTAACTGAAGCTCTTTCCACACTTGGAACATTTATACGGTTTCTCCCCTGTATGGGATATTTGGTGTCTAGTAAGGCTACCATTCTGACTGAAGCTCCTTCCACACTCTGAACATGTATAAGGTTTCTCCCCTGTATGAATTTGTTGATGAGACGTGAGGGTGCTACTCTTACTGAAGCTCTTTCCACACTCCAAACATTTGTACGGTTTCTCCCCTGTATGAGTTCTTCGGTGTCTAGTAAAGGCGCTCCTGTCACTGAAGCTCTTTCCACACTCTGAACATGTATACGGTTTCTCCCCTGTGTGCACTCTTTGATGTGTGGTCAGAGTTGAGTGACTACCCAATCTCTTTCCACACACAGTGCATTCATGCTTTTTCTCCTCTCTGCGAAATTGATTTTCACCACCCTGAGACGTATCAGATTTACACTCCGGCTTTTGCTTTCGTCTCCCCTCTTGCCTGCTGCCTCCATCTTGAACCCTCCGCTTCCTTTGCTCCTCCTCCTCTTTGGATCCTTGTGGTGACTCTTCTGATTGTTCCCCTTCTGCCAGCATCCCTTCAACATCTCCTGATGGAATAAAAAGGCAAACTGATGAAATGCTAAAGGAGCTTCTTCACCCCAATCATTCAGTTGGGACAAGGAGATCCAGGTCCCAGGGCCTTCTGCCGGTTCCCTCACTGCACAAAGTGAAGTTACAGGGAATGAGACAGATGGCCTTTTTGGTAGTGGTGCCCACCCTGTGGAACGCCCTCCCGTCAGGTGTCAAATAAACAACTATACAACTTTAATAAGACATCTGAAGGAAGCCATGTATAGGGAAGTTTTGAATGTTTTATATTTTATTCTGCTTTTATATTTTTTGGAAGCCAGCTGGGGCAACCCAGTCAGATGTGTGGGGTACAAATAATGAAAGTATTAATATTAATATTAGTATTGTTATTTACCGTGTTTATATACCATCCATGGGTCTCAGCGTGGTTCTCAGAAAAAAATCACAGAATAAAAACAACAACCCACTAACACCACACCCCAAAAAGAGCCACATTTTAAAAAGGGTATAGGATGTCAAACATATCAACCAAAAGCCTGTTTAAAAAGGAACATTTTTGCCTGGCGCCTAAAGGTGTATAATGAAGATGCCAGGCGAACTTTCCTGGGGAGAGCATTCCACAGCTGGGGAGCCACTGCAGAGAAGGCCCTGTTCTTGTGCTGCCACTCTCCGGACCTCTTGAGGAGGCGGCCCACGAAGGAGGGCCTCAGAATATGATCTCAGGGTCCGGGTAGGTTCATACGGAAATAAGCGGTCCTTGAAGTATTGTGGTCCTGAGCCATTTAAGGCTTTATAGGTCAAAATCTGCACTTTGAATTGGGCACAGCAACTAATTGGTAGCCATTGCAGTCAGACAAGGATGGTTGTAATATGCTCAAACCGCCTTGCTCCAGTGAGCAACCTGGCCACTGAATTCTCCTCTAGCTGAAGGTTTAGATTGTCTTCAGAGCCAGTCCTACATATAATGCATATCTATATCTAACCTTGAAGTTCCCAGAGCATAGACAACAGTAAAAAGGTTATCCCTGTCCAGATAGGGGCATAGCTGGGCCACCAGCCAAAGCTGATGAAAGCCACTGCAGGCCATCTGAGCCTCAATTGACAGCAAAGGACCCAGGAGTACCCCCAAGCTACGAACTTGCTCCTTCAGAGGAAGTGTAACCCCATCCAAAGCAGGTGACCTTCCAGCCATCTGCTCTAGGGAACCACCCACTAACTGAGCCTCAGTCTTATCTGGATTGAGCTTCAATTTCTTGGCTCTCATCCAGCCCATTACCAAGGCAAGACACATGGTCCAGCACTTCCACTGCCTCACCTGCAGATAGCAAGTAACACACTCTAGGTGGGAATGACCATCCAAGCAGGACCGGAACCACCGCAAAGCAGTGCCACCCAGCTCCAGTTCAGACAGTCGCCCCAGAAGGATAACATGGTCGATGGTACTGAAAGCCCCTGAGAGGTAGAGAACAATGAACAGGGACACGTTTCCCTTGTCTCTCTCTCGACAGAGGTCATCATACAGGGCGACCAAAGCAATTTCTGTGCCAAAACCAGGCCTACATCCTCATTGAAATAGATCCAGAAAATCAGTTTCTTCCAAAAGCACCTGGATCTGGTTTGTGACCACTCGCTCCAGAACCTTGCCCAGGAAACGGAGATTAGCAACTGGCTGGTAGTTAGTTAGGCTTTCTGAAATCACGGAAGGTTTGTTAAGGAGTGGTTTTACCACTTTCTCCTTCAAACATGCAGGGACCACCCCCTCTTGTAAAGAGGCACTGATCCCTGGCCCAGCCAGCTGTTCCCTCCCTGCTGGTTTTTATCAGCCAAGAGGGGCAAGGGTCTAGAACAGTGGTTCCCAACAGGTGGTCCGGGGACCCCCAGGGGTCCGCGAGCTATGCCAGAGGGGTCCGCAAGATGCTATTAGAATAAAAAATATATTAAATATATTTCGTATGATAACAGATTTTTTGTTTTGGCCGCTTCCTGCATGAGCAGAGTCTAGCGCAAAACTAGAATTAGATAGAGGCAGTAGTTCTGCTGTATGCCGTTAGGTGGCGCTTTACAAACACTACTGTTTTGCAAAGAGGCAGCGCGCGCATTCTACTAATGCTCACCACCCCAAGATGCTTTGCGCGTGTCGGCTTCATTTGTGCGCTACTGTGCAGGTACCCTGTCTTCTCCATTCCCCTCCCTCCTCCCTGGCGCGCGCTGCCTCTTTGCAAAACAGTAGTGTTTGTAAACAAAGCAAGCATTTTCTTCCATGTGTTTCATGAAAAACAAATATAGGAATCGGCTCGACATGCGGTCGGATTTCAGAGTGAAAGTTTCAAGTTTGGAACCTAATATTTCAGAAATAATGGACTCAAAGGACAGATTTAACTCATCTCATTAGGAACTGAAAATTAATACTAACTGTATACTGATGGAGTACTCTGTTGTAACTGTAAAAAACGTATAAATATAAAATATAAAAAGACTCTTAATTTGGCCCTCACTTTTTAATTTTAGGATTAGGAATTAATGGGGGTCCTTGTCACAATAGCGGCTCGATGAGGGGTCCTCGAGAAAATTTTGTTGGGAACCCCTGGTCTAGAATCTAGAGTGCAAATGGTCGCCCTGACTGATCCAAGCACCGTGTCCATATCCTCAAGCCCTACCAACCTCATCCAACACAACAGGACTAGAATGTGCTCTGGACGCCCCACGTAGCAGTTCGAAAGCACATCAAAGTGCAAGTAGATAAATAGGTACCGCTCCAGTGGGAAGGTAAACAGCGTTTCCGTGCGCTGCTCTGGTTCGCCAGAAGCAGCTTAGTCATGCTGGCCACATGACCTGGAAGCTGTACGCCGGCTCCCTCGGCCAATAATGCAAGATGAGCGCCACAACCCCAGAGTCGGTCACGACTGGACATAATGGTCAGGGGTCCTTTTACCTTTACCTATATATACAATCGATATACCATTCCTAAAATAAAGACTCCAACATAAAATAAAGATATTCTATATTCTTATTTACATTTTGTTTTTGATAGTATTCAACATTCACCCATTATTAATTTCATCATAATCAAATTCAACTTTACATACTTAGTCCATACATATCAACAGCTTTTATTTTGAGCAGTGTTGTTTTCATTTGGTCCTCAAAGCATTGCCATTCCTTCCTTAATGTCTGGTTTGACTGGTATCTTATGGCTGCCATTAGTTTGGCCAATTCTATAAACTCACATAATTTACCTATCTAGTCTGTGGACTTTCATCCTATTGTAGCTAAGGTACGCATGCCATCTGTACCTGTTGTTGCAACTCTCCAAATCAAGTATATCTGTTTTCCCTAATAAGACCCAATCCTTAATCCAACATACCCTGTTTCTCATATTTTAAGGCATCCCCATAAAATAAGCCATAGCAGGATTTTTAAGCATTCAAGGAATATAAGCCATACCCCGAAAATAAGACATAGTGATAGGAGCAGCAGCAATGCCAGCCGCGGCAGGAGGAGGAGGAAAAAAATAAGACATCCCTTGAAAATAAGCCATAGTGTGTTTTTTTGAGGAAAAAATAAATATAAGACGTGTCTTATAATATGAGAAACACGGTAGGCACGAGGCTTCAAAATATGTTCATTAATCGGGGAGTGGGAAACCCCCTCTTTCTTTTTTGTCCATCATTAATTTGTGTTTTATGTGGGGTTTCTTACCCTGCCATTTGAACCTAGACCAGATCTCTCCTGCAATCATCATAGCATTGAGGCAAGCCATTTTAACAACAAAATGCTTTGCAAACAAGTCACAGTGAGCTACCACTGGTTCTACCACCTCCTTTGGGCCAGCCTGTAAAGCCCCGCACAACCCAGAAAAGCTCTGCTGGACGACATAATGAGAATGCAATGGAGCCAGAAAACTAGGCTTTCTTTGCTCCCTTCAGTGCAGCTTGATAATGAGTCCTTAGCAATGTTTGGTTGCATAAATTGGATCTTTCATCCACTTGCATTCAGTCTCCCAGTTTGGATTCTACCATGGGGCCAGTCAGGCTCCACAAAGTGGGAGAGGACGCTCAGGGATATTCGTATTATTACATATATTACTATTACTAGTAGTATTATCATTATTAGCCTGTCTGTATAAGGCCTCAGCCACACTTGGACTTTTAATGGGGACTTGAAGTTGCTTGTTTCTCCTTTTTGTTTTTTTAACCTCTTCTGCCCAGAACTGCTCTTGGAGAAACTGCTGTTTAACTGAAACACAATTATTTAAAATGTGTGTGTTGGGGGGGGTGTGTTATTGGCTTGTTTTTGTTTTGATTATGTACTTTGAGTTTTTATATTGTAATTTTATCCTGTGAACCGTCCTGAGGCCTGTGGGTATAGGGAGGTATATAAATTTAATAAATTATAGTAAAATCAGGCCAGATAAAAATTATTACAAGTTCCAGGGTAAGCCTCTTCAGAAGGTTTCCCAATGCTTAAGGGTTTACCTTGATGCCTAAGCCCTATGGAGAGACCAAGGAAGGTCACCCACGTGCCCAAGTTGGCCTGTTGGGAGGAGAGCAGGAGAAAGATCTGCCATTCCATTGGGAAAACATGTCCTACCCCCATAGAAAGGGGGAAATACCTATATTAATTCATAATTCATAATTCAGCAGAATTATATACAGAACGTATTAATTATGGGAATTGTAATAATAATAATAATAGTAATAATAATAATAATTATTATAATTCATTTATACCCCACCCATCTGGCTGAGTTTCCCCAGCCACTCTGGGCGGCTCCCAATCGAGTGTTAAAAACAATACAGCATTTAAATATTAAAAGCTTCCTCAAACAGGACTGCTTTCAGATGTCTTTTAAAAATAGGATAGCTGCTTATTTCCTTTACATCTGATGGGAGGGTGTTTCACAGGGAGGGCACCACTACTAAGAAAGCCCTCTGTCTGGTTCCCTGTGACCTCACTTCTCGCAATGAGTGAACCAGCAGAAGGCCCTTGGCGCTGGATCTCAGTTTCCAGGCTGAATTATGGGGGTGGAGATGCTCCTTCAGGTATACAGGATCAAAGCCATTTAGGGCTTTCAGGACCAGGGAGTCCTCCACACCTGCCCACCTCCTATCCCCCCAAAACAGTACTTCTGTCTTGTCAGGATTCAACCTCAATCTGTTAGCCGCCATCCATCCTCCAACCGCCTCCAGGCACTCAAACAGGACCTTTACCGCCTTCACTGGTTCTTATTTGAAAGAGAGGTAGAGCTGGGTATCATCTGCATACTGATGAATACACAGCCCAAACCCCCTGATGATTTCTGCCAGCAGCTGCATGTAGATATTAAAAAGCATGGGTATTATGGGAAATACCCTCTGCAAAAGCGTGAGCATTAAGAGAAATCTGCACCAAAATGCTGACCAATTTTCAAGAGGTCTATAAAAATATTAAGATGTGAAAATCTGGATAAATTGATGACTAGAAAAAGGAGAAAAAAACTTACATTGAAACGGTTTGCCTAATAGGGTTTTTTAATTCCTCCCCATACTCCCTCCAGCAGTACCCCCCACTCTCCACCCCACCCCACCCCCCAGTTATAATATATATACTACCCACCTCCAGCGCCTCCGCGAGGAAGGACAGCCGCCGCCATGACCAGCATCTCCCAGGGAAAGCGAGACAGGAAGCGGAAGCTCCCATTCTCCCGTCAGACTTTCCCCTCTCCTCTCTAGGAATCTCAGCTCTGTCGCCGCTGCTTTTAACCGTTTCGGACCCGAGCGGAAGGAGTCTTTTCGCCTCCTGACCGGAAAGACCCCCTGGATTACGTGCACGGGTGCCCCAAAACGTTTCATTATATATATTTTCAAATTTCAAAATAACATTTTCGCTTTTGTGACATACATATCCAATACAAATTTGCAATAAATAGATTCCCCCCCGGCCCCCCTGGTTTCCATTCGTCCCCTACAATTAATTTCGACTTCTTTTTTCCTCCTAATTCTATTCTTAGTTCATAAGAACTGCCAATGTTTTGACGTTTTTACAGTGTTCTCTAAAGTAGTCTATAAAGTTTTCCCATTCTTGATTGAATTTTTTCTCATCTTGGTGCCTGATCTTCACGGAAAGTTTAGCCATTTCGGCATAGTCATTCATATTGTTTATCCATTCTTCTTTCGTTGCGACCTTGTCTTCTTTCCACATCTGGGCTAGTAGCATTCTGGCAGCTGTAGTCGCATAAATAGTCTCTTTTGCTTCCTTAGCAATTCTTCTATTACACCTAGTGAAAAAAGCCTCTGGTTGTTTTTTTTTACAAATGTAATTTGAAACATTTTTTAAGTTCATTGTATATAATTTCCCAGAAACCCTTTACTTTCTTACATGTCCACCACATATGAAAAAAAATGTACCTTCTTCATCCTTACATTTCCAGCATAAATTAGAGGCAGGGCCATCTTGAGCAGATCGCTCGCCCTGGTGCTGAGGGGCGGAGATCGCTCCGCCGCCTGCCCCGCCCTCGCTCGCCCACTGCGCCACCGAGGGTCTATGTAGAGCCGGCCCTGATTAGAGGTATCTTTATACATTTTAGCAAGCTTTACTGGGGTCAAATACCATCGGTACATCATCTTCATATTATTTTATTTTAATGAACTACATGCCGTGAATTTTAAAATCTCTTTCCACAGCTTTCTCTATGATTCAAGTGGTATATTATAACCAATATCTTTTGCCCAGTGTATCATTACAGCTTTAACATCTTTCATCTCCCGTTCCAACAGTAGTTTGTACATTCTTGATAACAATTTCTCATTATTTTCTAATAATTCCTTTTATAACTTTAAGAATTTCTTCCCAAAGTCCTTCTCCTTGTCACCTCTGAATATGTCATTTAATAGGTAATATTGTATAATAATAATAATAATAATAATAATAATAATAATAATAATAATTTATTTATACCCCGCCCATCTGGCTGGGCTTCCCTTGCCACTCTGGGCGGCTTCCAACAAACGTTAAAGTACATCAAATATCACAGATTAAAAACTTCCCTAAACAGGGCTGCCTTTAGGTATTTTCTAAATGTCAGGTAGTTGTTTATCTCTCTGACCTCTGATGGGAGGGTGTTCCACAGGGCGGGTGCCACTACCAAGAAGGCCCTCTGCCTGGTTCCCAATCTGTTAACAGAGCTTTTATAGCCTCATATTCTTTCACCTTTAATTTGTATTCTACTGTACTTCTGTTAACAGATCTTTGTATGTTGCCCAATTTCCTTTCATGTTTACCTTTTTTACAGATATGGCTTTCAATGGGGAAAGTCACGAAGGTGTCTTCTTGTCTAATAAATTATTATAAACTGATAAACTTGGTAAACTGATATCCTTATAATGTGGTTCAGGAATCCTTGTGTACCTTTGTTTTCTCATACCATAAGCAAGCATGTGAACCAAACTTATTATCATGTCCTTCCAGATCTAATACCTGAGGTATTAGATCTGGAAGGACATGATAATAGGTTTGGTTCACATGCTTTAACTGTATCAATTCCCTCAGCCAGCAGAGACAGGACACTTCATAATATAACTTTAAATCTGTTTTTAATTTATACTTTATTCTAGATCTGCCCCCACCAGATAGATTTAGTCAGAAAGTTGGTTATTTCCTTGACATCTGATGGGAGGGCATTTCACAGGAGGGGTGCCACTACCAAGAAGACCCTCTGCCTGGTTCCCTATAACTTCACTTCTCACAGCGAGGGAACTGCCAGAAGACCCTCAGAGCTGGACCTCAGTATCTGGGCTGGAGGTGGAGAAGCTCCTTCAGGTATACTGGGCTGAGGCCGTATAGGGCTTTCAAGGTCAGCACCAACACTGTGAATTGTGCTCGGAAACGTGCTGGGAGCCAATTTTCAGGTATTTCAGGACTGGTGTCATATGGTTCTGGCAGCCGCTCCCAGTCACCAATCTGGGAAGTAACTCTTTTCCCTACTGATGAGTACTATTTCATTCTGATGCTGGGAGAATCTCTTCCCTTTGGGGTCCCTGGCTCTATTCTGCTGGATGACAGGCAGGTAAAACTGACCCCAACACTAACCTGTCACAAAACACAACAACAGCACAGGCTGCATAATATTAGCAGCTTTGGTCAAGGTCTGGAGCGAAGCCCCCTTGAAAAGTCCCTTTTCTGTGAACAGGATAATTTTATTGATAGAGCAAAGCTTACTTATTTCATATAGAGTGGTACCTTGGTTTTCGAACAGAATGCGTTCCGGGAGTCAATCTGACTTCCAGAACCATTCGAAAACCAAAGCACGGCTTCCGATTGGCTGCAGGAGCATCCTGCAGCCAATCGGAAGCCGCGCCGAACGTTCAGCTTCTGAAAATTGTTCAAACACCAAAACCCTCACTACCAGGTTTTGATTATCCGGGATTCAATTTGTTCAGGAGCCAAGGCACTTGAAATTCTAGCTATGACTGTACGTGCACCCTACTCTTCTGTTTGTATTAAGAACCGAAAGTGGCTTATAACTTTTTTATTTTTTATTTTAAGGAAGTTAATCTTTATTACAGGTGGGTAGCCGTCTTGATCTGCCGTAGTCGAAACAAAAAAAATTCCTTCCAGTAGAAGAGCATGTGTATCTGAAGAAGTGTGCATGCACACGAAAGCTCATACCAAGAACAAGCTTAGTTGGTCTCTAAGGTGCTACTGGAAGGAATATTTTTTATTCTGTTTTAATCCTTATTATTGATTTTCTTTATATACTACTTGATTGTGCATCCACAGCAGTAACCAGAGGAGGAATGACTGCTAGGACAAGCACAGAGAATAGAAATGCCTCGGCGCCTCTGCAGCAACACAACTGGACGCCTCCCTCTTCCCAAGCTGCAACAAAACATGTCTCACCTGTATCGGTCTCTATAACCACAGAAGGTGCTGCAACTTTTCAACATTTTGACCTCATCCCCAAAGGCGCAGTCCTCCATTGTCTCCCCGGACGGACAGATGCCAACCAACCCCTTGATTTTTTAATATATATATATATATATATTTAAAAACCCACTCAAAGCGATTAAAAAAAAAGAATCAAACAACAAACTTATCTGTTTAAAACAATTATTTTAAACATTCAAAAAACAATTAAATTCAACAAAATGCTAAAACATATATTAAAACAGATTATCTGGATAGGCTTGCCTAACAAAAAATGTTTTCGGCAGCTGCCAAAAAGGATACAGGGACAGCAGCTGCCCGATGTCAATCGGCAGGGAGTTCCAAAGTGCAGGTGCTGCCATGGTAAAATACATATATATTTTTTACAAATGTGGAATGAATATTATGTGGCACTTGCAATAGCGCCGGATCCGCAGATCAAAGTGGTCAATGGTTATATATGGGGTAAGACAACCTCTCAGATCAACTCACTCAGCCTCAACCCAGCAGAGCAGGCACGGGGGTCCTTAGCCCCGGAGGCCAAATCCAGCCCTTCAGACCCTCAGAACTCTCCTTGGTCCAAACCTCTTCAGCCACACCCCTCCCCAGCCCTGCTTTGTGCAATTTCCTTATATTTAACATTTTGTTCTTTCTCAAGGCTGCTTTCCTCAAATAATGCAGGTTATGGCTGGCTTCAAGACGTCAGTGCTTTGGTAAATTCCAGCTAACCCCTTTCTTCAGCATCCTCAGAGGAAAAGAACAGGCTTACCCACCCATGCATGCATTTAGGGATGCTTTATTTCAAAAAGTGACAATCCGGACACAAAAATTGTTGAGCTATTTTTTTAAAAAAAACTTTTGGCCAAAGTCGTTGAGCTCTGAAACTTCCTTTTTAAAGATCATTTTTAAAATCGACGCTTCCGGATTTTCCCGGACACGTCAGTGCTTTCCGCCCGGTTACCATTGCCGACAGCCAAATTCCGGACGTATGGCAACCCTAATTTATTTCCATTTACACTATACCATCTTGTAGCCAGAAGAGGGCCTTCTCTGTGGCAGCCCCTAAATTGTGAAACTCCCTCCCCACAGAAACATAACTGGCACTTTTGTTTTGGCAAACACTGAAGATGTACCTCTTACTGCGTCTGACACTTGAGATTAATATTTTTAGGACCCGCCCTAAGTTGTTCTAAACTGTTTTTATTTTTGTGTTTTAATTGTTGTTACCCACCCAGGGACCTGAGGGCAAAGGGCGACTAGTCAGTTGCAATTGTCATCATTCTGACGGTAAGAAGGATATTTTTAAACTAGGTTGGGTAGCCAACTGTCAAGGATTCCTTCGCAGTTATTTCTATATTGCAGGAGGTTGGTCTATATGGACCTTCCAACCTTACAGTTCTATTATCATCTAATGAGGGTGAACGGTAGAAAATCTGGGACGGGTAAGGAAGACCTTCTTCATACAGCACATAGCTAAACTACAGAATTCACTGCCACAAGATGTAGTACAATTAGACAAATGTGTTGAGGATAAGACTGCTAATGGCTACTGTCAGGGGGTCTCTTTACAAAGAGCCCCCACCCATCACTGTCACCAGCTCATCGCCCAGCGTTAGCACCAGTAGCGGGTCAGAGAAGGCTGCGGCTACTCATGAGTAAAGAAGCTCCACTCTTGTTTTATTGTGCATACTATTTACAGCGCAGGAGTATCAGCAAAGCATGACTGCTTAGTGCGTATCAGAACCTCGCAATGGCTGTTTCCGGGTCTTCTTCCAGCATAAGGGTCTGGGGACCCCAAAACACCGCCCCCTCGTCCTACGGGTGGGCGCACACCTCCATTCGGGCGTCGGAGGAAATGGCCGCCCTGTGTCCGATGGCTGTCTCAACTCCTCCTCCCCTTGCTCTCCCTCAGAGCAGGGCAAGGGCTCTGTAACATGAGAGAGCCCCCTCTTCGCTTCGCTCACTTCCTCACTCCCTTCCCCTGACCCGCTACTGGTGCTAACTCTGGGCAGTGAGCTGGTGACAATGATGGGTGGTGGTTCTCTGTAAAGAGACCCCCTGACAGCTACCATTCACATTCATGATTATATATATTGCCTTCAGAATCATACCTGCCAAGTCCTGGACTGCAAAATCTGGAACCGGCAGTTGCATGACACCGGAAGTTGCATAGACACAACTTCCGGTGTTGCTTTGCCCATCTATGGGCACAAAAAATGGCTGGGGCCGGCAACGGAAGTCGTGTCTATGCATGTCCTGAAGTGTGTAGACGCAACTTCCGGTGTCACTTTGCCCACCTATGGGCACCGAAAATGGCCGGCGCCGACTACGAAAAAACGGGGGTTTCCCGGGCAAAACGGGGTACTTGGCAGCTATGTTCAGAATCAGAGGCAACGTGCATCTGAATCCTTGTCACTCGGGAACAGAAGTGGGAGAGGGTGTCGACCTCACACCCTGCTTTTTATGCTTCCTACTGTTCTGACCCAACAGGGATCATATTAAGTCTTCCCACCAAGAACATTTCAACACTCCATAAACAGTTTTAATGAATTATTCCCAGTACGAATTATTGGATGCCCAAAAAGGATTTCATGCGTGCTTAAGCTTTTTCCACGCGTCACTTGATAGGGTTCTCCGCTTTGTGGATTCTTCAATGTCCACAGGTGTTCGAACATACGCAGAAGCTATTTCACTTACATAGCTTCTCCGCAGTGTGAATTCTTTAATGGAAAGTGAGACGCATGCTTCTACTGAAACCCTTTCCACATGCCGTGCATTAATATTTCGTCACGAGAGTGAGTCATCTGATGTTTAGTCAGGATTCCACGTTGAATGAAGCTCCTTCCACATACCAGGCATTTATACGGTTTCTCCCCTGTATGAGTTCTTTGATGGGTAGTCAGGATTCCACGCTGAATGAAGCTCTTTCCACACTCCAAGCACTGGTAGGGTTTCTCCCCTGTGTGAATTCGTTGATGAGAAGCAAGGCTTGATTTAACAGAAAATGTCATGCCACAGTCTGAACATTTATAGGGTTTCTCCCCCACATGATTTTTTTGATGAGAAGAGAGGTATGTGCTCCGACTGAAGCTCTTTCCGCACTCCAGGCATTGATAGGGTTTCTCCCCTGTGTGAATTCTTTGATGAGAAGCAAGGTTTGGGCTTCGACTGAAACTCTTTCCACACTCCAAACAATTATATGGTTTCTCCCCTGTGTGAGTTGTTTGATGGGAAGAAAGTTCCGGACTTGAACGGAAACTCTTTCCACACTCCAAACATTTATATGGCTTCTCTCCTGTGTGAATTCTTTGATGAGAAGTCAGGTTCACCTTCTGACTGAAACTCTTTCCACAGTCCAAGCACTGGTATGGTTTCTCTCCTGTGTGAATTCTTTGATGAGCAATGAGACCTGTTTTCCCACTGAAACTCTTTCCACACTCCAAGCATCCATATGGCTTCTCCCCTGTGTGAACTCTCTGATGACAAGTAAGGTTAGAACTGAAATGGAAGCTCTTCCCACACTCCAAGCATTGATATGGCCTGTCCCCCGTGTGGGTTCTCTGGTGAGAAGCAAGATTTACCTTTTGGCTGAAGCTCTTTCCACACTCGAAGCACTGATACGGTTTCTCTCCTGTGTGAGTTGTTTGATGGGCGATGAGGCCTGTTCTTACGCTGAAGCACTTTCCACATTGCAAGCACTGGTAGGGTTTCTCTCCTGTGTGAGTTGTTTGATGGGAAGAAAGTTCCGGACTCGAATGGAAGCTCTTTCCACACTCAAAGCATTTATATGGTCTGTCCCCTGTGTGGGTTCTCTGATGAGTATTGAGATTCACCTTCTGACTAAAGCTCTTTCCACACTCCAGGCATTTATATGGTCTCACTCCTGTGTGAATACTTCGATGAGCAATGAGGCCTGTTCTCCCGCTGAAGCGCTTTCCACATTCCAGGCATCCATACGGCTTCTCCCCTGTGTGAACTCTCTGGTGGCAAGTAAGGTTGGAACTGAAATGGAAGCTCTTTCCACACTCCAAGCATTTGTACGGCCTGTCCCCTGTGTGGGTTCTCTGATGAGAAGTGAGGTTCACCTTCTGACTGAAGCTCTTTCCACACTCCGTGCACTTAAATGGTTTCTCCCCTGTGTGAGTCGTCTGATGGGAGACAAGGGCTGTTCTGCCGCTGAAGCTCCTTCCACATTCCAAGCATTTATATGGTTTCTCCCCTTTGTGGGTTGTTCGGTGGGAAGACAGTTCTGCATTTGAACCGAAAGTCTGTCCACGCTCCAGGCATTTATGCGATCTGTCCTCCACATGGGTTCTTTGGTGGGAAGTGAGATTTGAATTCTCCGTGAAGCTCTTTCCATACTCCAAGCACGGATATGGTTCCTCCGCCGAGTGGATCAAACAGAAACTCTCTCCACAGTCCAGGCATTTATATGGTTTCTCTTCTGCGTCAATACTTTGATAGGCCGTGAGGCCTGTTGTAACACTGAAGCCCTTTCCATACTCCAGGCTTACATATGGCTTCTCCTCTGTATGGGTTCTGAAATGGCAAGTCAGGTTGGAACTGAAATGGAAGCTCTTTCCAGACTCCAAGCACTGATATGGTTTCTCCTCTGTTTCCCTCTGCGTGGAAAGGTTGTTCTTTTCCTGTCTCTCATCCATTTCTTCCTGAGCTGCGATTTCGTGGTAGTCAGTGTCCTGAGAGGCAGAGGCATTTCCCCTCATCTTCTGATTTGCTTCGGTTTTCCTTCTCTGCTCTTCCCACTTCTTACATGTGTCTCTTTCCAGGGACATCCTGGGAGAGTCTCCCTTTTCCTCGCTGTCCCATTCATCACCTGCTGGAACGGAGGTGGAAAATCGGTCAGAAATGGCGCCTCAAATCATAGAACAACTCAACAGTTTTGATAAGGGCTGAAAAGACTTAAGAAGGCATGTTTTTGTATATGCCATTATGTTTTTGTATAGGCTGGAAGCAGCCCAGAGTGGCTGAGGCAACCCAAACAGATGGACGCGGTATAAATACAGTCATACCTTGGTTGTCAAACACCTTGGTACTCGTCTGTTTTGGCTCCTGAACGCCACAAACCTGGAAGTGAGTGTTCTGGTTTGCAAATGTTTTTTGGAAGCCAAACGCCCAATGTGCCTTCTGCGACTTCCAATTGAGTGCAGGAAGCTCCTGTAGCCAATTGGAAGCCGCGCCTTGGTTTTTGAACGTTTTTGGAAGTCAAACAGACTACCAGAATGGATTCCATTCGAGAACCAAGGTACGACCTTAATAGAATTATTACTATTATTTTAGTATCATCATCATCATCATCATCGTCATTTTAGCATAGGGAGAGGGAGCCTGCTCCAAACCTCCAAACGTCACTGGACTGACCCCAATGTAACCAGAATTATTAATACTATTATTAGCAAACAGTTTGTTAGATTTCTTCCCTGCCTTTCCTCCCGAAGGAGCCCCAAAAAGCAAACAGCAAAAATGTTAAAACAGCCCCATTTAAAAATTGATTTTTTAAAAAAGAAACATATTTAAAGTGTTTAAAAACCATTCAAAACAGTCTAAAGAACATTTGGAACACCTGACAACAATCACATACCCCCAGAGTTCTTAATTTCATGGTTGCTATGGCCAGTATCTCTTAGGTAGGTATCCCTAAACTCAGCCCTCCACATGTTTTGGGACTGCAACTCCCATGATCCCTAGCTAACAGGACCACTGGTCAGGGATGGTGGGTATTGTAGTCCCAAAACATATGGAGGGCTGAGTTTGGGGGGTGCCTGCTCTTAGCCATCAAACTCCTGGGTAAACAGGAATGCTGTTAACTTTCTCCTGAAGATCAGTAACAAAGACAGCTGCGCCTCACTCAGGAGGGCATTCTACAGATGGGGAGCCAGCACCAAGAAGCTCCTGCCAGAAATAACTGGACTGGGCAGCACCATGGCCAATGGTTAAAGGAGGAGGGAGCTGTAATCTAGGAACGTTTAGTAGACCACAGCAGGTTGCCTACACCTTCCTGGGAGCTGTAGTTTCTTAAGGGCTCTGAGAGTGGTTAGGTGACCCCCTATTTAATGATAATCATAATAATATTTATAACCAGCCCATTGGGCTGGGATTCCCCAGCCACTTTGGGCGGCTAACAACAGAATACAGTGGTGCCTCGACTTACGAATTTAATCCGTTCCAAAGGCACCTGCATAGGTCGAAAAATTCGTAAGTCGAAAAGCGCCATTGGAAATGCGATTTCCCATAGGAACGCATTGGAAACAGAAAAATTTGTAACCCTATCTAAAAATTCGTAAGTCGAAAAATCCCTATCTAAAACCGCCGTGGTTTCCTTTCGGATGTCGAGACATTCGTAAGCGTGCGGCCATTTGCCCCATTTGTAAGTCGAAAAATTTGGTTGTTGAGTCATTCGTAAGTCGAGGTACCACTGTAAAAGAAAAAACCTCAAAGCATTTTACAAAAAGAATAAAACAATGCGGTCAGCAGCAAAAATGATGGGTGACAACTGTACGTTAAATAAGAAATGATGCAGCTACGGGAGGAAATGGTCAACATATGTTTGCAACAGGAGCAGGAAACCTGATTTTAAGAAATCGTATTACAATTTGGTTTGTAGAAATTTGGAAAATAAAAAGCGTTTCTATTTTAGACCCTCAAAATAATTTAAAATCAACAATGCTAAAAATGTTTGTGGATAAATGAATACAGTGGTACCTCGGGTTACAAACTCCACTAACCCAGAAATAGTACCTTGGGTTAAGAACTTTGCTTCAGGATGAGAACAGAAATCGTGTGGCGGCAGCGGGAGGCCCCATTAGCTAAAGTTGTGCTTCAGGTTAAGAACAGCAGGCTTCCCTTGCAGGGAGTTACAGTACATGATCCCTGGGGTCACCTTTGAGCTCTACAATTCTATGTGCTGCAGATATAATCAGCTAAAGAACAAAACTGTGTCTTACCCAGAGAGGCCAGGATCTCCCAGTTCTCCTCCATGACTTCCCTGTGCAGGGACCTTTGATTCGGATCCAGCAGGGCCCACTCTTCCTCAGAGAAATGCACAGCCACCTCCTCAAAGGTCACCAAATCCTGGAAGAGAAGCAAACATTTCCTCCTCACAGAAAACGGAACATTTACTTACCAGCAAAATCCCACACACCAAGTGCAGGTGAAGTGGGTGGGTTTTACCCTCAGTGCCGAGGATGCTTTGGGTTAATCCCTGTGCATGTGGTTTAAAATCCACTTCAACATTTTCATTCTATTAAATTGCATTTCAATGTGTGTTTTAAGATAACAACAACAACAACAACAATTTATTATTTATACCCTACCCATCTGGCTGGGTTTCCCCAGTCACTCTTGGCGGCTTCCAACAGAAAAATAAAACAATCGATTAAACATTAAAAGCCTCCCTAAACAGGGCTGCCTTCAGATGTCTTCTAAAAATCTGGTAGCTGTTTTTCTCTTTGACATCTGATGGGAGGGCATTCCACAGGGCAGGTGCCACTACCGAGAAGGCCCTCTGCCTGGTTCCCTGTAACTTGGCTTCTCGCAACGAGGGAACCGCCAGAAGGCCCTCGTTGCTGGACCTCAGTGTCCGGGCAGAACGATGGGGGTAGAGACGCTCCTTCAGGTATACTGGACCGAGGCCATTTAGGGCTTTAAAGGTCAGCACCAACACTTTGAACTGTGCTCAGAAACATACTGGGAGCCAATGTAGATCTTTCAAGACCGGTGTTATGTAGTCTTAGCGCCCGCTCCCAGTCACCAGTCTAGCTGCCGCATTCTGGATTAGTTGTAGTTTCCGGGTCACCTTCAAAGGTAGCCCCACGTAGAGCGCATTGCAGTAGTCCAAGCGGGAGATAACTAGAGCATGCACCACTCGCTAGACAGTCTGCGGGCAGGTAGGGACTCAGCCTGCGTACCAGATGGAGCTGGTAGACAGCTGCCCTGGACACAAAATTAACCTGCGCCTCCATGGACAGCTGTGAGTCCAAAATGACTCCCAGGCTGCGCACCTGGTCCCTCAGGGGCACACTTATCCCATTCAGGACCAGGGAGTCCCCCACACCTGCCTGCCTCCTGTCCCCCACAAACAGTACTTCTGTCTTGTCAGGATTCAACCTCAATCTGTTAGCCACCATCCATCCTCCAACCGCCTCCAGGCACTCACACAGGACTTTCACCGCCTTCACTGGTGCTTGCAACTGTTTATTAAACCATTTTTTAAAAAGCTATTTCATTTCATTACATGCTGTGAGGGATAGCCACTGTGACACATGCACATGCTTGAGAGATACAGAAACGAACCACAGCTTGCCAGTTTTTCTTTATAATTTTTTTTCTATTTTTCAAAAGTGTTTTGACATAAAAATACTCCAGTGTTTCCCAATATATCTATATATCTATATCTATAGATATAAATATAGATATCGGTATATATATTGACTTCCCCCCCCCACTCCTTTTGCTGTTTCTTATATTTTAAAGATTTATAACACTGCATCTCCTTCATTACTCCATTTAATATATTTTTTAACATTTAATTTTAACTGTTTGGTTTAGGTTACAGCTTGCCCGTTTGACCCGCAACTTTAGAAAGAAAATGGTGCAGAGCGGAGAAATGGTTATTGCAGAGAGATAAAATCAATGCGACAAATGATAAGGCCATGATTCCATGGAAGTAAAACTGAGCAGTCCAAAAGTTCTGGTATACAATCAAATGCAGATTGTACTATACTTTACAGGAGCTGGCCAGCTGTAAGTTTGTATTTGGATGTATTTCATGAACGGCTACCATGTAGCTGCATAATCCATAAGTTTGGCTTTGGTTTTTAAAAACCATTCAGTTTTATTTTTAATTTTATTATTTCATCCAGTGATTTTTTTTCATGGGAAAATAGGTGGGGAACTTACCACTCTGTGTCTGTGTGTGTATGTGTGTGTGTTGCAGGCCCATTTGCAGTTCCCTTCTCCGAGGCAGTGGCTAAATGCAAGTTGTGATTAATAAACTCAAGCAGACAATGATCAGGATCTGAAATGGCCAAAACTTTATTGATTACAAATGTAGGTGGATTTTTGGCTGAGGCATTGTGGGTATATATCCGTTCCAGCCCCCTCAGGCAAAAAATAATTATTATTTAATTTTTAAAAGGTAAGCAAGCTCAGTACCCCCAAGTTCCTGCTCCAAAAAAACAAAAAAAAAACCTTGATTTTTATCACAGATGCATTTGCAGCCCTGGGGTCCTTTTGAGAGGAGAATAGCACTTAATGGCTGTCAGGGATTATGGAAACCACCCATAATCCGTTGAGAATCTGTAAGCCGCCACAACGACCTGTTGTGCGTTTTTCCAAGGCTTGAAGTTTCCACAGCCAGAAACACTACACTGGGCCAGGCACATTTTCCACGCAGCCTTGAAGTGAATTGAAGTGTCTGGAGGCAGTTGGAGGATGGATGGCAGCTCGCAGATTGAGGTTGAATCCTGACAAGACGGCCTCGGTCCAGTATACCTGAAGGAGCGTCTCCACCCCCATCGTTCTGCCTGGACACTGAGGTCCAGTGCTGAGGGCCTTCTGGCAGTTCCTTCGCTGCGAGAAGCCAAGTTACAGGGAACCAGGCAGAGGGCCTTCCCGGTAGTGGCACCTGCCCTGTGGAATGCCCTCCTACCAGATGTCAAAGAGAAAAACAGCTACCAGACTTTTAGAGGACATCTGAAGGCAGCCCTGTTTAGGGGAGCTTTTAATATTTAATAGATTATTGTATTTTAATACTTCTGTTGGAGTGGCTGGGGAAACCCAGCCAGATGGACGGGGTATAAATATTATTATTATTATTATTATTATTATTATTATTATTATTATTATTATTGGGATTTCCTGGTGTGAGCACAGCAAGAAATCACAGCAACACAATCTGGTGTAGATAGAACTTTTTTTTACTACTGGCTCTATAAGCTTAACAAAAACTATTCCAAAAACTTATTACGGTATTCCAAAAACTATTTACCTGCTTCTCCGATAGAGTCACACTTCTTTGTAAGTCTTTTTAAGGTCTTGCCATAGTTGGCTGTAAGACACCCACCTCCCTCAAAAGACTACATCCTTTCAGTTTGAGGTTTATGTTCAGACTAAATGGACTGTTACTCGGTTCTAGAAGCTGAGCATGTATAAAGACAGCTCTCAGAGTGCTGAGCTTGCAGGTGTAAAAACAAAACAAAACAAAACCAGCCAGAAAACAGCTTCTGGGAATTGCATGATTTCTGGCAAACGAATGTCTCACCCCGACAATGGCATCCATAACAGGCATGGTGGGCAGATGCTAAGGGAATGAGACCTAGCCAGAGAGGTGAGCCCCTCTCCATCTCCCCAGTGATCCTTCTCCTTACCCGATCCTTTTCCACCACAGCTCCTTCCTTTCCACCACCAGGGAGAGATGACCCGGTACATGCTGCTGGCATCATTTCATCTCCTGCAAGAGAACAAAGGGGCAAGAAGGCTGTTTAGAGTTGCCTTGCCTCCCAGGTTGCGCTTAACGGATTTGCCCCCACATCCTGTCGTTGCAGGAAGTTCATGCGGGGATCGAACCTGCAACCTTGGCATTAACAGAACTCTAACCAACTAAGCTATCCAAGCACAATGGATGTGGAGTAAGCAAAAAAACCACGGGCATACCCAAGGGTGAAGCATGATCACAGCAAACCAGGGATGGGGAATCCCTGGCCCGGTGGCGGCAGCTGCTAGACTCCAACTCCCAGCATCCCTCAGCAGTGGCCTGGAGGCAGAGGAACGAACCCCCTACGGCAGGTTGCCAGGAACGGATAAGACAAGGAAAAGTCCTTGCCATCTGCTTTCTATTCAACACTCACAGAGAGAGGCTTGGGAATGCATCCTTGTGGAATAATGGTGTTGTCCCAAGTGAATCTCCACCCCCTCTGTCTCTCCCATTTCCTTATGAGTCATCGCTACAGGTGCTGCAAAGTGCCCTCCGCCTTTGCACTCTTTGCTCTCCTACTTTCAAGGCCTGCTGGGTTCTGGGAGGGGAGGTCTGGAATGCTTTCTAAAGACACTAAGTCCGTCAGCTGTCACCCCCCCCCCCGGTGCCCCACCTCCCATTATTTCCCAGCTTTTCCCCTTGTCTGAGCTGTGACCTCCCTCAAATCCCTGTTGTGATTCTGAACTGTCTCCTTCTTCTCTGGAAGGGTCAGGCTGGGGAGGCGGTCTCTACCATTCCTCCTCTGCCCAGTCCCTGACACCTGTCAGGCAGAGGCTGATGGGAGGTGGGGTCCAGCGACATTTGGGAGGCCACAGTTTCCCCACCCATGCAGAGATCCTTACCAAGCAAGGTGGCCCCTCTGTCACGCTCTGGGGAGCTCTGCCTCATCCCTGAAAGAGCTTCCTCCGAGTCAGAAAATCTGGCGCTCACTTCTGCAAGCAGGCTTTTCTCCTGGTGCAGAGATGGAAGTGGAAAGAATTAGGAAAAGGATGGTGGAAGCATCAGAAGAATTAGACCAAAATAGCCTATCTGAAGCTCAACATCAAAAAAACCAAGATCATGGCCACTGGTCCCATCACCTCCTGCCAAATAGAAGGGGAAGAAATGGAGGCAGTGAGAGATTTTACTTTCTTGGGCTCCTCGATTACTGCAGATGGTGACAACAGTCACGAAATTAAAAGACGCCTGCTTCTTGGGAGAAAAGCAACGACAAACCTAGACAGCATCTTAAAAAGCAGAGACATCACCTTGCCTACAAAGGTCCGTATAGTTAAAGCTATGGTTTTCCCAGTAGTGATGTATGGAAGTGAGAGCTGGACCATAAAGAAGGCTGATTGCCGAAGAATTGATGCTTTTGAATTATGGTGCTGGAGAAGACTCTTGAGAGTCCCATGGACTGCAAGAAGATCAAACCTATCCATTCTGAAGGAAATCAGCCCTGAGTGCTCACTGGAAGAACAGATCCTGAAGCTGAGGCTCCAATACTTTGGCCACCTCATGAGAAGAGAAGACTCCCTGGAAAAGACCCTGATGTTGGGAAAGATGGAGGGCACTAGGAGAAGGGGACGACAGAGGACGAGATGGTTGGACAGTGTTCTCGAAGCTACGAACATGAGTTTGACCAAACAGCGGGAGGCAGTGCAAGACAGGAGTGCCTGGTGTGCTATGGTCCATGGGGTCACGAAGAGTCGGACACGACTAAACGACTAAACAACAACAAGCCTATCTAGTTCCAGCATTTGGTTGTCCAGGTTGGCTAACTAGAAGCCTCTAGGAACATAAGCTAAAGGCCCATCTAGTCCAGCATCCTGTTCTCGCAGTGGCCAACCAGGTGTCTGTGGGAAACCCGAATGCAGGATCCGAGCACAAGAAGCCTCTGCACTCCTGTGTTTTCCAGCAACTGGCATTCAGAAGCATTACCACCATCCAAGATGGCGGCCATCACTGCCTCCAGTGGCAAGGAGTTCCATAGTTTAAAGTATGTGCTGCATGAAGAATTACTTTCATTCATCTGTCCTGAATTCAGCTTGGATATCTCTAAGTTACCATGTTATGAGAGATGGATGGGGGGAAACTATCTATTCACTTTCTCATACTATGCCTCATTTTATAAACCTCTATCAGGTCATCTCTTTACTCCTCTTAGACTGTTGTTGTTTAGTTATCTCTGACTCTTCGTGACCCCATGGACCAGAGCATGCCAAGCACTCTTGTCTTTCACTACCTCCTGCAGTTTGGTCAAATTCATGTTAGTAGCTTCAAGAACACTGTCCTCTGTTGTCCCCTTCTCCTTGTGCCCTCTTGGATAGTTTTAGGAAATCCTCTTTCACCTTCACTGCCTTCGGTTTGTTTTGGTTCTAATTCTGACTATGTATTTTGTGTTTCTTATATCGTCAGTATAATTTTCATTAAATTTTCTGTTTTACGTTTTAGAATACAGTATTTATTTAGACAACATTACAATATCAATGACGCCCCCTCTTCTCTTCCATGGTTCATTTTGCATATCATAAATCCCTGCATATTTTACATAAACCAAACCATTCCATTATTATATCCATCAATACTCATTTACATTGTTGAATTTATCTTAATGCTGCCAACGTTCCCCCCCCGCATATATTCAATAAACATTTTCCAATCTTCTCTAAACGTATGTTCTTGTTCTCTTATTTTATATGTTAAATCTGCAAGCTGCACATACTCCATCAATTTAAGTTGCCATTCTTCTTTAGTTGGGACTTCACCCGTTTTCCATTTCTGGGCTAACAAAACATTGTGTTTCTTATATTGTAATTTTATGTTGTGAACTGTGCTGAGATCTATAGATGAAGGGCAGTATATAAGAATAAGAATGTTCTCACCTGGTGCTCTTCCTGCTTCCTGTCCTCTGCCCGGCTCAGGAGGAAACCTTTGACCAGGGCTACCGCCTGGGAGCTAGTCTCTGCTCCACATTCCCTCACCCAGTTCTCTATCTCCGGAGGGAGGACAGCCAGGAACTGCTCTAGAACCACCAGGTCCAGGATCTGAGCCTTGGTGTGTCTCTCCGGCTTCAGCCACTGACGACAAAGATAGTGGAGCTGGCTGCAAACCTCTTGAGGCTCCTCAGCTTCCTGGTAGCAGAACTGCCTGAAATGCCAGCGTTGGACATCCAAGTTGAGGTCCTCCCCCTCTCCCAGGATGTTCTCCACAGTTCTTTTCCAGAATTCCCCACTGCTCACAGGCTCAGGGTCTCTTTCTCCTTCAAGGCCAGCTGGGTTTTGCTCATCCATCGGGAAAACCTCCTACCGATTTCCGTCTAGAGGCAGAGAGGGGAGCAATTGGAACAGACTACCAAATCCTGCCCAGTGTGACATTGTCCCGTTAGCAAATGGGTGGTGAATCTGTTGGGGGAATGCATGCCAGAAGTGGGAGGGGCTGGAACACATGCTGGGAGGAGGGGCCAGAACCCAATGTGGGTGGGGCAAGAACCAGGCCTCGCCTCCTTCCTGCTATTTCTCCCATACAATTCCTCTGCCACTCACTGGGTGCGACCTTGGGCCAGCCGCTGCCCATAGCTGTCAACTTTCCCCCTTTCTCATGAGGAATCCTATTTGGCAAAAGGGAAAACTTGACAGCTATGGCCACTGCCTCTCAACCTAACCTACCTCACAGGGCTGTTGTGGGGATTAAATCAGGAGGGGGAGAACCGTCTACTGCACCTTGTAGCTCCTTGGAGAAAAAGTGGGATATCTAGCTGTCTGATGGAATAGTGCAGGAGTGATTTTTCTTTTTCTTCTTTTTTTTGAGGCGGGGGGGGGGGAGGTTAACCTCCTCCTCCTTAAAATAACCTCGCTATGCTGCTGATAGGCTTCCAGAGAACAAGGAAATGCTGCAATGGGCGCTTTTACCCTCTTCCTGAATCTCCTGGCAGATGAACTTAAGACTAGCTTTGCATCAGTAAGCACCAGGGCCACTCTTTCTCTTCCTTGTTTCGGTTCTTTGTAGCGTTTCCCTTCCCATTCCTCCCCATGCACCCCAGACTAGACAACAGGGGCGTAGGATGCCCATGAAGACATTAAAGAAAAAAAAATATTCTCAGCTGGATGCCATCCTATCAGAGATGCCTAAGGAGGATAAAATTTTCCTCTTGGGTGATTGTGTGGATGCTGTGCGTGTAATAAATTATTATTGTTGTTGCTGTTTCTTATACCCCGCCCAACTGACTGAGTTGCCCCCCCAGCTGATCTGGGCGGCTTCCAACGAAAATATAGAGGGAAATAAATAAATAAATAAATAAAGTCACATAGATCATTAAAAGCTTTCCGAAACAGGGTTGCCTCCCCTTTCCCCATGGGGTGCAATGAGGGATGGGGCAGATATAGGATCCTGCACCCGCTATGGTGGCTTTTCCCCTCCAGCCTGCGGCCGGCGCAGGGATCTGGTCTTCTTCCCCAGCCAGAGGCGCCCTGGCCCCTCAGCTTTGCACCCCGGGGCTCCCCTTCCTGCAGAGCCACGCAAGAGGTGCGGGGGCTCACCAGCTCCAAGCGGGGGCCGCCGATGCAGCGTTCCAGGGAGAGGCAGAAGGTCGCTTTTTCCCTCCGCCAGGCAGGGGAATAAAGACGTTGGGGAGGAGGAGGGGGGATGCATCGGCTCCGGAGAGGCTGGTAGACTTCAACTCCCATCATGCCCGGCAACTGGCTCAGAGGGCAGAGGATGATGGGAGTTCTAGTCTAATTAACCTCTGAGGACAACTGCGGGAGGACCCCGCCTCCTCCACTTCCTGTCCTCCCGCCTCAAATCCCTGTCCTGTCTAGGATTCAGATTCACTTGGTTTTAACGCCTGGGAGGCCAGGGAGAGGCGCATTATCTCTCTCTCACCTCCCCCCCCCGCCCCCGCATCTCTCAAAGCAGCATCAAAGGAGGGACACGCAGAACTGTGATCCTCTTCCACCTGATTCGATTTCTCCTTTCTACTTTCCTGTTTGTTTACTTTAATTAAAAATACATACATAGGTCACTTCCCAGCAATGAAGTGCTAGCGTACACAATAGCAACCAACCAACCAGCCAATGTTTATTACAGCAAACAGCCAGCATTTTTTTTTTGGGGGGGGGGGAACAGATCAATAAAACAGACAAACACAATAATGTTGAATTGTGTTTTTATTTTTTTGTCAATCTTTCTAGGAATCCAGAAATCTAAGCATTTCAACCTTTAAGAGGCCAAGCTGATGTGTGTGGGAGAAGCTGCATTATGGGCCAGAGCTGTGTGTACAGTATAATAATCCTATATTATTACGGCGACAAGATTCCTACAGGAACAAAGGTGAAAAGTCTATAGCCCTATGCGCTACAGAAGAATGGCTGATAAAACTAATGGATTTGGCTGAAATGCCAATGTTAACACATTTAATTAGAGAAAAATCATTACTGAGCAAATAAGGACTTGGGAATTTCTTATGGGCTTTTGGCAAGAAAGAGAAAATGATATCTGGATTTAAAGGTTGAAAAAATACTGGTTTATAGATGACAGAATGGTTGGATCTTAAGGAATGAATACCACATGTAGCTGCAGGACAGAGAACTGGTGGTCCTTTATGTATTTGTTTGTTTGTTTTGTTTTTTTCTTTCTTTTTCTCTTGCTTTCCCTTTTTCTTAGGGTTCTCCTTTCCATTTCTTCCTTCTGACTTTTAGACCTTCGTTCTCTTTTAGACCAGGTAGCTGTTTCATTTCAGTATATAAGACGCTTTGAAATAGGTATGCATTTTTGTACATCTTTGTACAAAATTTTTATTAAATTTTCTGTTTTACAATTTAAAATACTCATTTTTACATCCTTAAGATATCACGTGATATAAACAATCCCATGACTGTAACACGGGGCAAGAATCCTCACATCAAGGACTTCCCTTTTTCTCTTTCCATGGTTCATTTTACATATAATAAATCCCTGCATGTTTCGCAGAAACTACACCATTCAGTATTCCATTATTGCATCCATCAATACGTTTTGGGACTACAACTCCCATCATCCCTAGCTAACAGGACCAGTGGCCAGGGATGATGGGAATTGTGGTCCCAAAACATCTGGAGGGCCGAGTTTGGGGATGCCTGTTCTATATGTTAAGTCTGCAAGCTGCACATAAGTTCTGTCAACTTAACTTGCCATTCTTCTTTGGTTGGGACCTCGCTCGTTTCCCTTTCCCTTTTTTTTTTTTTACATATTTGAATAAGCATCCACCCATCAATCAATCAGACCAGAGCTGCAGAGAGAGGGAGGCGATCCTGCCTTCTAAGGGTTAAAGTGAACTGACTCCGGTTCCTAGAGAGGGTGTGAATTGGGGGGTGGGGTGCAAAAGGAGGAGGAGAGTGGGGCGGGGGTCCTTCAGAGCAAATGCAAGGCTGTGCAAACAGCTCCCTCCTCCTCCTCCAGCTCCAGCCCAGCCTCCCTCAAACGCTGCATCGGAGACCCCCCAGGATCTGGTCAGTCGCCGCCCCTCCCCCATAGCTCTGTGCATGGGGCGATGGGGGGGCTCCGGGGTGACAGGCAGGCAGGGAGGTGCAGGGGAGGACAAGGAGATACGAGGCTGCTGCTGGCCCTCCCACCCCCTTCTTACACCCCAATGGGATCTTAAGCTCCTTTTGCAGCAGGGGGGGGGGATCCTACGATAGGACTCCAACTCCCATCAGCCCCTGCCAGCACGGCCGGCAATGAGGAATGATGGGAGTTGGAGTCCATCACTCCACCCCGGTTTGGCACTGTTTCCCCACCCATAGAATCCTAGAGTTGGAAGGGGTCCCGTGGGTCATCTAGTCCAACCCCCTCCCGCAATGCAGCAATCTGTTGCTCAATGTGGGATTCGAACCCACAGCCCCGGGGTTAAGATGGGTGGCTCTCCTTTGATCGCGCCTCTGTTTCATCTTAAAGGGAAGTTGGTGAACCACTCAGTGGCCTGGTTAAATCTTTCAGGTGAAACGATGGAAAGATACATCAGGCAGAGAGGAGGAGGGAGGGAGGAAAATGGAAGAAGAACCTGGAAACAGAACAATGCTGGTAGATTTTGGGGTCCAAAGTATTGCAAAGGTTGGTCGCTTCCGTAAAGAGGCTGTTGGAGGTGCATCCCTTGGTCTGTCTCGCCAAAGCAGTTCATACTGGGAGGAATAAAGCTTTATTATTATTATTATTAGTAGTAGTAGTAGTAGCAATGTAGTAATATTTTGTTGGGAGCCACCCAGAGGGGCTGGGGAAACCGAGCCAGATACTAAACTTCAGGTGCAGCAGCAGAAAAGGCTCTTCCCTCTCAAATTTATATTAAATAAAATTTTAAAAATCCTTCCAGGAGCACCTTAGAGACCAACTAAGTGTCATTATTATGAGCTTTCATGTGCATGCATGGTATCTGAAGAAGTGTGCATGCACACGAAAGCTCATACCAATGACAAACTTAGTTGGTCTCTAAGGTGCTGCTGGGAGGAATTTTTTTATTTTGTTTCGACTTCGTCAGACCAACACGGCCACCTACCTGTACCTCTGGGGTTACGGCGCTCATCTCGCTTTATTGGCCGAGGGAGCCGGCGTACAGCTTCCAGGTCATGTGGCCAGCATGACTAAGCCGCTTCTGGCGAAACCAGAGCAGCACACGGAAACGTTGTTTACCTTCCCACCAGAGCGGTACCTATTTATCTACTTGCACTTTGATGTGCTTTCGAACTGCTAGGTTGGCAGGAGCTGGGACCGAGCAATGGGAGCTCACCCCCGTCATGGGGATTCGAACCGCTGACCTTCTGATCGGCAAACCCTAGGCTCAGTGGTTTAACCCACAGCACCACCGGGTGTATGTGGCAGCAAAGTTGGCATCTGGGTTTATTGCAGGCTCTGGTACCAGTGTCCATGTTAAGTCTGGTGGTGGTATTATTGTGAGTGGGGAGTTGTTTAAGGTTAGGTGGCTGTCTGTAGGCAATGAAAGGTCTTCCACCCAGAGCTTGAGAAAATATTATTTAATATAATATTATTATATTAAATAATATGTCTAAAATAAAGGAGTGAAGTAAGGTTTTGTGCACCAGTAGATGATGATGATGATGATGATGATGATGATGATGATTAATTTATTATTTATAATCCGCCCAGTCACTCTGGGCGGCTTCCAACAGAAAAATGAAATAAAATAATCTATTAAACATTAAAAGCCTCCCTAAACAGGGCTGCCTTCAAATGTCTTCCAAAAATCTGGTAGCTGTTTTTCTCTTTGACATCTGATGGGAGGGCGTTTCACAGGGTGGGTGCCACCACCGAGAAGGCCATCTGCCTGGTTCCCTGCAACTTGGCTTCTCGCAACGAGGGAACAACCAGAAGGCTCTCGATACTGGACCTCAGTGTCCGGGCAGAACGATGGGGGTGGAGACGCTCCTTCAGGTATATTGGACCGAGGCCATTAAACATTGCCTGCAAATTAAATAATTGGTTGCACAGCCTGACTGCAGCCGAGCGACAACCTTTATTTCAATCAACCACATTTGATGTGGTTTTGGTGTGAGACTTGGCTAAACTAGGTCCTGCTTCCAGGCTCTCAGTATTTTGTGTGAGGGATGTACTAGAAATGTGGATTAGAAGATAAAGTCCCCACTGGATAAGAATGGCAGATCTAAGTTGATGGACTATGTTGAAATGGCAAAAATGACCGGAAGAATCAGAAATCAGGAAGACCAAAATTATAACAAGGAATGGGGAAAATTTATAATCTGATCTTATAAAGCATTGTAAATAGCTAAAATCATTAGTGGGATTGGTGAGAGGAGGAGAAGGGCAGAGGGGGGCTGTGACAGCCAGATTATAAAATTCTGAGCCTTGGCAATGAACCCAAAGGGTCGTGCAAGTGGTTCATGTCCAGCTACTGACCAGAACAGGGGTTCCCAACAAAAATTTCTCGAGGACCCCTCATCGAGCCGCTATTGTGACAAGGACCCCATTAATTCCTAATCCTAAAATTAAAAAGTGAGAGCCAAATTAAGAGTCTTTTTATATTTATACGTTTTTTACAGTTCTTCCTCTTCATCTGTAGGCCTTTGTCATTTTAACGAACCACTTTTTAACCAACAGTCCATTTTTAACTACGCGAACTGTAGCTTCCGCGAAAAACAACGCTTTGTTTACAAACACTACTGTTTTGCAAAGAGGCAGCTCGCACCAGGGAGGAGGGAGGGGAATGGAGAAGACAGGGTACCTGCGCAGTAGCGCACAAATGAAGCCAACGCGCGAATAATAATAATAATAATAATAATAATAATAATAATTTATTATTTATACCCCGCCCATCTGGCCGGGTTCCCCCAGCCACTCTGGGCGGCTTCCAACAAAACATTAAAATACAGAAATCCATCAAACATTAAAAGCTTCCCTAAACAGGGCTGCCTTAAGATGCCTTCTAAAGGTCTGGTAATTGTTATTCTCTTTGACCTCTGGTGGGAGGGCATTCCACAGGGTGGGCGCCACTACCGAGAAGGCCCTCTGCCTGGTTCCCTGTAACTTGGCTTCTCGTAGCAAGGGAACCGCCAGAAGGCCCTCGGCGCTAGATCTCAGTGTCCGGGCAGAACGATGGGGGTGGAGACGCTCCTTCAGGTATACTGGACCGAGGCCGTTTAGGGCTTTAAAGGTCAGTACCAACACTTTGAATTGTGCTCGGAAACGTACTGGGAGCAAAGCATCTTGGGGAGGTGAGCGTTAGTAGAATGCGTGCGCTGCCTCTTTGCAAAACAGTAGTGTTTGTAAAGCGCCACCTAACGGCATACAGCAGAACTACTGCCTCTATCTAATTCTAGTTTTGCGCTAGACTCTGCTCATGCAAGAAGCGGCCAAAACAAAAAATCTGTTATCATACGAAATATATTTAATATATTTTTTATTCTAATAGCATCTTGCGGACCCCTCTGGCATAGCTCGCGGACCCCTGGGGGTCCCCGGACCACCTGTTGGGAACCACTGGACCAGAAGAACCAGGTTTGCTTCAGCCCTGTCTCCTGATTTTGCCATCGGTGGTCTTTGCGTTTTGCGTGAAAGGGAAATGTTGCCTTTCAGAATCCGGCGACCCACTGAGGAGATGGCTCTGCATTTCAAAAAGGAGGAAGAGGAGGAGGGCTGGGCGACCTTGGATCCTGACCGGGCGGCTCTGCATGGAGAAGTCAAGGAGGAAAAGGGCGGGCTCCAGGACTCGCTCGGTAAGGGTGTTGATATCTGTCTAAAAGAGCAGTTAAGACACCTGCCTGTTGAACGGTTCCTATGCTTTAGTGCCCCAAAGCCCATTTTCCTTTTCTAGTGGGATTTGATCTCTCTTCGTCAATTAAGAGCATTTATCTCCCACCTTTCCCTTTAATAATAATAAAAAATCCACTAGGGCGTTTTGCATGGTTATACACGTGTGCAAAATATTAGCGGCTTGGCATCATCAAAATAGCCATTTTTAATACTCAGTTGCAGGACACATTTAATAGCTGAGAGCTGGAACAACAAGCAAGTAACTAAATCATTGTTTTCAGTCCTTATTGTTTTAATAAAAGTAATTCAAATATAATACAAATTTAACAATTGACTTCCCACCCTGCTTCCTTTTTTATTATAAAAAATACAATTAAATTTTCAAATAAACCACATTAAACAATAACAAAACATTTAACAATAAACACGGCAACATACAACAAACACAAAATTTCCTCCTTTTATCATCTATTCAGCTATTTTAGTTCATTTTGCTCTGCCGAGCTTTGACTTCCCTCCTTCCCTCATTCGGTTCTCTTACCCATTCTTATCTCGCAGTTCCTTTGTCCAATCTACTTACAAGTCAATTTGTAGGATTTATTTCAATCCTGCAAGTGTCTTTAAACTTCTACGGTTCTTCTCCATATAGTCCACAAATTAACTCCAATCCTTTTGGAACCTTGACTCCCCCTGGTTTCGGATCCTGCTAGTCAGTCTTGCTAATTCCGCATAGTCCATCATTTTCGTCTGCCGCTCTTCAATCATCGGTAACTCCTGGGTTTTCCATTTTTGGGCTAACAAAGTTGTCGCATACATAAATAATGTTTGATCTCCTTTTACAATCTCCTCACCTATAAGTCCAAATAGAAAGGCCTGCTTCCATGATGTTTCTCTTCCCTCCCTTACTTGCTGCTCAATGTAACATACATTTGCTAATCCCATTTCAATGCTTTAAAATATTTTAGCATTTTATCATTAATTTCCCCCCTTCTTCCTTTCCCATCGCCTGTACATATTTCAATTCCTGCATAGACTTGCATTTAATTGTAACAGATTCCCCAAATGTCAATTAGAGTTGCTCTTCACTTTGTCAGCCCACAGGAATCATTAACTGTGAATCAATATTCCACAAATGCAACTTATTTCTATATATTTATTAACAGGATCGATGTGTCTTTCAGTCATCAGAACCCCTAAGCAATTTAGAGGGTGGTGGCTATTGGGTTGTTGTTTTTATTTGTATTAGGTATTTTGTGGTTTTATATCTTGGTTTTATTCTGTGAACCGCCCTGATACCCCCGGGTATAGGGCGGTATATAAATTCAATAAATAATAATAATAATAATAATAATAATACTGTACTTATAACATAAAAGAGACATTAAAATTACCGATAAAACCAGAAGCTTAAAAACAAATGAGTGGAAATGGTTTTTAAAAGAAAATCGGCAAGTCTTAAAAAGACACATTCCAAAATAAAATCACAGAGTAGTATAATGTAGTTTTCCTTATATAAGACAATTTTTATTATTATAAAAGAATGTTAAAAATTGGGGGTCGTCTTATACATGGATAGTGTAGGGGGGTGGGCAATTGGTTGCAGCCACGAGCAGGAGATTGTCAGCGGCCATTGGGTGGGTGATTGGTGGCTGCTGTCGATTGGCTGCTGTTGCGTCACTTTTGTGGGTGGGTGATTGGTGGCTGTGGCAAGGCCTGGTGCTGACTGGCCGCAGCTTCTGTGGCAATTGGGCGGGTGATTGGCGGCTTGACAACTATTGGACGGGTGATTGAAAAGCTTGACAACTATGGGCAACCCCCCCCATTTTCTTAATTAAAAAGGTAAAGGGACCCCCTGACCGCTAGGTACAGTTGCGGACGACTCTGGGGTTGCAACACTCATCTCGCTTTACTGGCTGTGGGAGCTGGTATACAGCTTCCAGGTCATGTGGCCAGCATGACTAAGCCGCTTCCGGCAAACCAGAGCAGCACACGGAAACACCATTTACCTTCCCACCGGACCGGTACCTATTTATCTACTTGCACTTTGACGTGCTTTCGAACTGCTAGGTTGGCAGGAGCTGGGACCAAGCAATGGGAGCTAACCCCTTCGTGGGAATTCGAACCACTGACCTTCCGATCGGCAAGCCCTAGGCTCTGTGGTTTAACCCACAGCGCCACCCGTGTCCCTTCTTTTCTTACTTAGGAGTCCCCCAAAATAGGGGTCGTCTTAGATACAGGGGCATGTTATACACGGGAAAATGTGGTACTTCTCAGATTTACCTGTGTAAAAAAAGCTTTTAGCAGGCCCTGAAAACTGCACAGCAAAGGCACTTGCCTAATATCAAGGGGCAGATAATTCTTTGCAAGTGCAGAACAGACATTATGAGTGAAATTATGTGGCACATCCCAATTAACAATTACCTGAGGTCCTTCAGTTACTTGAAGCTCCCATTTCCTTTTTAAAAAAATCATTTTTATTAGTTTTCCAATACAAACAGCCAATTATAATATTCCAAATACAATATTCCAATTAAAAACAATAAACTAAAAAAAGAAAGAAAGACCAAATTTTAATCCAAATTGTTCCCATTTCTGATATGGATTCTTATCGTTTTCTTGTCTTCATTGCAACAGGTGACCAAGGGGCAATTGAGAAAAAGGAAGAACTGTGGGGGGTGTCACTGGAAAGAGAGCAGTGTGGAAAGAGGAAACAGCCAGGAAGGAAAGCAAAATCAAATCAGGAGAGAAAACCCTTTGCTTCCCAGGGCAGTGGCTACCTTGAAATCACAACCCAAGAAAAAACTGATAAAAGGAAGAAGACCAGTCAATGCCTCGTGTGTCAGAAAAGCTTCAGTTCGAGGTCTAAACTCAGAGCTCATTGCAAAATCCACAAAGGGGAGGAACCCTATAAATGCTTGGAGTGCGGAAAGAGCTTCAGTTGGTTCACAAACCTGAGCAGGCATCAAAGAAGTCACACGGCAGGAAAAGTGCACACATGCCTGGAGTGTGGAAAGAGCTTCAGTTCGAACTCGGACCTTAGGAAGCATCAGATTATCCACACGGGGGAGAAACCCTATAAATGCCTGGAGTGTGGGAAAAGCTTCTGTCGCAGCACAACCCTCATCATGCATCAAAGCCTCCACACTGGGGAGAAGCCGTACCGATGCCTGGAGTGTGGGAAGAGTTTCAGTCAGAAGATGTACGTCACTCGTCACCAGAGAATTCACACCGGGGAGAAACCCTATAAATGTGCGGAGTGTGGGAAGAACTTCACGGTGAGGACGAGCCTGACTGCTCATCAGAGAATTCACACAGGGGAGAAACCGTATAAGTGTGCAGAGTGCGGGAAAAGCTTCAGTCACAACTCAAGCCTAACAATGCATCAGAGGACTCACATGGCTGAGAAACCATACAAATGCTTGGAATGTGGAAAGAGTTTCAGCGTCAAAATTAGTCTTACTTATCACGAAAGGATTCACACAGGGGAGAAACCATATACGTGTTCGGAGTGTGGGAAGAGCTTTAGTCAGAGCTCAGCCCTCTCCACACATCAGAGAATTCACATGGCCGAGAAACCCTATAAATGTGCTGAGTGTGGAAAGAGCTTCAGTCAGAACGCCGACCTTATCACCCATCAGAGAATCCACACAGGGGAAAAGCCATATAAGTGCTCGGAGTGCGGAAAGAGCTTCCGTTTGAGCACGGGCCTCAGTAACCACCACCGGATTCACACCGGGGAGAAACCCTACGAATGCCTGCAGTGTGGGAAAAGCTTCAACAACAGCACAACCCTCAATATGCATCAGAGGACTCACTCCGAAGAGAAACCGTATAAATGCTTGGAGTGTGGAAAGAGCTTCTGTTCAAGCACAATCCTCATGTACCATCAAGCTACTCACTCAGAGGAGGAGCCCTATAAATGCTCGGAGTGCGGAAAGAGCTTCAACCTGAACAAAGACCTCACTTCTCATCAAAGAATCCACAGAGAGGAGAAGCCCTACAGATGCCTAGAGTGCGGAAAGAGCTTCAATCAGAAGATTAATCTCACGTTTCATCAAAGAATCCACACAGGGGAGAAGCCGTATAAATGCTCGGAGTGCGGAAAGAGCTTCAGTCGAAGCACACACCTTACATGTCATCAGAGAATTCACTCGGGGGAGAAACCGTATAAATGCCTCGAGTGTGGGAAGTGCTTCAGTTCGAGCTCAAACCTCAGTAAGCATCAAGTGACTCATTCCGGGGAGAAGCCCTACAAATGCTCCGAGTGCGGAAAGAGCTTTAAAAGGAGATCATACCTCAGTAAGCATCAGAGAACTCATGAAGAGGAGGAAGTATAGAACTACATTACGCCTAGAAAGAACGTTCATCCAAGTATAACTTCTCAGATTTCACACCCAGGAGAAATCACATATCATGTGTTGCCTCTCAGGCCAGATCCACACCATAGATTCAAAGCACATCCAACACTCATTTAAAGAACATGACTTTCCCTCAGTTGGGAAAAGTAGATTGTTAAGGTGTTTTTTGTTTTTTTTAAGGAAAGGGCTTTTAATGGGGCTGTGCTGTTGTTGTTTTACTACCTGTGTGTTAATATATATGTTTTTATATTGTTTTAATCCTGTTATAGTTTAATTATTTTCAAATATAATTTTATTTTTTGTTTTCACCTTTTGCAGGCATTTTAACAAAAAAAATGGTAACAAAATTAATCTACATTTCTTTCGACTTCCCTCCTTTCTGCGGTTACTTAGTTTGTATCTTTTTATTACTGTATATCAGGGGTGTCCAACCGGTCAACCGCGATCAATAGGTCGATCCCCTGATGATTGTGATCGATCGGAGGATCCTTACCACTCATGTTGTTTAGAATCATGCCTCCGCCCCTCTCTGTGTTTCCCTGCGCCACGTTTAATGGGTGTTCCTTTGTTGTCTGCTGTACCGCTGCTGTTATTTATTGCAATTCTTCACACCTACTGTTAAAATAAGCTAAACCACTTTTTAAACCCTAAAAAAACTCAGCAACTTTGGCCTGCTCCCCTAAAAAAGGGGACCATTTTTTCTTTCTGGAAGTAGATCGTAGTCTCTTGGGAGTTGGGCGTCCCTGCTGTATATCCAATTCAAATTGTTTACCGATGTTCCCTTTCAATTATTTCTTACCGCTTGAGTTTATGTCAATCCTGTTAATATTTCAAGTTGTTTACAACAGGGGTTCCCAACAAAATTTTCTCGAGGACCCCTCATCGAGCCGCTATTGTGACAAGGACCCCCATTAATTCCTAATCCTAAAATTAAAAAGTGAGAGCCAAATTAAGAGTCTTTTTATATTTTATATTTATACGTTTTTTACAGTTCTTCCTCTTCATCTGTAGGCCTTTGTCGTTTTAACGAACCACTTTTTAACCAACGGTCCATTTTTAACTACGTGAACTGTAGCTTCCGCGAAAAACAACGCTTTGTTTACAAACACTACTGTTTTGCAAAGAGGCAGCGCGCGCCAGGGAGGAGGGAGGGGAATGGAGAAGACAGGGTACCTGCGCAGTAGCGCACAAATGAAGCCGACGCGCGCAAAGCATCTTGGGGAGGTGAGCGTTAGTAGAATGCGCGCGCTGCCTCTTTGCAAAACAGTAGTGTTTGTAAAGCGCCACTTAACGGCATACAGCAGAACTACTGCCTCTATCTAATTCTAGTTTTGCGCTAGACTCTGCTCATGCAGGAAGTGGCCAAAACAAAAAATCTGTTATCATACAAAATATATTTAATATATTTTTTATTCTAATAGCATCTTGCGGACCCCTCTGGCATAGCTCGCGGACCCCTGGGGGTCCCCGGACCACCTGTTGGGAACCACTGGTTTACAATGTATCTTCAAATAATCAACCATTTCCCCCCCATTCTGTTTTTTTTTTTAAAAAAATCTATCTTCTTGGTTTTTTATTCTTCTGGTAAGTTTCACCCTTTCTGCGAATTCCATTAATTTTATTTTCCAGTCCTCCTTTGTCGGAACTGTTTCTTCTTGCAATCTCTGGACATAAATCATTTGGGCAGCCCTACTAATGTACATAAATATTTTTTTCCTGTTCTTTGGGTACCTCTCCCCCAAATATTCCTAAAAGTAAAGCTTCTGTGTTTTTTTAAACAAAAGTTATCTTCAACATTTTTTCCGGCTCTTTATAAATCATTTCTCAGAAAGCTTTTGCTATCTTACGTAGCCACCACATATGGAAGAAGGTACCCTCTTGTACCACAATTTCAAAAAAAACTAAGATAATGGCCACTGGTTCCATCACCTCCTGGGAAATAGAAGGGGAAGAAATGGAGGCAGTGAGAGATTTTACTTTCTTGGGTTCCATGATCACTGCAGATGGTGACAGCAGTCATGAAATTAAAAAGACGTCTGGTTCTTGGGAGAAAAGCAATGACAAACCTAGACAGCATCTTAAAAAGCAGAGACATCACTTTGCTGACAAAGGTCTGTATAGTTAAAGCTATGGTTTTCCCAGTAGTGGTGTATGGAAGTGAGAGCTGGACCATAAAGAAGGCTGATCGCCAAAGAATTGATGCTTTTGAATTATGGTGCTGGAGGAGACTCTTGAGAGTCCCATGGACTGCAAGAAGATCAAACCTATCCATTCTGAGGGAAATCAGCTCTGAGTGCTCCCTGGAAGGACAGATCCTGAAGCTGAGGCTCCAATACTTTGGCCACCTCATGAGAAGAGAAGACTCCCTGGAAAAGACCCTTATGTTAGGAAAGATGGAGGGCACTAGGAGAAGCGGACGACAGAGGACGAGATGGTTGGACAGTGTTCTCGAAGCTACGAACATGAGTCTGACCAAACTGTGGGAGGCAGTAGAAGACAGGAGTGCCTGGCATGCTCTGCTCCATGGGGTCACGAAGAGTCGGACACGACTAAACAACAACAACCCTCATGCGGAAAAAGTATCCTATTAGTTATTTTTTAACTATTATATTTTATAAGTTTTTCAGCTTGTGTTGTTTTAACTTGTGTAATCTGCCTCTAGTCCAATTCTGGGGGGAAAGTGGGATATAAATATAGCAACAACATTAAGCGTTCTGTGAATTGTAGTTCTGTGGTGGGGGAACCATAGTTCCGAGAATCCTTTGGGAGAAATTGCTTTAAATGTGCATTGGATTTGCTTTCAATGGTGTGGCTCTGTGCTCAGTTTCTGTAGACCAGTGTTTCTCAACCAGTGTGCCTACAGATGTTTTGGGACTACAACTCCCATCATTCCTGACCACTGGTCTTGCTAGCTAGGGATGATGGGAGTTGTAGTCCCAAAACATCTGGCGGCACACTGGTTGAGAAACACTGCTGTAGACCACCCAGTCGTAAATATACATTATTGTAAATATTCCAGTTAAGCTGAAACATCACCATCATTCTACTTTCACTTACATTTTGCAGCAGATTGGTGCTTCAGTTACATTGGCGAGGTTCACATGTTATGTTAAACCACAGTTAAAATAAGTGATGGCTCCGTTTTCAGCATGGGAAAAATTATGGAGAGAGGATTTGAAATTTACAGCGTGTTATACATTAAAAGAAAACTCTATGAAAATGATGTACCGCTGGTATTTAACTCCCAAGTAAATTAGCAAAAATGTACAGGACAAGTTCAAATATTTGCTGGAAATGTAAAGAAAAGGAAGGCACCTTTTACCACATGTGGTGAAATTGTAAAGTAAAGGAATTATGGGAAATGTTATCAACAGCTGCAAGGATGCTGCTTGCCTGAAGTTGGGAAGACGATAAAATTGGACTGGCAGACAAACTACTGGATTATGTAGAGATGGCAAGAATGACTGGGAAAATCAGAAACCAGGAAGATCAAACTTCCACAAAGATTGGGAGAAATTTATATCATATTTGACAGACCACTGTAAACACTTGAATTATTTGGCAGGTCTTAAATAACTCTTGTAATGTTACATAGACTTTGGATATAATGGAGGACTGAAAAATTAGGAGGATTTATAGTATCCAGTTGAAAAGGTTAACCAAAGAATCCACGGAAGGGAGGGGGGAGGTCCTTGAGATTCGGAAGAATCTTGCGTGATTTTTATTATTTGTGATTTTTGAGTGTGAATTAATTTGTAAAAATCAAATAAAAATCATTTATTTTTTTAAAAAGTGATGGCTTCGTGTGAACTGGAAGCCCCAAGGTATATACACTGCTAAAACAACACTTTCCCGCTGCTCCCGGATTTATGACGTTGCTCATAGAATCATAGCGTTGGAAGAGACCACAAGGGCCATCCAGTCCAACCCCCTGCCAAGCAGGAAACACCATCAAAGCATTCTTGACATATGGCTGTCAAGCCTCTGCTTAAAGACCTCCAAAGAAGGAGACTCCACCACACTCCTTGGCAGCAAATTCCACTGTCGAACAGCTCAAGGTTTAAAGACGGTCTCAAGGCAAATCTTTTAAAATGTAGTATAAACACAGACAACTGGGAAACCCTGGCCTGCGAGCGCTCCAGTTGGAGAACAGCCTTTATCAAAGGTCATGGGCTTTGAAGAATCTCGATCTCAGGACACAAGGGAGAAACGTGCTAAGAGGAAGGCACGCTTGGCAAATCCACATTATTGTAAATACTAGTATCTTGAAGCCCGTTAAATTAACGGGTGCTAGAACATGCAATTCCCCCCGCCCATTCCCCCCTCTCTCCACCTCCCTTCTTTTCTCCACCTGCACGTGCCAGGACACTCCTGGGCTGCCAACGGCGCTGCTCCTCTGTCGCTGCTCCACCTCCTCCTCCTCCGCTGCTGCGGTCCATGCCTAGGCAGGAGAGGGGGGAAGGTAGGGGCGGCCAGGGCCCTCTTTCCTTCCTGCCTTCCCCCTGGGCTCGAGCCTGCTTTTGTGAAGGGTTAGCGGGGAAGAATGAGCAGCATCCCTCCGCTGCCACCGGCTTCTTGCTGAACACAGCGGAGGCACTGGGTAGCAGAGGAGATGCTTCACGGAGCAGGGAAAGAGGGGCGGGCAGCGGGCGGCTGCCACCCGCCCCTCCTTCCCTGCTCCCTGTCAAACATCTCCTCCCCCCGGGCTGCTCTTCCTCCCCCCCCATGCGCTGTCCCTGCTTCTGTCTGCCTCTGACCCTGCACCGCGAGGGAAACGGTAGGCAGAGGGGTAGGGGGGAGAGAGAGAGCGTGTGTGTGCATGACGCCCGCTTGCTGCTGGTCGTCGGGGGGGGAGCGTAGGAGAGAAAAAAAGGGGAGAAAGCAGCCTCCTTCTCCTCGCCTTTCCCAACCCACCCAGAGCTGAGCCCGCCACACGCCGGGTGGGGGGAGGGGTTGGGATGCGGTGATGGGGTGGGGGTGGGGAACGGTGTCGGCAGGGACACAAACACCCCGGCGGCGGCGGGGAACGCGTGCTCGCGTCTCAATCGCTCACGATCCCTTCCCCTCTTCCCCTCGCGCCATTAATCGGGAGGCCAGGCGCGGAATGGCAGTTTGGAGGGGAAGCCGTTGAGGGAGAGAGAACCGCATCCCCCCCCCCGGCTCTGTGTGCGTCCAGTCTCTGCGTCCAATCCCTGTGTCCGTGGGGCACATGCTCAGTAGTGCGGAAAACGGGACACACGGAATCTGGATGCAGAGACACAGGGACTTTATTATATAGGATTCCAGTTAAGCTGAAACATCACCATCATTCTACTTTCACTTACATTTTGCAGCAGATTGGTGCTTCAGTTACATTGGCGAGGTTCACATGTTATGTTAAACCACAGTTAAAATAAGTGATGGCTCCGTTTTCAGCATGGGAAAAATTATGGAGAGAGGATTTGAAATTTACAGCGTGTTATACATTAAAAGAAAACTCTATGAAAATGATGTACCGCTGGTATTTAACTCCCAAGTAAATTAGCAAAAATGTACAGGACAAGTTCAAATATTTGCTGGAAATGTAAAGAAAAGGAAGGCACCTTTTACCACATGTGGTGAAATTGTAAAGTAAAGGAATTATGGGAAATGTCGAACAGCTCAAGGTTTAAAGACGGTCTCAAGGCAAATCTTTTAAAATGTAGTATAAACACAGACAACTGGGAAACCCTGGCCTGCGAGCGCTCCAGTTGGAGAACAGCCTTTATCAAAGGTCATGGGCTTTGAAGAATCTCGATCTCAGGACACAAGGGAGAAACGTGCTAAGAGGAAGGCACGCTTGGCAAATCCACACCGTGATCAACTCCCACCCGGAAACCAATGTCCCCACTGTGGAAGGATGTGTGGATCCAGAATTGGCCTCCACAGTCACTTTCGGACCCATTGTTAAAACCGTGTTTCTGGAAGACAATCTTATTCGGCTACGAGTGATCGGCAAAGAAGGAGAAGAAGAGTGGAAGGAATTTTTTGTTTTGTTTCGACTACCTCAGACCAACACGGCTACCTACCTGTAACTAAACAGATAGCTACAGGTAGGTAGCCGCGTTGGTCTGAGTCGAAGCAAAATAAAAAAATTCATTCAGTAGCACCTTAAAGACCAACTAAGTTTTTATTTTGGTATGAGCTTTCATGTGCATGCACACTTCGTCAGATACACTGAAACAGAATCAACCAGGCCCTTATTTATATTCAGAGGGTGGGGGGTGGGGGTGGGAATGGGTGATGGGCTGATAGGAGTGAACCTGTTGATGGCTGTTAACGACTGCTGATGACTGCAATTGGTCCTGGGGGGGGAGGGAAGCAAGGCACAAAAGAAAGCTAGATCATGCATAATGAGGCACAAAACAGATAGCTGTTGCGCCTAGCAGAAACTCTGCGCCCATTTGCATTGTATGTTTAAAGCAGTTATCATACCACTTTGAGCAGTCATGGCTTCCCTCCCCCCCCCCCCGTAACTATAGAACGCTAAGGGTGCTGTGGTCAGGAGACCCTTATTCCCCTCAGAGAGCTACAGTTCCCAGAGTGGTGGTGGTGAAGAAGAAGAATGAAATATACTCGGAGTCGAGAGTGAATTTCATGCTCTTTATTTAGCTCATAGTCGCTGAAGAAGAGAAGAATGGCTCTTTCCCCCAAATCATCTGCTTATATACATTATTTACACAATGGGCCTTGCGTGATTGGCTACTTCAGGGCTACACCTGTGGGCCAATCAGGTTGTGGATTGACTTCTGCCAGCAGCCTGATTGGCTGCTCCTGCAGGCCAATCAGGTTGCTGATTCACTTCCACCTGGAGTGGCTCCTGCGGACCAATCAGACCCTTAATCATAGAGTCATAGAATTTTAGAGTTGGAAGGGACCCCAAGGCTCATCTAGTCCAACCCCCTGCAATGCAGGAATCACTGCTAAAGCATCCATGACAGGTGGCCATCCAATCTCTGCTTATAAACCTCCAAGGAAGGAGAGTCCACCACCTCCCAAGGGAGACTGTTCCACTGTCAAACAGTTCTTACTGTCAGAAAGTTTTTTCATGTGTCTATCTCAGGCACCCCCAAACTGCGGCCCTCCAGATGTTTTGGCCTACAACTCCCATGATCCCTAGCTAACAGGACCAGTGGTCAGGGAAGATGGGAATTGTAGTCCAAAACATCTGGAGGGCCAAAGTTTGGGGATGCCTGGTCTATCTCCTTTCTTGCAACTTGAAGTCATTGGTTCGAGTCCTACCCTCCAGGGCTGGAGAAAGCTTCTTTCCTCCTCCATGTGGCATCCCTTAGGCTTAAGAAGATGGCTCTCATATCTCCTCTCAAGTCTCCTCTTTTCCAGGCTAAACATATCCAGCTCCTTCAACCATTCCTTCACCATATCCAGGTTAAACATTCAAGCGCTCCTCCTAAGGCTTGGCTTCCAGACCCTTGATCATCTTGGTTGCCCTGGGTGGGGTACAAATAATAAATAATTATTATTACACACGTTCCAGCTTGTCAATATTGATATAAGCTAAAATCTCCTACAACATATTTCTTAAATTGTGCCCAGAATTGGACACAATATTCCAGGTGTGGTCTGACCAAGGCAGAATAGAGTGAGACTAAGACTTCCCTTGATCTGGACACTAGACTTCTCTTGATGCAGCCTAGAATAACGTTCGCCTTTTTTGCTGCTGCATAACACTGTTGACTCATGTTAAGTTTGTGGTCCACTGAAACCCCTAGATCCTTTTCACATGTACTGCTAGTAAGCCAGGTATCCCCCATCCTATATTTGTGCATCTGGTTCTTCCTGCCTAAGTGCAGAACCTTACACTTGTCCCTACTGAAATTTATGTTGTTAGCTGGAGCCCAGTTCTCCAATCTGTTAAGGTCCTTTTGAATTCTGATTCTGTCTTCTGCAGCATTAGCTACCCTTTCCAGTTTGGTGTCATCTGAAATTTGATGAGCATCCCCTCAATTCCTTCATCCAAATAATCAGAAACAAATACAGTAATTTTTAAAATATATACTGCATGTAATGGGGCATATTAAGAAAATCCAGCCCATCCCCCCCTGACACCACACTTGTCTGACACCAGTTTAATAATTTTATATATATATAGTTTAGAAAACGTTTTGGGGGGGCCGTGCAGCTGATCCAGCGAGGCTTTCCGGAGGCGAGACAAGCGCCTCTCCTCGCTCTCTGCCCGGAGAAGCACAAAGGCTCCTGCCGCTCGGCTCCGAAACGGTTAAGAGCAGCGGCGACAGAGCTGAGATTCCTAGAGCGGAGGGGAAAAGGCTGTGGGAGAATAGGAGCTTCCGCTTCCTGTCCCGCTTCCCAAGGGAGATGCTGGTCGTGGCGGCGGTTGTACTTCCTCGCGGAGGCGCTGGAGGTGGGTCATATTATTATATATTATAACTGGGGGGGGGAGTGGGGGTGCTGCTGGATGGAGTATGCGGAGGGATTTAAATATATATATATATATTAGGCAAACCGTTTCAATGTAAGCTTTTTTTCTGTTTCTCCTTTTTCTTAAGGTACAGATTTCGACATATTATTTTTAAAAAGAGCTCTTGAAAATTGGTCAGCATTTTGGTGCAGATTTCTCCTCATGCACACGCTTTTGCAAAGGATATTTCCCATAATATTTACATTTCCCATAATTAATGCATTCTGTATATAATTCCGCTAAAATAATGCATTTATAGTTCTTTCCCCTTTTGTATGGGGGTAGGACATATTTTCCCAATGGAAGGGCAGGTCTTTCTCCTCCCAGCAGGCCAACCTGTGCAGGTGAGTGACCTTCCTTGGTCTCTCCATAGGGCTTGGGGTCAAGGCAAACCCTTAAGCATGGGAAAGCCTTCTGCAGGGGCTCACCCTGGAACTTGTAATAATTTTTATCTGGCCTGATTATACTATAATTTATTAAATTGATATACCTCCTTAAACCCACAGGCCTCAGGGCGGTTCACAGGATAAAATTACAATATACAAACTCAAAGTACATAATCAAAACAGAAACAAAATCAACCCAATAACACCCACACCCCCAAAGACACACACATTTAAAAACATTTGTGTTTCAGTTAAATACAGCGGTGTGGTTTCCTTGCTGCTGTGTCCCTTTGCCGGATCGCTGCGCTGTGGGAACCACCGCTTCGTTTGGCTGTTGGCTGGGCTTTCTGCCTTTGGCCTTTGGCTTGGAGGGACTTGGAAAGTACCTGTGCTCGGGGAATCGGGATAGATGCTAACATTGACGGCCCATCCTTGCCAGGGAAAATAAGGTATGTCTGGAGCAGGGGTATGCCTGGGCCTTTGCCCCCCCCCCGACACATGGCCCGATTGGCTGGGAGTAGGGGGGAACGCTTTGGGATTCTCTTTTAGAAGTGCATCCCCCCTTTTTCTAAAGGGCCCAATTTCGCCCCTGCAGTGGCGTGGGCCACATTTGCGGCAGCGCCGCTTTCCGCAGCCCGTCCCCATCCCCCAGGGAGTGTGCCGGGCAGCAGGAGGCCTCTTGGGGCCTCCCGCCCTTTGGTGGTGGCCTGGGCCTCGTGGGGGAGGCCTCGCCGTGTCTCGGAGCTTGGAGCCTTCCCCGGGCGGGCCTGGCAAAGAGCGGGCGACGGCGGGAGGCCTTTTTGGCCTTCCTGTCCTCCGGCAGCTGCGTGGGCCGCGTTTGGGGCAGCGCCGCTTTCCATTGCCTGTCCCCATCCCCCGGGGAGTGCAGCAGGAGGCCTTTACAGCCTTCCCGCCCTCCAGCAGCAGCCTGGGGGTAGGCTTGCTACAGGAGAGCAATCTCCTTGCAAATTGCACGTGTGGCTACTCTGAATGTGTTGCTTTTCTTCTTTTTCAAACAAGGAAAGAGATGGATGGAGGTGGAGAAGACATTCCTTCAAAAAAAGCAAAGACAATGTGCAAGTATCTTGAGAAATGGGAAAGCGAATTTAGCTTCTTGAAGAAAAGCAGAGTGGGCCACAGTTACGCATTCTGCACAATTTGCAGTTGCGAATTTAGTGTCTCCCACGGGGGAAGGAACGATGTCACTCAGCATACAAAATCAGCCAAACACAAGCGCGGGGTAGAGGCACAGAAAAATGCCCCGACGATGTCCACATGTGTGACTAGTAATACCGAAGAGACTGACCAGGTCATAAATGCAGAGGTTAAAATGGCCATGCTGTGTGCCAAAAACAACGTTCCTTTCACCTTCTGCGACGACTACAACAAGTATGTAGCTGACATGTTCCCGGACTCTGCCATTGCACAAAGATATTCTGCGGGGAGAACCAAAACTGCGCAAATCATAAAAGGTAAGTTGATTCAAATTAAATGGTCTTTAAGCAGAGGCTTGACACCCATATGTCAAGAATGCTTTGATGGTGTTTCCTGCTTGGCAGGGGGTTGGACTGGATGGCCCTTGTGGTCTCTTCCAACTCTATTATTCTATGAAGAAAACAATGGTACCTCTGGTTAAGAACTGAGCTACCACTGTAATATTGTCAGGTTATTGTTAGCTAATGTTACTGTGCTCTTACTCAACAGGTGCCATAGCAGCTGAGCTAGATGACGAGTTGGCCAAAGCATGCCAATCTCAGCCCTTTTCATTGATGTGTGACGAATCGAACAACAGAAAAGCAGGCAAAGAATTTGTCATCATGGCTAGACTCTACGATGAGGCCAATCTGCAGGTTGTTACCAGATTTTTGGAGATGTCCATATGCGACGTTGCAAATGCAGAAAATCTTTATGAAAAGCTGAGTGAAGCATTAAGGTAGGGAAGCCGCACTGTGTTGTTGACGTTTGCAGTAGTTTTCTCTTAACTATAACCTTACATTTTGAGTGATATTTTGTTGCATTTTTTTCTTTTTTTCTGTAGAAAAAGAGGCATTCCGTGGGAGAACCTGATAGCCTTTAACTCTGATAATGCGAGTGTCATGAAAGGCAAACACGACTCTGTTATCAGCAGACTGAAGACCAGTCAGCCCCACGTTCAGGATCTTGGCTGCATCTGCTACCTAGTACAGCTGGCCACTGGCTGTGCCATCAGAGCAGCACAGGTACCTGTTGAAGACATCCTGGTCAGAATATACACCCACTTTGATAAAAGGTGAATTCATGTACATTATTATTGGATAGGCATTGCAAACATACACATACATATCCTGCCACTAACAAAACTATTTTCTATATTACAGTGCAAAAAGATGTGAAATCTCCAAGGATTTTGTAGATTTTACTGATTCAGACCACCTGGAGCTGCTCAGGGACTGCAGCACCCGATGGCTGAGTCTGTTAACCTGCATCCAGAGAGTGTTGAACCAATGGGATGCACTAAAGGTAAGGATGGTAAGTGCAGCAGATATATACATGCTTTACTATGCTTTGTTTTCATTTTAATTGTGTTCTGCAGGCCTACTTTGGCAGCCTTGAGGAAGTGGAGAAGAGTGCCAAACTACGTGATCTAGCTGGCCATCTGGCTGATCCGGTCGTGAAGATCTACTTCTTGTTCCTGGCTGCTGCCCTTAAGCCTTTTTCTGAATTTAATATTGCCTTCCAGGTGGGTACCAATGACATTGTATGTATGTGTGAATAATAGTTATAAATAAATAGGTAAAGGTAAAGGGACCCCCGACCATTAGGTCCAGTCGTGACTGACTCTGGGGTTGCGGCGCTCATCCCGCTTTACTGGCCGAGGGAGCTGGCCAGTATGTGGCCAGCATGACATGACATGACATGTGGCCAGCATGACATGACATGACATGTGGCCAGCATGACATGACATGACATGTGGCCAGCATGACATGACATGACATGTGGCCAACATGACATGACATGACATGTGGCCAGCATGACATGACATGACATGTGGCCAGCATGACATGACATGACATGTGGCCAGCATGACTAAGCCGCTTCTGGTGAACCAGAGCAGCACACGGAAACGCTGTTTACCTTCCCACTGTAGCGGTTCCTATTTATCTACTTGCACTTTGACATGCTTTCGAACTGCTAGGTTGGCAGGAGCTGGGAACAAGCAACGGGAGCTCACCCCGTCGCGGGGATTCGAACCGCCGACCTTCTGATCGGCAAGCCCTAGGTTTAACCCACGGCGCCACCCACGTCCCTTATAAATAGGATTGTGCTAATTGTAGCATTCCGAATTCTCTGTTTTTTTAAATATTTTCTGCAGTCAGAGGAAGTGCAAATTCACAGGCTTGAAGAGGAGATGTGCAGGCTGATCAAGAAGATCCTGGGCTTCCTCATACCAGCCAGGACCATGATGGATGTACCTCTCAGGGAGGTGAATTATGGAGAAGGACATCAGTTGCCTGATGAAGACCTCTTTATCGGAGCAGACACAAAGGCGTTCATGAGAAGCACAGAGCTTCCTGTGTCCGCCGAGAAGAAAATCTTCCAGTGAGTATATTACCCAGCAGTTATGTAATCATGATATCATCTCAGTATGAGAGTATAGGCTGTGTGCCTAAAATGTTGCCACTAATCAGTTTTTTCACTCTTATGCTGTTGCAGAACTGTGAGAAGATTCTACGAAGCAGTGCTTCAGAAGATGTTCTCCTACTTTCCCCTCGACAATCCACTCCCGAGGGACTTGAAAGTGCTGGACCCTGCTGCTCGCCTTGATGTTACTCCAGGGGCAGGTAGATGTTTGGGACAGTTTCCCCATTGATAGAATGATTGAGTTAGTACATAGTTTAGATCAGCAATGTTCAGTTAAACACTTGTTTTATTTTACAGTGGAAAGTCTAGTGGCCCTGCTCCCTCAGTTGAGCTTGAACGAAGATAGGCTGAGAGAGGAACTCCTTGACTACCAGCTGACAGATACCAAGCAACTCCCCCAAGAAGAAAAAATTGACAGATTCTGGGGCCTGCTAGGGAAGGATGTGAGGTTCAGGGAGCTGTCAAGATTAATGAAGGCGTTACTCTGTATTCCCCACAGCAATGCCAGTTCTGAAAGGGTGTTTAGTATGGTGAGAGAGATAGTTGCAGAGAAGAGGATGGCATTATTAGACAACAGCACTGTTTCTGCTTTGCTTGCCTGTAAAATCAACTACTCTGGCCCAGCCTACAAATACACTCCTTCCAAAAGAGTGTTAAAGGCTGCAAAGCCTGCAACACATTTGTATAATCAGTCCTTAATAGATGCCAGAGAAGAGCCAAAAGACTGAACCTAATCAATCCCCCATGAAGAATTGAATATTTTTAATTGAAGATTTTCAATGTCTCTCTCATATTTTGAGAGAGCTCGGGTTGTGGAAGGGTTAACAAGACATCCCTTGGTTTGTTGGGCGGGTCAGACTAGTTGGCCACAAGTGTGATTGGGGGTTTGCTGTTGTTGGGGAAATTGGTATGTTGCAAGTTATTTGATTGACGGCCATAGCCTTTTATATTAATAGCAAGCAGCTTGCAGTTTCACCTTTTCTGCTTGCAATGGATAATAATAATAATAATAATAATAATAATAAATTTTTATTTATACCCCGCCCTCCCCAGTCAAAAACCGGGCTCAGGGCGGCTGACACCAACAGAACCACAATAAAACATAAAAACAATTAATTAAAATACAGATTAAAATACAGTATTAAAATTTATAGTGCAGCCTCATTTCAAGTAGGCCATAAGTGGCTGACACCAACAGAACCACAATAAAACATAAAAACAATTAGTTAAAATACAGATTAAAATACAGTATTAAAATTTAAAGTGCAGCCTCATTTCAAGTAGGCCATAAATCCAAGCCATGAGGGAGAAAAACACAGGGGTCAGGCTGAGTCTAACCCAAAGGCCAGGCGGAACAGCTCTGTCTTGCAGGCCCTGTGGAAAGATGACAAATCCCGCAGGGCCCTGGTCTCCTGGGAAAGAGCGTTCCACCAGGTTGGGGCCAGTACTGAAAAGGCCCTGGCTCTAGTAGAGGCCAATCTAGCCATCTTATGACTCGGGATCTCCAGAATATTATTATTTGTGGACCTTAAGGTCCTCCGCGGGGCATACCAGGAGAGGCGGTCCCGTAGGTACGAGGGTCCCAAGTCGCATAGGGCTTTAAAGGTCAAAACCAGCACCTTAAACCTGATCCTGTACTCCACCGGAAGCCAGTGCAGCTGGTAAAGCACTGGATGAATGTGATCCCGCGGCCGGGACCCTGTAAGGAGCCTCGCCGCGGCATTCTGCACCCGCTGGAGTTTCTGGGTCAGCTTTAAGGGCAACCCTGCGTAGAGCGAGTTACAATAGTCAAGCCTGGAGGTGATCATTGCATGGATCACTGTGGCCAGATCGGGGCAAGAGAGAGATGGATGATGCGGCGGAGATGGAAAAATGCCACCTTTGCTGTGGATGCAACCTGCGCCTCCATGGAAAGGGAGGCATCAAAGGTTACACCCAAACTCTTGACAGAAGGCGCTGGTACCAATTGAGCCCCTGCAAAAGATGGGAGTTCGCCCCCCAACCCCATGTCGCCCCGACCTAGCCAGAGGACCTCTGTCTTCGAAGGATTTAACTTCAGTCGGCTCCCACGTAGCCATCCAGCCACAGCTTCCAAGCACCTGGTGAGTGTGTCCGGGGCCGAGGCAGGGCAGCCGTCCATCAACAGATAGATCTGGGTGTCATCAGCATATTGATGACAACCCAGCCCAAAACTCCGGACAATCTGGGCAAGGGAGCGCATAAAGATATTAAAAAGCATTGGGGAAAGGATTGCGGGACTCCACACACCAAGGGGTGCCGCGGCGACAACTCCCTCCCTAGCGCCACTCTCTGTCCCCGACCTGAGATGAAGGAACGCAGCCATTGTTGGGCTGTGCCCTGAATCCCCACGTCGGCAAGGCCGTGGTCTAAAACTTCATGATCGACCATATCGAAGGCTGCTGACAGGTCTAAAAGAATCAGCAGTCCCGACCCACCTCGATCCAGCTGTCTACGGAGATCATCTGTTAAGGCGACCAGAGCTGTCTCGGTCCCATGACCAGGGCGAAAGCCGGACTGAAATGGATCTAGAGCCGATGTTTCATCCAGAAACCTACCAAGCTGTTCGGCAACCACTCTCTCAATTATCTTACCCAGGTACGGAAGATTCGAAACCGGGCGATAATTGGATAGATCTAAAGGATCTAGAGATGTTTTCTTTAAGAGTGGACACACCACTGCCTCCTTCAACTCCTCTGGGAAAGTCCCTGTGCCCAGGGACAAGTTGATGATCTCACCCAGGGGGGCCCGTACCTCATCTGGACACGCTCTAATCAGCCAAGACGGGCACGGGTCCAGGGAGCAAGTGGTGGGCCTTCCAGCCCGGAGGAATCTGTCTACATCGGCAGGGAGTATCTGATCGAATTGGTCCAATACTGAACTCGAAGACAGTCGAGGGGCCTCCAGTTCCGTTATTGTATCCAAATTGGCAGGGAGGTCACGGCGGAGTGTCAAGACTTTCTCCGCAAAAAAGCTCGCAAATGCCTCACAGCTATGGGTCAAATTCGTATTTAAATTTGGCTGTTCCTCTAGGGTTGTTAAAGACCTGATTATTCTAAAAAGTTGTGCTGGGCGAGAGCTAGCGGATGCAATGGAAGCTGAGAAGTAGGACTTTTTTGCAGCTTTCACCGCCATCTCATAGGCTTTCATAAGTTTCCTGTAAGGTGTTCTTGAGGCTCCGTCGTGAGCACGCCGCCATACTCGCTCTAGCCGTCTAAGGTCCCGCTTCATTTTCCGAAGCTCCTCGGTAAACCAAGGGGCCCGGTTTCGGTGGGGTCGCAGAGGGCGCTTAGGTGCGATCTCATCGATGGCCGCCAAGAGCCGGTTGTTCCAGTTCTCGACCAGCTCTTCTAATGAGCCGCCAGGGGGAGCAGGGTCCCGCAAGGCCTGACGGAATCCGTCAGGATCCACCAGCCTATGCGGGCGAGCCCAAATAGGCTCGCCACCCAAGCAGGGGAGGGGCGGGAAGTCAATCCTGGCTTTCAGAGCGTAGTGATCAGACCATGGCACTTCCACAGTTGGGGACATGATCACGTCTATACCCGCACCAAAGATCAAATCCAGCGTGTGGCCTGCTTGATGTGTGGGACCCAAAACAAACTGGGAGAGCCCTAGTGTCGCCATGGAAGACACCAGATCCGGAACCCGTGAGGAGGGGGTGGCATCTGCATGGACGTTGAAGTCCCCCAAAACCAGTAGGTTAGGGAACTCCAAGGCCCAGCCTGCCACCACCTCCAGCAGGTCCGACAGGGTGGCTGCTGGTGCGCTAGGTGGTCGGTACACCAGCCAGACAGCCAAGCCCCCCTTGGTGCCCCACACTAGGCCAACACATTCAATGCTGGTGATTGATGGTGATGGCAGAGCCCTGAAAGAGCAATCCTCCCGGATTAACAGCGCTACCCCTCCCCCCCGACTCACAGTCCGCGACTGGTGGAGGACGGAGAAGCCCGGGGGTGTTATCTCATGCAGGGCAACTACTTCGCCCTCACGCACCCAGGTCTCAGTCACGCAAGCCAGGTCGACCTCCAGTGAGATGAAAAAGTCTCTCATAGTGGCGGTTTTATTGCCTATAGACCTGGCATTGCACAACACCAGTGACGGAGGTGGGTAATCCCTGCTCGCCCTACCCTCGTCCCTCGGGATGGGGCGAAGATTGGAAGGGATTCGAGCATCACCACATCTCAAAACCCTTCGCCTGTAAAATCTACCCCCACCGCCATACCTCCCTCGCCCTTCCATGGTGGTGATCCCAAACCCCATGTTGGCCTCATCTATAAAGGACTGGTATCCCTTCACTAACCAGTCATCCCTGGGCCAGGTCTCTTGGGTCGGAGGGGTATAATGATGGAGTATGGAATCAGCTGGACAAACATCCCCACTAGGTATGGTCCATCCCGCAGCACCCCATGTAAGGAGGGCGGCCCCACAATGGCCCACTAGCTGTCAATCCCTTTCTTGCTCATGGGATGACCGAGGGGCTGCTAACTCTTTCTGGGCCTTTGGGAATATTAAAGAAGCATGTGCTGTAAAAATGGGGATCATTCGCCAACAGAGAGCCAGCTTCCTGCTGAGGAACTCCATCTGTCCTATCTTGCCAAAGATGGAATGGGGAGGAACGGTTGTCTTCGTGGGTTTTGGGAGTATTAAGCAAAGGACCAGCCTGAGTATTTTGGATCAAGAGTCTATCAGCAACCTGAAGTTCTTTGGGAGTTGTTAACATGGAGTTATCATGGTCGCCAGGCTCTTCCTCTTCATTGCTATCACTTAGGAAGAGATCCGAGTGTTGGACCGATGTCCTTCCTTGGGATGGAAAGTTGTTGGGCTTATTTAAATATTGTGTTCCAGGCTGTAGTGTCCTTATACTTTGAATTGAAATCTCCGATTTTATGCTTAATAATCTTCTCTTCAGTTCTTGTATTTCTGAGCTCACGACTTTCTCTTCCTCTTTCGTATTTATGATGTCTCTATTGTTTAGTTTGATTTCCCTTCTCAGCATTTGTTTTGATTCTCTGTCAGGGACCAACTGTCTCACTACTTCATCTTTGAAAACCCTTACCGGGTGGAGAGAGTAAGACCGCCATAAGATGTTTTTCATCTCCATAAGTCGGGATGGGAATGCCGGTTTACTAAAGGTCATAAGTAAACGTGTGGCATTTCTTGTGTTGGGCAAGAAGTGGAAGTTTTCCAGGTCTACTTTTTTATAATGGCAGTTCAAAAGCTGGGATAAGGATGTTGTAATTGACCTGCGATTCGTCCACCTGTACACATTGCGATGAATCTCAAGCATAATCTGGTTCTTTTGGAGAACTTGGCAGGACCTTATTTGGTCCGTGACTTGTATTGGCAAATCGTTAACATAGCTATGCCTGGGCTTTGTAAAGGGAGGGCAGATATCCAATTTCTCCTCTATATTAACTATTTTTGTGAGAATTTCATTCAGTCTTTGGAGAACTAAGACCATAGTTTCTGCAGACATCATGCAAATTTCTTGGTAAGGGTGCATGTCTGGAATCTGCTGGCAATAAGCTCTTTTGCTGTTTTGTTCCAAAGACATGGGTGGGTCAGCGTTTGGAGTAAGGGGAGTCTCTCCTCCTCCTGTCCTCTGGATCGAATCATCTCCAACCCTCCTTGAGAGGAGAGGAGTCAGGTCATCTCGTTCCCTTGGAGAAAAGAGTGGGGGGGATCTCCCGACATCATTACTCACAGTTTGCTCTCTTTCAGGGTTAGGAGTAATGGTATTCGCTTTCGACCGCTTCTCAGCTTTAGAGGATTTATGAGTCCCAATTATGCTGTTTTGGTTCTTCTTGCTTCGTTTTTTCCTTCTAACAGGCATTCTAAGGAATTAGCAAAGTTCTGTCGAGTCAAAACCAGGTCTTTTAACAGGTGGAGGAAAAACAGCCAGTGAATAAAGACGAAACTGCAAGTTAATCGCCAGGGCTGCAATCAATCTTCACTCGTCGTTCAGTGATTACGCTAAGTCGAGTTGAGCCATAAAACCATAAAATAAAACCACAAAAACTAAAAACAAAAGGAGACAAACTGATAAGGCAACTAATGAACAATTTAAGTGTCAACTTAGGATCAAAAGGTGACTAAAAACTGCTTAAAAGCTTGATTGAAGGCGGGAGGCTCTGACTAAGCTACTGCCTCCGCCGCCATTTTGGCTCGTACAACCTTATGAGCTCCCTCCTCCACTAATTCAGAGCTTCTGACAGGGTTCTGCTTTGTGTCCCAGCCTTGTGGGAAGTGGAAAACTCAGGGCAGGGTGCTGAGTCTTCCTATCCATAGCTCCAAAGGTAATTAAACATCTCCCAGAACATTCTCACTTCACTTGGGGACTTTGCTCCTGGCTTTTAGAAAATAAATGTAAAGCCTGCTCATTGCACAAGGGGTTCTTTGCACTTGACATTGCTATGCCTGTCATGGGGTCGCCTGTTTTGGATCAGGGGTCTGGTAGGAATTTTGTCCACTTGGCTGGTTCCATGTGGTTTTTGCCTACTGCGGAGCAAATTGTCACAACTTGTAAGGTTGCGGTTAGGCATTGGTTCAAATTGGATGGTGGAGGGGTAAGGATTGGGCTGGACCTGCCCCTCAAAATTGCTGCTGATAGGGGTATTCCGTTAAAGGAATCCTGGGGCTCCACATGTTTGTCCGTACCCCTGGTAGGGGCTAGGACTGCGCATGAGCCTTTGGGAGCATCCGAGGGAGAGGTGAAGGGTTTGGCTCCCAGCTCCGTCCTCTCTCAGAGTTATTGGGGGGGGGATGTCTGGGTACCTCGACACACTCCCTGAGAATCGTAGACTGTCCCCAGGACAGGTGAGGGTGCTGATCCCTTATTTTCAAATCCGAAACTTGGCAGCTATGGTAAACCAATGATCGTGTTCAGCATTATAATTTTCTTCCATTATAATTTTTATTCTTTAGTGGCTGTGTTTGCAGATAATTCTCCTCATCAGAGTTAGATTTAAATAGCCGTATTCTGTTTTATTTCCCATGCGTTTTCCATGTATTCGTCACTTGCATATACCGTTGCTTGAATATTTCTCCCTTAACAAAGATTTGTTAATCTGTTGTGAATTTCTCCCTGATATTACCAGGCTGGTATTCTGCATATCCAAACTAACTTAATTTCCTCATTTATTCATCTTCTGTAAATATATACTCTTATGAAACTGCAGGTTATTACAATAATCCTACCAATGTTTTTATCTGTTTACAATTTATCTGTAAATATTCAATAAACCATTTCCATTCTTTTACTTTAAAAAAATGTTATCTTGATTTCTTATTCTTGTGGTAAGTTTTGCCATAGAAGGCAATAATATATAAGGCAATCCATAAATCAGTGTTACAAATAATATGATCATAATTTTTACTTTTTCTACTGGCATCTGACCAGGGTTAATCCTCCTTGTGGATTTTTGTTAAATGGGAAAACGGTAGATAAACCGAAGCAGAGCTATAGAAAGAGATATACGAAAGATATACACAAATAGATAAATCTCGCTGGACCAAAAGAATAAGACTTGCGATGCTGACACACTGACGCTAAACGTGTTGAGTAGTGCCAATGAATTTACTTGCATTTCTGAAAAGAAATTACATCAACCAGAGTAAAAGGGAACCTTACCGAGAGAGGACACGATCCTGCAAATCTTCATATTATTATTATTATTTATTATAATTTGGCTGTGCAGGGCTCTCTGGTCAGGGCCCAGCAGAGCCCATTCCTCTTCAGTGAAATGTGCAGTCATGTCCTCAAGGGAAACTGAGTCCAGAGAGAGAGAGAGAGGTGGGGGTGGGGTGGGGTGGGGTGGGGGAAATGCTTCCTTGCAAATATCAAAATAGACTGGCCTACAAGCAAAATCCCAAAGCCTTGTTAAGGGGAGGTGAATTGGGATTAATATACAGTGGTACGTTGGTTCTCAAACTTAATTCGTTCCAAAGCCAAGGCGCACTTTCCCATAGAAAGTAATGCAAAATGGATGAATCCGTCCCAGACTTCTGAAAACAATTCCTAAAACAGCAATTTAACATGAATGTCACTATCTAATGAGACCATTGATCCATAAAATGAAAGCAATAAACCAGGGGTTCCCAACAAAATTTTCTCGAGGACCCCTCATCGAGCCGCTATTGTGACAAGGACCCCCATTAATTCCTAATCCTAAAATTAAAAAGTGAGAGCCAAATTAAGAGTCTTTTTATATTTTATAATCGGTTCGAGAGTCACTGACTTACTTGCTTGAACATCAAATGCATTATCTTCCTCTTCATCTGTAGGCCTTTGTCGTTTTAATGAACCACTTTTTAACCAACAACATTTTTAACTACGCGAACTGTAGCTTCCGCGAAAAACGACGCTTTGTTTACAAACACTACTGTTTTGCAAAGAGGCAGCGTGCGCCAGGGAGGAGGGAGAGGAATGGAGAAGACAGGGTACCTGCGCAGCAGCGCACAAATGAAGCCGACGCGCGCAAAACATCTTGGGGAGGTGAGCGTTAGTAGAATGTGCGCGCTGCCTCTTTGCAAAACAGTAGTGTTTGTAAAGCGCCACCTAACGGCATACAGCAGAACTACTGCCTCTATCTAATTCTAGTTTTGCGCTAGACTCTGCTTATGCAGGAAGCGGCCAAAACAAAAAATCTGTTATCATACGAAATATATTTAATATATTTTTTATTCTAATAGCATCTTGCGGACCCCTCTGGCATAGCTCGCGGACCCCTGGGGGTCCCCGGACCACCTGTTGGGAACCACTGCAATAAACAATGTACTGCAGTCACACAATCAATCAGTAGCTGAACTGGGTTCCACACAGTCACAAAAAAAGAGCCGCAAAAACAAAAAGGCAAAATAAATAGCAAAAACAGACAGACCTCAGCGTAACACTCAAAACAGAAGCGTAACACTCAAAATTGAAGCAAGACACTCAAATTGGAAGCGTGGCATCACTCAAAACGGAGCGCCACCGGCTTCCCAAAAACTGGAACACTTACTTCTGGGTTTGCGGTGTTTGGGTTCCAAGTTGTTTGAGTACCAAGGTGTTTGAGAACTAAGGTACCACTGTAGAGGCTGGAGAAGCTTTTTCCCCACCTGGAAGTCTCTTTCCATTCAAGACAATATTCTGGGCAGATCCAGAGGCAAAATTTTCTACCTTCATCCAAGGAAACAGCAGGCATGATCAGAGTCAAGGGCACATTTCGGCTAGGCAAAAACACTCAAGGAGCATCTTCTGTGTTGCTGGGAAAGGGGAGCGGCCTGGGGAGAGTATCGAGGGCCAGATAGAGGCTTGGAGGGCCGCAGTTAGTGCCCCCTACCATGAGGCCTGAGGTTCCCCACTCCTGATTGATAGCCGCCTGGCAGGGTCCCTGTTGCTGATTTCCTCTACCTGATCTGGTGACCCAGAAAGAGCTTGTCCTCCATCGCCAAGGAGAGATGGCTGAGTACGAATCATCAGCAGGGTTTCATCACCTGCGAGAGACAAAGAGGTCAGGAATGTTGGAAGGTCAACAGCAGGGATCATGCAGTTTATCAGCTAAGGGTTAAATCTAGTAGTGTTTAAAGAGAGCTGGTTCTTCCTCTTTCTGCCAGTTTCTGTCTCAAGGCGGAGATTCTCTTAATCTGAGGGGCCGCCAAGTCCTGCAAAGCCAAGAGCAAATTATTGGTGAGTAAATTGTTGCAATGTTGGCCAGGAGATTTTTTCCCCTGAGCAACTGTGGATGAGCCCATCTCGCCACCAGGCTAGTGAGTGCGAAGATGGACTACAAAACCTGAGGGAGGTTCCTTTCTTTCTTTCTTTTTTATTTATTATTGAATTTATATACTGCCCTATACCCAGAGGTCTCAGGGCGGTTCACAGAAAATTTTACAATATATCAAATCAAAATAAGAATAACACCCAATAACACCCCCTCAAAAAACAGAGCCGCATTTTAAAAGGCTATAGGATGTCCATCAGGTCAACCAAAGGCCTGGTTAAAAAGGAACGTTTTTGCCTGGCGCCTAAAGGTGTATAATGAAGGCGCCAGGTGGACTTCCCTGGGGAGAGCATTCCACAAACGGGAAGCCACTGCATGTCAGGGCCATATTCTCATTTTGACATAATTTAATTTAATCAAAGTACTGTAATACTTCTCTGCAGCAGCTGAGATTCGGTATACTGCCTCTAGATCCGGAGGTTCCGCTCCTCTCGCAGCTAAGACAGCAGCTTTGCTTGCGCATACCCCTGGACCAGGGCCTGTTTCTGTGTTTGGAGTGTGAGCCTAGGGCTTGGGAGCCCAGGGTTCAAATCCTCACTCAGCCATGAAGCTCACTGGGTGTCCTTGGGGCAGTTGCTGCCTCTCAGCCTGACCTCCCTCACAGGGTTGTTGTGAGAATGAAATGAGGAGGAGGGAAAAGGCCACCTTGAGCCCCTTAAAGAGAAAAAGGTGGGATGTAAACAATGTTGCCGCAATAAAAAACACCTGCCCATTGGCAAAGGTAAGTATGGTTTCAGATGGAATGGGGACAGGACGTTGAGATTCCTGCTGGGGGTTGGACTAGATGACCCTCGGGACCCTTCCAACGCTATAACTCTATGATCAGGGCTGGCGCTACCTTAAGCCACCTAGGAAGCAGTGGAGGGCGTAGCCGTAGACGTCAGAGGGGCACAGTTTGACGCAGATTCGTTTTTGTCCTGTCTTGTAAATGACGGATAATGTGGTGCTTTTATATTTTGAAGAGTGGTGTCATCTCTACGAGGCAACTGCTTTTGAAAATAGAAATTAGCCATTTGGGTGGGGGATGTGTGCGCGTGCAAGTAGCTAGTCTTCTCTAGGGTGCACAACAGCCTGGAACCCACACTGGTGCCCCACTTTGTGCCCCCAGTCTGCACATCCAACCCATGGTCTCTCCTCAACCCCAATCCCCTGTGCCTCCCCACCCACTCATGACTGTAGCCAGGATTTCTGGGGGTGGGTGGGTTACAGGCTTTTGTTAGGGGGTGCAGAACCTCATACTTGCATTAGTATTTATTGATTTTGATTGATTTATGGGGCAGCTACCCCCTGCAGCCTCTTGGCTATGCCAGTGCACCCCCTCCTCACCGTCCCCTGCATGCAGCCAGCCCTCCCTGGGGGTCCGCCCGGCAGCGAAGGGACTCACCTTGTTCCCCCAGGATATGATAGAATCATAGAATCATAGGGTTGGAAGAGACCACAAGGGCCATCCAGTCCAACCCCCTGCCAAGCAGGAAACACCACCAAAGCATTCTTGACATATGCCTGTCAAACCTCTGCTTAAAGACCTCCAAAGAAGGAGACTCCACCACACTCCTTGGAAGCAAATTCCACTGCCGAACAGCTCTTACTGTCAGGAAGTTCTTCCTAATGTTTAGATGGAATCTTCTATCTTGTAGTTTGAATCCATTGCTCCATGTCCGCTTCTCTGGAGCAGCAGAAAACAACCTTTCTCCCTCCTCCATATGACATCCTTTTATATATTTGAACATGGCTATCATATCACCCCTTAACCTTCTATTATCCAGGCTAAACATCCCCAGCTCCCTAAGCCGTTCCTCATAAGGCATCATTTCCAGGCCTTTGACCATTTTGGTTGCCCTCTTCTGGACACGTTCCAGCTTGTCAGTATCCTTTTTGAACTGTGGTGCCCAGACCTGGACACAGTACTCCAGGTGAGGTCTGACCAGAGCAGAATACAGTGGTACTATTACTTCCCTTGATCTAGATGCTATACTCCTATTGATGCAGCCCAGAATTGCGTTGGCTTTTTTAGCTGCTGCGTCACATGTCATGTCAAGTTTGTGGTCTACCAAGACTCCTAGATCCTTTTCACATGTACTGCTCTCAAGCCAGGTGTCACCCATCCTGTATTTGTGCCTTTCATTTTTTTTTTTTTTTGCCCAGGTGTAGTACCTTACATTTCTCCTTGTTAAAATTCATCTAGTTTGCTTTGGCCCAGTTGTCTAATCTATTAAGGTCATTTTGAAGTGTGATCCTGTCCTCTGGGGTATTAGCCACCCCTCCCAATTTGGTGTCATCTGCAAACTTACTCAGGATGCCCTCAAGCCCATCATCCAAGTCATTGATAAAGATGTTGAATAAGACTGGGCCCAAGACAGAACCCTGTGGCACCCCACTAGTCACTTCTCTCCAGGATGAAGGGGAGCCATTGGTGAGCACCCTTTGGGTTTGGTTAGTCAGCCAGTTACAAATCCACTGAATGGTAGCATTATCTAGCCCGCATTTTACCAGCTTCTTTACAAGAATATCATGGGGAACCTTGTCAAAGGCTTTGCTGAAATCAAGATAGGCTACATCCACAGCGTTCCCTTCATCTACCAGGCTTGTAATTCTGTCAAAAAATGAGATCAGATTAGTCTGACATGACCTATTTTTCAGAAACCCATGCTGACTTGTAGTGATCACAACATTCCTTTATAGGTGCTCACCGACCATTTGCTTAATGATCTGCTCTAGAATCTTTCCTGGTTGGGCGGCTTCCAAAAAATATAAAAACATGATAAAACATCAAACATTAAAAACTTCCCTAAACAGGGCTGCCTTCAGATGTCTTCTGAAAGTAAGATAGTTCTTTATTTCCTTGACATCTGACAGGAGGGCGTTCCACAGGGCAGGCGCCACTACCAAGAAGGCCCTCTGCCTGGTTAGGCCCTCGGCACTGGACCTCAGTGTCCGGGTTGAAAGGTGGGGGTGGAGATGCTCCTTCGGGTAAGAGGTGACATGATAGAACTTCATTGTAATAGATTTATGGTGTTAAAATGTTAGGTTTAGTCAATATTACGATTTAATTAGAACATGCAGTATACCTGAAGGAGCGTCTCCACTCCCATCGTTCTGCCCAGAAACTGAGGTCCAGTTCCAAGGGCCTTCTAGCGGTTCCCTCGTTGTGAGAAGCCAAGTTACAGGGAACCAGGCAGAGAGGGCCTTCTCGGTGGTGGCGCCCGCCCTGTGGAACGCCCTCCCATCAGATGTCAAAGAGAAAAGCAGCTACCAGACTTTTAGAAGACATCTGAAGGCAGCCCTGTTAAGGGAAGCTTTTAATGTTTAATATATTATTTTATTTCATTTTTCTGTTGGAAGCCGCCCAGAGTGGCTGGGGAAACCCAGCCAGATGGGCGGGGTATAAATAAATTATTATTATTAATAAATAAGGGGTCTGAGGTGTTTACGGTACTTAGCATTTATGAGTAAAGACTGTGTTTCAGACAGTCACCCCCTTACATCACCCCCTTCTAACAGACCCACCAAGTGTCCCTATTTTCCAGGATTTACTGAAGCCATCCTCATTTCTGATTTGATCCTGGGACGTCCTGCTTTTCCTAAGGACTTCCCTATTTTCATCAGAGACATGTTGGGTGTGTGTAGGCGACCCTAAAGAGGGAAGAGGCATGCAGAGAGGCTGGGCAACAGATAGAAGCCCTGCGCTGGCTCCTGGAGAGAAAGGGCTGGTTTGGGTCCAGAGCAGGGGTAGGCAACCTCAGGCCTGTGGGCCAGGTGCGGACCAATTGCCTTATAAATCCGGCCCGCGGACGGTCCGGGAATCAGCGTGTTTTTACATGAGTTGAATGTGTGCTTTTATTTAAAATGCATCTCTGGGTTATTTGTGGGGCATAGGAATTCGCTCATTTTTCTTCTTAAAAATATAGTCCAGCCCTGGAGGGGGTGTCACTCGGGGCCGCGCCCCCGCCCCGCAATCGGTGCCTCCAAAGCCGCGCACCTCGCTCCAGCTACAAACTCCGGGTCTTCCCGGATATCTTTTTTATATATACCGGTAATAGCACAGGTCCAATTCTGAGTTGTCATGGAAAAGTCACCTTTCCATGGGTCAGCAAACTTTTTCAGCAGGGGGCCAGTCCACTGTCCCTCAGACCTTGTGGGGGGCCGGACTATATTTTGGGGGAAAAATATGAACGAATTCCTATGCCCCACAAATAACCCAGATATGCGTTTTAAATAAAAGGACACATTCTACTCATGTAAAAACACCAGGCAGGCCCCACAAATAACCCAGAGATGCATTTTAAATAAAAGGACACATTCTACTCCTGTAAAAACATGCTGATTCTCGGACCGTCCACGGGCCGGATTAAGAAGGCGATTGGGCCGCATCCGGCCCCCGGGTCTTAGTTTGGGGAACCTGCCCTAGTCTTTGCAGATGCTACTATGAACAACTGAGTTCTTTGCCATTTGGGATGGGAAGAGATACTCAACAACACCCCCCCACTGAAACCTCATTACACAGGTCTCGCAGCACCCCCAGAATAAGCCTGCTCCCCACCAGTAGGTGCTTCCACCCCCACTCAAAAATCTGCTTCCAACAGATACTTTGGGGGGAGGATCCTGCACCTTCTGGTCAATTCCTGGTTAACAGTCCCGTCCCCCCGCTGCTCTGCTTTGCAGGGCATTGAGGAGGCATCCTGGTAGCCAAAGGAGACATGTACTTCGTTGTGTATGTGAAATTTACATTTGTACTGTTCTAAATATGTACAAAGCAACCTTGCTGGGAGATGTGGATGAGGTTAACCCTTTCTCTCCCTACCAAGGTCCCAGTTCAAATCTTTGAAGCTCCTGCTAGTACTTCAAAATCCCCTTGTCCCCCTGGCAGAGAGAAAGACTTCAATTCCCTCCTCCCAGCCATCCCAGGAGCCCCCAGGCTTCCCCTTGGCTGCTTCTAACGTAATAAACACAACCAATTAATGCCAAGCCTACTTTGGACCTGAGAATTAAAAAGAAAACCTCCCAGGAAGAATCCACAGCTATTTCTCCCCCCCCCTCAAGATCCAGGGATCTCCTACCTTGTATTCCTCGAAAGCCTCCTCCAGAGGAATCACCTCGTGGGGTTTGTGCTCCTTTGATCTGTCACAAACCACACAGATGGGGGCTTTGTCCTCCTTGCAAAAGAGTTTCAGGGGCTCCCGGTGTTTCTCGCAGACTCTCCCTTCCCCTCCTTCTCCCTTTCCCTCTTCGCACATTCTCCCTTTGCCTTCTCCTTCTTCTCTCCCCTC